>NW_010973409.1:1960448-2042236 GCF_000737465.1 Haliaeetus leucocephalus
GTTGGCCCGCGCCCCGAGGCCGGCCTCTGGGAAGGGCTCGCAGCGCCCCGCTGCCCGCCGTGGCGGATCACCGCGGGGCGGCGGGGGCCGGGGAGCGAGGGAGGCAACAACGCGAGGCTGCTGCCTTCTCGTGGCGTCACGGTTTTGTCACGGAGTTGCCGGTTGATCGCATAGTCCAGCCGTGGTGTAATTAAGTCGTGGAGAGGTAAAGGTTTCAAAGCTGACGTTGAAAAAGCCCAAAGGTAACGTTAGCATTTAGGAACGTATGTAAACGTGCATCTCTTGGTGCAAACGCTTAAAAAAAAAAAATCAAGCACCGAGGCAGGCCTGCTGCTTAGTCGTGAATGCAGTGTGGAAACTCCAGGGCATCGATCTGTGTGCTTCTAAATGAAGCCCAGTTCGTGCGGCACGCCACCCGCCAACTTGAGAGTGCGCCTTAGCCCTCAATCTCGCCTAACAAACTAGGAGTAATACCTCTAAAATAAGGGTTACTTTGTCCCCACTCGTCTTCCCCAGCCCCGCACCTGTACCAGCTCTGAGCCTTCAGAAGGCATTAAACAATCTCTCATGATTCCCAGAGGCTCTAAGTCATAGTGGTACAATTGCCTAGAAAGGTCTACCTGGTGGCAGTGGCAGAGAGGGTGAAATTCACAGAGCTGTGTCTTACTCCTGAATTGATACAAGCTGGTCACTAGACCTCAGAAATCCTCTTTTTTTCCTACATCTGTGAACTGCAGGTTAATGGCATGGATTCAGGCAGGCTCTACAGATAAAAGTTATGGTCTGGAAATCGGCCCAGAGACTTGCATTGCATGGGTCCAGGAATCTGAGAATAGGCCTGGCCTTTTATGGCTCTACTGGAACTGAGGTGGTGCAGAGGGAAAACAAAAAAAAAACCACCCCAAAATGCAGCAGTGGCTTGAATATTTTGATTTGTTAGGAAAACAGGAACCTTATATTGGATCCTAGTTAATCTTTAGAGAACCCTCAAGTTATTAAACAAAATAAAATTTGAGGTAAATATATGCGTGTGCAAGTTTTCGTGTGTAGCAAACATGCAGATTTCCATATCGATTCAGTCAATAAAATGTGTGAGAAATATTCTTCAAACATTGTCTGTATGGGTTCAGCAGTAGAATTTCCTAGACATGGGTTGTCACCAGTGGTGACCCATCCTTCTGACTGCCGTGCTCTCTGAGAACGAGAGGGAAAGTGGTCCAGGGTTCTCTTTGGTTTCATCAGACTGGAGGAGGAAAAGTACCTTTTGGGAACTTTTCATCATCTTTGATGCTTCCTTTGCCATCATTTTGACCATATTTGAAATGCATTTCTATTTTGACTAATATATTGATAATTGCTCTTTTAAGGAATGAATTTTCACCTGACCTCACACCAAGCTTACAGCATTAGATACATTCCAGTCTAGCAATAGCATCAAAAATCTTACTAAAGCCAAGATATATCTACTGCTTCTTTATCCACCTGAAGCCAGTTAACCTTCTGCATGTAATTAAATACTGGAACTCAGCCACTGGAGTGATTAAGAAAGTAATTCAAGGGTAAATCAGGCAACTAGCTGGCTTACAAACGATCCATATCCAGTAGTTATTGCTAATAAAGTTTATAAAGAATGTAAGACATCTTGTTTAAGAGAGTTTCTAACCATTACACTGTAGTTTGTGGTAGTAGATTTATCCTCCAGCATGTCTTTGTGTTGCTGTATATTTTGGGGTTTGTTTTCACTTTCTGAAGCTTTATGTGCTTGTGTCATCTGAGACAGATAACTAGACTGGGCCACAGATCAAGTCTGGGGTGGTAATTCCTTTGTCGCCCATTTCTCATCATGTGAATTCTTTCACTCCTGACAGGGTTCTTGGAGCATTTCTTGTCCTATCCTGCATACCAGCACTATCAGAATGCATCTCTCTTCCTGTGTAATTGAATTAACATAACTAATTAAATGTAATTATCCCCAGTTAAAATGAATTAGTTAATACTGCTCTCATTTCATTGTTTTAAATGGAATTGAATAAGACTGTATGCTGTGAAGACATTTTCCTTTTAATGTGTTCCTGTTCTTTTAAGGAGTTGTCTGATCTCAATCTTTTTCTGGCACAACCTAAGTGAAATGTGAGTGTTGTTTGGTTTGTTTCTTATACATTACTCATGGCTGGCTTAATAGCTGGGGGATAGTTATGAGGATAGTTAATAGCCTGGTTCCATGGAAATTTGTGCTGGCACAAGTAAAGAAGGAACACAGGGGTGGGAACTTGCTCAGTGATTTCGGGAAAGTCAAGTAACTGTGAGAATAAGTAAGGAAATATTTCATGTCTGTTTTCTCTCAGGTTTATGGCTGATACAAGGAAAACAGGGTTGTTTCCTTTTGTCTACCCCTCACTCAGGGTGTGGTGCTAATACACCTACCTGATTTAATGACTGGCTACTGATGAAAGGGTGTTCTGCTCTTCTCCCTCTATTTACAGCTGTGTATTCCTGCACCCTGCCTTGTCAGCAGAAATTCTCATCAGGCCACTGTAACAGTGAGCTAAATTGGTAGAAAACGAACTACACAGAGCGAGGCATATTGTTTTCTGCCTGTTTAGCTCTCTGGCTCAGGTTTGGGTCAGATCTGCTGAAGAAGTGGAGGTGAGTGGCTGAGGTTGGGAAGGGAAAGGGAAGGAGAAATGATGCACCATTTTCACTGTTAATTAATTGGTTTATCTCTGTAGTAAAGCTGAAGTGTACAACGCTGTAAGCTGCATGGATAAATGCTCCTTTCTGCATATTGTCCCGGCCCTTGTACAGCAGAAGTACTTGGGGACAGGCACAAGGTGTCGCGGTTTCAGCCTAGCCGGTAACAAAGCACCAGGCAGCCGCTCGCTCACTCCTCCCGCGCCCCTCCGGTAGGATGGGGAGGAAATCAGGGTTAAAGTAGGAGAGATTGTTTGTAACCTGAATCAGGTTTCCCAGTCCAGTGAGCTGTGCACCTACGGCGGTGCTGTGCTGACAGACCAAAGAAGTCGTGCAGGGTCAATGTCTGGCCAGAGCTGGCCTCTTTTTGTTGGAAGTGCTTGCTGACTTGTGCTGGCTTAGTGGCCTCTAGGAAGTAGAGAGGTAACCTTAGGACAAGTCCTCAGAGCTGGGCGAGGGCTGCATCGTTGGGTGAGCTGCATCCCTTCATTCTCAGAAAGCAGTGAAGGGAATTTGGCTTGATGTTTGTCAGGTTCAGTTCTATACAGGGGCATTTGGATCTGTAATGGCAATGAACCTTTAAAATATTAGTGAGCAGTTACTCTGTTTCATCTTTACTAAGGTACTGCAAACAGCAAAAGCATTGGACTGGCAGCCCTAAAGCAAGGTTGGTCTACAGTTGTAAGATTTTGTAAATAATCACAAAGACCTAAGAATTTTGGATGAAATCCTAGCCATACTGGGAATCCTGTTGTTTATGGTTTAGAGGTTTAACCCAAGGATTACTTTTTTTAAATGGGATGCTGAAAATTTTAAGATTTAACTGTATTTACGCATGGACAAGTTGTTTTGTGTGTGGTTTTGTTTGGCAATTCTTTAATTGGTTGAAATCTGTTCTTTCTATGCACATACTCATGAGCAAGTTAATAATTTGTGAGTTTCACAGTATTTCTTACTGTGCAAATGTGAGGTGATGATTGCATCGTGTCATACCTCAGTAACATGCCTGATGGATTGGGCTATTGGGGAGAAGATACAAAATAATATCACTAAAACAATACAAGGAAATTCTTACTCATGAGGATTCTTAAACATGCTTAGCAATGTACATGCCTTCTCTTAACCTTTACTGCTTTTGAAGCAAAAGAAATAAATTAATTGAACTAACTTCATTTTGTTTAATCTGAATTCAGGAATTTTGTCTGCTGACTGGTAGAACAGATCCTGTTTATATTCATTCCCTGGTGGTAACTGGTACAACAGAAGTATTCTGAGGTCTTTTCTAATAACCATGCTGAGTGGATGTGTGGAGGAGAGAGGAGGAATTTCTTGGGGATCCAGATCAATCATTCTCTGTGGGAGAACTGGTGGAAGGATAAAAGGCTTGTTCAAAAGAACAGAAATGGATGAACTGGGCTAACAGGCCACTTACCAGAGTGAGTTAATACAAAGCATGAGTTCATAGTGTCAACAGCTGCATTTTGGGTAGTTCCGTTTCTGATGCGAGTATGTGTAATTGGGAAAATAACTCTGATTTTCAGTTGGGAAGCAGCAACTTCTGGTAGTTTGCAATGCTTTTGATTCCCGCCAGGTTTTCTTCTTTGCCTCTATGAGTAAGAGGACTAAAAATCAACAGCAGAGGAGTTCTACACTGCACAAAGAGAAAAGGAGGCTATCATATTTCATATGGAAGATCCTATTCAAGAGACACCAAGGGGAACATCCAAACAGTCCATGTTTAGTGAATAGTAAAATGGGTTGAAAGGATTAGACAGTGGTGGTATATCCTTGTTTTTTAAATTGGAGGTGCTCTACCAATATGCTGCAGCTGTATGCAGTTCTCTGGGATAATTTTTCAGCCCCAGCCTGCTCCTGACCATCATTTTTTCACTCAGAGCAGGATCTGCATCAATATAGTTGCTTTTGTGGCAGCAAGAGATTCCTGTTGACTATCCTCTTTCTATGTCTTTCTGTCTCTTTCTAGGGCTTTATAAGATTTTCAGTGAACAAATGGATATTATGCAAGCAACAAACTGTGGGCTTTTGTGGGAAGTCAGACCTACAGACTGAATGTTTGTCTGCAGTGGATCTAATATGCGGTAATGGCCCTAATAAGGCCAGGCCATACAGCTCTGCTCATCTGTGGAAATAAGCTGTGTGTCCCACTGCAAGAAAAGCTGGGTACTATTGGTGTAAGGCATTCAGTTGAAATTCAGAAGATCAAGATTCCAAACTACTGAAAATTTCTGTGGTTGTTTGGTAGACCACATGATGTATGCATCTCATTTATTTGTCAGATACCTCCTTTTTTTACCCTTCATCTGTCTTGTTTATTTAGATGGTAAAGCTATTATATTCTTTGTTGTCTGGACAGCAGCTTGTATGATTCAACCTTGACGTCAGCCTGTAAGCACTGCTGTAATGTAAATAGCCAATCCACAGTGAGAAATAATGGTAATAAGATGCAAGAAGAGGAAAAATCCTAATCAAAAATATGTGCAATAGCAAGACAGCCAGTATTATCTACCCATGTGTTGGGAAACCAAGGTTGCTGTATGTTAGGTTAATTACTTTCTTGTTCATATCTGGAATTCTAAAGGATAATCTCATATAATGCCCAAGGGTTCATGTTGAGAAAATGGTAAAGTTGGTTTTTTTTTTTTTTTTTCTTAAAGTTATATCAGTTGGTTCTGTAAGTAAATATGTGTTGCTTTTGCTTCAGTGATAAAATTCTATCTTTCTACTTTATTTTTAAGGAAATGAGTTTTTAGCCATGTGATGATAATAGTGATACACAATGCCTGGTCAGGACAAAAAGTTGAAGAGCACAGAAAGAGCAACAGACAAAAAACCTCATGGGATCTCTATGAGGTATAGTATCTGACGTCTTTCTTTGAACTTCAGCAGGACCCATGTGGAATTTGCACTAGCTGCCAAAGCAGAATGCTTTAATTTGAAATGCAGTATAAACATGACAACTGTTACTCTGGTCACAAAGTTTATTTACACCTTTGTTGATCTGAGGCATTCTGGAGAAGCTATAAATTCTTCTGTATGCAAAATGGGGACACTAGGCAACACTAGAAAACTTTATTTTCTGTCGTTAGCATTGTTGCTTGTTGACCTTCTTTACTCTGACAGAAGTACTTTTATATAACTATTAACACATATATTTATGCTATTGTGTTTTATCCTAGGGATTATTCTGATCTTAAAAGACTTCAGTCTCTCTTAAATGTTCAGTCAAGGAACCAACAGGTATTTTTCAATAACTATTATTAAACATGCTATAGAATTATATAATTCTAGGTAATGGAGATTATGGTTTGTGGCAGATGCTTAGGATATTGTGTTCCATTATGATTAAACACACAAGCAAAATCTTGTGTAGAGGATGTCTTTTTTTTTTTTTTTTTCCCTTTTGGCAACATTAGAGCTTTTCCATGGGACAAATCCCATTTAGAAAGAGTGAAAGAATGAAACTGACCCACTTCCCATCCTACTGTGCCATAATTTTTATTTTAACAGGAAAAAAATGCTTTGTTTTGTATCTTGAGCACATTTTATCCAGCTATTTTTGCATATAGTTAAGTAGCCCAACAGATCTGTTTTCTTCTGTGCCCTTCCACAGTGTCATGGGACGGTAGGCTTAGAGATGTATTAGTTACAATATGATGAAGAGTGGTAAAGAATATAAAATAAGATCAGTGTTTTACCCATAAACAATTTGTCTTTGGAGAATAACACTTCAGCTAAAAATCTTCAGGGCATAAATATCAATGCATGAAACTTAGAGGACACAGTAAAATCTCCTTCACCTCAGCTCGCTTAGTGAAGCTTTTATTTGCCATTTGAAGCAAAGAAAACCAACATGTGATGATGGGTCTGAGTCCTTGGAATGCCAGAACATTTTCTCCCTTTCTATTCTGTAAAAAGATATGACAAAATGACTTAGGGATTCATCCATATGAGATAGGAGTTATGCACTCCCTTCCTGGATAGAGGCATGGAATTGCTTCTGAGCAGAAAGCTGAAAGATCCAAGTTCTACAACCTGAAAAGAATATGAAGGCTGTGCAGTTGTAGAAGTGGGACAGATAAGGAGCAGAGATAATGAGAGTGCAGGTTCTGTTGACCTTTACTATTATAAATTTTAAAAGACACTCTTCTTCACATATTTTACAGCCTTGCTTTGCATCAGTTTTCTACCATGTCAGTTTTGTTTTGCGTAGAGGGTGTGTGTGTGTTTTATAATGGCAAGTTAAAGGTCCAAAGTTCAAGTCAGAACTTGAGAAAAGATACTTTTGCTTGATAACATTCTTATAAAACTTAAAATGCAGTGTTTGCCTCATGAATACTATCCCTTTCCTCCTTAGCTTCCAGCTATACATTTTGAAAGTGGTCAAACCAGTGTGACAAAAGCTTGGCAAAATGTCAAAAGCAATGAACAAAAACCCCATGGTCAATGGCAAGAATCAACAGAAGCTGTTGAGCTTGAAAACTTTAGGTAAAAAAAAAAAAAAAGCTACTATGACGACACTATGTTGTATCTCTGAACCTCTTTATGTATCTACAGCTTGTTGAGGTGTTGAAGGCATTTATATTTGTGCTTATGTCTGTTACTTGTACTTTCATGTTAACCCACTATTTGAGATATGAATTATATATTTTTAACTTTCTAAACCTAACTGTGAATGTTCCTGCCCTTTTAAGTTTCAGACACATGCTCCCACTCACCAGAGTGTACTGTTGAGAGCTAATACAGTAAATTTAAACAAAGTAATGGTTTCTTTATTTGGAAAGCTTATATTATATCATTATAATAGTCCCAAATTATGCATGAGACGGACTGTTCTTCCATACTGTTAATGTCTGGAAAGCTGAAATTTTATTATTCCATAGTAACTGCTGCTATGATGTTTCTTAATTTTTCTTGCTGATGTTAACTTTTGGCAAGCAAGATAATGAGCAATTCAGCATTTTTCTTTTTTTTTTTCCTCCCTCATTAGTGTGACCTACAAGAATGAGAGAAATTTCAGCAAACATCCTAAACATAAGCTGTTTCAAGAGATCTTTACAGCTTTAGTTAAGAACAGACTTACCTGCAGGTCAGTATATTGAATATATTCGTATCCAAGAAGGAGGGTCACTCTTGCCTTAAGCAAAGAACCAAGATGCATGGGTAATATTTAATATTGTTTCAACAATATATACGGCATATATGTTTCAACCATAGACCTCTGTGTGGAAACTGCCAGCTTCACATCTCTGCATAATCTCTGTTTTAAACAATCACTTCTGTATTGGTTTTGAAGACCGAATGCTTGGGTTAGTAGGACTGAAGAAAGGAGGACGGGGTATATGACAAAACTTGGATGACCAAAATTCTAACAGCCACTATGTTTCCTTGATCATTTATCCATGTCTGGTATCTGTAATCTATGGTTTGCTTTTCTAATTTAATTTTTATTTTACTGATTCTATTTGTATTTTATGGACGGCTGCCTATATATGGAAAGGTCAGTGGCTTTCATAAAATTCAGATGAGTTTATGCTACTGTTCATATTTATTTGCATTCTTGTGTATAACAGGATTAGAAAGGGAAAACCCTTTCTTATGCTACTCTTATCTGAGTGAGGAAGAAGTGTAAGACTTAAAAAAAAATAGTGGGGGCAGAGAAAGATATTTTCTGACAAAAAGAATGTGTTTTTCAGGATTTCTTCTACTATACACCACTGCAGTGTGTTGTATTTTTCCTTTTTAAAGCCCAAGTCCATTCTCTAAAAAAATCTTAAGTGGTACAGAAGCTTAAAGAAGGAATCCTAGAGGATTTAAAGGTGTTAATGTGTAACTGCTAGAATTTACAGAAGAACCTAAAAATCACATGGTTTGCTTAGACCCTTTTTCAGAACTAACTAGGGAAGTAGGGATCTCATTTTTTATTATCTAAATAGCAGTGAGTTTAAGACAGATCATTTAAGTGATTTGTAAACCTGGTACCTCTTTTTTGCAAGTGAACTTTATTATCTCAGTATCCACTAGTGGGATGTCAGTGGCCCAGCTTCATTTGCCAAAAATCTAAGAATAACTTACATTGTGTCTTTCCAAGTTCTGTTTATATATTGTGGCATACCTAGCTAATATTCTGTTTTTTGTTTTCTTTGGTATTTGTTGTTGTTGATGATATAGCAAAACCAGCCTCTTGTATTAAAAATGAAAGCACCCAGGTAAGGTTAATGAAATCACATATTAGTAGGTATGTAGAACCCATAAGGTAAGTGCAGTTACAAAGGTGATTTAGTTGCCCTTTGTAAATATTTTGCTATGGCTGTGATGATGTTCTCTCTTTGGAACTAGTGCCATTGCATTGTATCAGAGCCTTAGAAACTCTCACCTTGGTTTGCATTATGTACTTTTGCTGGCATAACTGTGTTGGTTGGGGTGCAAGAAAAAATCACACCCACTTATTGGCATCACTGTGTCAGCAGAAGTCCTGGTTGGAGGTAGTTTTGTTGACAAGAAAGCTGTGATCAGGTTAGCGTAAGTAGTTTGGATAAGGAGTATAACGAAGCAGGCAGAAAAAATCCTGCTGGCATATGCTGGATATATGCTAGGGTATCTAGTAATGTGTATTTTAAATGTAACTGTAGTAGAAGAGGCTCTTAACCAGGCTCAGAGAATTACTGTCCCTGCTTGGAAATGTGACAGATGCATTGCTCCGTTAAGCAACTGACTTCTGTCAAGAGTCAAAGCTTGTTGAAAGAAGGCCTTTGTAGAACCACCGTGGTAATGGTCGTCAGGCCACATTAAAATCTGACCTATAAATGTTGCCTACAGGTAGATGGTTGCTGTTTTCTTTCCATGAAAGTTTTGTGCTGTTCTGAAGTGGCCAATTATGGAATCATAATGAAAAATATTACTTTGGGCAAAATATTGACATAGAAGGGCTGAGATTTTGTTAGTATCTATTTGTAAAATATTTATTTTTATAAAAATATTTTTAGCTATGGGCATCATTCCCAACTGCAAATGATAAAAAGGGAAGACAACTGCCAAGTCCTGTAGACTTCTTCCATTCCTCGGAAATTTGCCCACATACTACAGATTCTGTCCTCTCAGTTAAAACAAAACCAAAAAAACCCACTGCAATGATGTAAAATTTTACATTTATTTTAAATAGGAAAATGTGTATATATACCTTCAACAGATAATGGAAATAGCGATTCCGGTACTGGTATTTTATGCAGGATTACTGCCCCTGGATGCTTTGTGCAAATCTGAGTTGTGTTTCTGCCAAGTCTTGTGCTGGGGAATTATATGGAGAAATATAAAAGAGGAAGTTCTATTTGGAAGTATAATCCTATATCAAGAACATTTAAACTAAATAACAAATTATTCCAAGGACTAATAGTATTAGAGTTTTTAAAACCCAGGATAGATTATGATAATTCAAAAAATTATTTCAAATCTAGCTATTTTTACTTCTGTAACACCCATATTTTTACACAAGTGTATTTTGTTCACCAAAATTTGGTAAGTGGTTTCTCAGTGATTTTGCCCTTTTGGACCTTGATCCAAACACTTAAAGTAAGTTTATATCAAAGCATGATCAGTTTGTCCTTAGAGATAAGCATGCACTTTCCTGCATCAGTTCAATGGTAATGAGTGATGGCTGGCAATGTTCATATAATGAAATAAATTTATTTAATGCTGTTACTATGCTTGAATATAAATGGTATTAAAAGTTCTGTAGTTTAGTCTGTTGTACAGCTGTTGTAGGTCACTAATCTTCTAGTTGATTGATTCCCGAATCAAAGTGTTTTATTTAAGTGTTTTAACACTTTTAAAATTGTATTAGATTTATGTTTTTATGCGTATTTCTTTTACAGAGAGTGGGCTAATCAAGCTCCGCCCATCCATTTTCTTAGAGTATTAATCTGCCTGAGATTATTAATAAGGGATCCATGCTATCAGGTCAGTATGTCAAAATACTGTTTCTTGCTTAGGTAGGAGGATGCATATAAGCATCATGAATATGAGTTGTGTTGGTGCATGTGTATAAAAACATGCATTCTTATGGATGCGTACTTATTATATGTAGGTACCTAAATTTCTATATATGAAGATGGGACATGCAAACAGATTCCAAGAGTGAATTTGCACTGTTACTGCACAACTTGCTCAATTTCTGATATTTATGTAGCATCTGTTGTTGCTAACCCTAACAAAGAACCTGTAAATCTCGTAACAGATGGCTTGGTCATTGCTCTGAGCCCTAGACTCCATACTTGACTTTACCATATAGATATGTAAAATTCCCATAATGTAATAAGTGAAGAAAACTGAAAGCTGCCTATTCCTCCTAGCAGCCTAATGCTCTCAACTACAAACAACTAGCTTTTAATTTTATTCTGGCTATTACAGTTGTATTCATAGGACTAAGCCTCAGACATTTGTTAAGATATTAGTTTTTGTGTATTTCTTTTCTCTGTGTTCCAAAGCTTATACTGTTTTTCCAGTTTTAGAACCTTTAAAATTTCACTTCTGTGTTTTTATTTATCTACTTATTATAAGTAATTCTGAACTCTGAAGGTGCTAAGCATCTCCAGAATCCATTGACTTCAACCACTGGAGTTAAGGTTTTTCAATATTCATAACAAACAGAGCATTTATATTCTAGTGTTCTCTCATTCTTGTGTTTTCTGTATTTTGACACAAATTTTTAAAAATTTTTTATTTTCTTTTAGGAAATGCTCCACAGCTTGGGTGGGATTGAAAATCTAGCTCAGGTAGAATTCCTCATAGTACCTTTGTCCACTATGTTGCATGTCAGTTTATTATGATTAGAATGAAATACACTACAAAAAGCAGTGTGCGTATGTTCTTGGTTTATGGAAAGAAGCAAGTCTATTCCTCTGTTTGCACATAAGCAGTTGGTGTGGTTTTTTTCACTAGTATACAAGGCAACTGTCCTTATAATCTAGCAGCATTAACCCAGGACTTTTAGTTAGGAGGCTTCACAAATGCCTCCTGAAGTGGGAGAAGGAGTAGAAAAGTCAGCACAATTGGTTCAGTCAAAAGAAACTGTAGACCTTTGAAAGAAGATGAGTAAAGTCACCTTGAACAGTAGCAAATGACTTTTCAAAGGTAAAAGCATAGCGATAGAATGTTGAACAGGTTTAGATTTGGGGACTACAGTACTTTTGCATTACAAAACATTATTGGTAAGTCACTGCTGTATTGTTATTGCTGTGTTAATACTGCTTTACTCCTGTGTTTTTAATACTTGTTCATCAGTGCCAATTTAGCAGTGAGATATGACATATCTTGAATACCTGTGAAATTGTTGAGAGTTTTCTTTCTAGAAAAAAACCAGAATTTTTGTAACAAATGTATCTTTCTAGAATGCAGTCATCATTCATTAATATTTATGGAGCCAGCTGTATTTCAAAGAGCCAATAGTGTGCTCTGAGCCCTTTGGTAGGACAATCACCTGTTTGAAACGTCCCTAAAGTTGCAGGAGTTCAAGATTATTAGTTTCTAATGGATATGGTTCCCACAGGAACTGCTTGCTGTTTTCCAGTGTCGCATGTCACTAATGCTTAGCCATACTTTTTGAGGAGCTTGCACAGCACAAAGTGCAATGGCTTACTGAGACATTGGCAACATCTGCAAGTGGAGTCCTCAGTGGCAGGAATCCAAATTGTACAATTGATAATCATTTTTACTATGCATGTGTTGCTGGCACAGAGAATTTTAAAAGTCATGAGATACAATTTTTATGATTTCTGGGGACTTAATCTTTTGTGTCCTTTGCAGTGAGATAAAATCAAGTGTTAAAGGGTTTCCAGCACTCTGAAATGCAGTTTGAAAAAAGTTATAGCTGAGGCTATCAAAAATCCCTCAGAAATTTGGAGGGTGGCAGTAATTTCAAGGTGAAAATTGTGCATCCAAATCTTGCCAAATCACAAGTCTGAAATCCTCCATGAGACTGTTTTATACAGCATTAAAAACGTTTTTTATTTTGGGGGGCAGTTTCAGATAAAAAACTGTTCTGATTTTAAAGTGTTTTGGGCTGTTATAGTAGAAAAAACTAATAAAATTATTATTACCAATATTAGTTTGCATAGTAGTGTCCTCCTCATGTGAGTTTTCTTTCTAAATTATGTGCTGCTACTGTAGTTCTAGCCTTTCTTGTACCATATGCTTGAACCTGCTGTAGTTTCTGTATACAGTATTCTGGAAATATCAAAGTGCAGCCATCTGTAAGACCAATATATAAGTGATGCCGAGAATCATATCATGATTTTGTGTACCAACAAACATTACATCCTTGTGATAATCCTAATTTTCTGGAAAAATATGTTTGGCCAGGAAGTTATTAGGGTTATTAAAAAAGATTGACCACCATTTCCCACCAGCTGGCTATGTCCAAAAAAAAAAAGAAACACCCCCCTCCTCCCTGCAGTTGTGTAGGTTTTGTAGAGTCTGAGCCCATCATCTGTATGGCTGTTCCCAACAGTGGCCAGTAGTAGATGCTGAGGTAAAAGTTTTGAGAGCGGAAACATGAAATGATAATTCCCCCCAAAAGTCTTATCAACCTCTAGCAACTTGCAAAGAAGGGAATTTTGGCCCTAGAAGTAGGGTCATTGTATTTGATAGTCTTCAGTAGGTTTTCCTCTTGCCAAGTTTTACACTTGCTTTTTGAATTCTTCCACTTCAAAGATCTCTTCTGTTCCCTGGCAGGTTTTACAGCAAAACTGCGGGATGTTGCAGGCTTACCTTTTTCGTGAAACACATGCACCACCTACAGGCTATTTCTGTGCATAACATTCTAGGTTTATGAATTCTTAAAACTTTCTTTTTAATGGTATCCTTTATTTTTTTCCCCCTAATTGTAGTATATGGAAACAGTAGCAAATGGCTATCTTGATTATGGAGAAAGGCAGCATAATGTAGACAAGTTGGTCAACATGACATGTAAGTATTATAGTTGGTAACATAAATTATAAGAGCACTTACAACTTTTTGTGTGAGGCTTAAAATGCTTAAAATACTTGAGATGGTCATTAAGTAAGATATTACTAGATTCATTGTAGGCATCATCACACAAGTAAAAACTGAAATTGCTGTGAAAAAGCACATCTTGTTTTTGTACAGAAGTAATATTTCCTTAACAAATCAATACCTCTATGCACTGAAATAACAGAGTAAAATGAGCTAGTCATGGTTCAAAGAACTTATCCAGTGTTTTGCATTATTATCTGATTAGTAAAATTAAAAATACTAAGCGATAAAGCTTCAATTTATGTGACTTTTTGTTCCATAGATATTTTCCAGAAGCTTGCTGCTGTTAAGGATCAAAGAGAATGGGTTATAGCAAGTGGAGCACATAAAGTAAGTGCTTTATAAAATTGCTAATTATAACCAATTAGCTACTTAACTGAATGACTTGCGCTTTTCAGATTTGATCTAGGTGGGAGTAAATTCCTTACCTTGTCAAGCTTGTAAAGTAAGATATTCTCATTTCTGTGTTTTGCAGATGTATTAGTAGTATTACAAAAATTATTTCTTTTATGTAAGTTAATTGGCCTGATGCATAGTTAGTAGTTGTTTGAGATAAATAGGTCTTAAATGTTTGGACTATACTTATTCATATAAAAATTAGTGCTCATGTTTACACTGTCCTGAGATATATGTTACTATGATATAATTTGTTTTATATAATTTTTTAATATAAATGTATTTTTTATAAAAATTTGTACTATGATTTTTCACTTATAACGTATTCTGTGTCTAAATGGAACAGTGTCAACCTAGAAAGTGACGACCTAGGCATTGCTTGCTAATGCTCTAGCGTCAGTCCAGGGATCTATACTTAACCACTTCTGATTTGTGGCCAAACTGAGAAACAGTAGAAATCAAGATCAGTATAACTAGTGCTTCATGATTCTATTATGCTGCAGTAAAACGTTGGCAATTGTGATCAGAAAGTATCAGACAACATAATTTTAGACAATCTAGACCACTATGAAGTTTACTTTGGTATAAATCTTTAACAGAATATATGCAGGGCCTGAAATTACATACTGCATTGTTTAAATATAAACTTAAAGTTAACTTGCTGCTTCAGGAGGCCTTGATTTAGAGTTCTGAAGTGTTTTATACAGGAACAGATTTTTTACAGTGGTATATTAAGTTGGACAGATGCTTTAGCAGTTAAGAGAGATGCTAATTGCAGTTTGAGAAGAAACATCCTTGCTTGTCCTAAGCCTGGGTGTATTCTAAGACTTTAAGTGTATATTTAAGTGTTCTTTAAATGTAGTTAAGACTTTTAGTGTATTGTTTAAGGATTTGGTTTCTTAATTTTGACTTCTCAATAAATAACTCTATATGTGTTTGAGTCATAAAAGAAAATAATATAATTTATATTTTTTATCTTGTTTCATGTTTCATTTTCCAGACCCTAGTAAATTTGTTATCTGCCAGAGACAGCAGTGTGCTTTTGGGTGCCCTCCTTGCTCTGACTAGCCTAGCAGAAAGGTAAGTTCAGCTTAATGTGCTGTAGTTCACAATAAACATTTTAATGTTATCTCGAGACAATATTAAAACTGCTGTTTATGAGGAAGACTTCTTTTTTTTCCAAAATGAGGCCTTTTTCTGTGGAGGTCAGCGAAGTGTGCTTAATTTTATATTGAAGCAGTAGAAACTAAGTAGAAACTTTAGTCCTTGCAACAGATTTCTTGCTCATGTGGAGAACTTTGCAAGACTGGAGTCAGAGGTTTCTCTTTGCAATCCCTGTGCAGGATTCTGGAATGCTTACTGACTTCCTGCATATAAAAAGCTTTTGTGCTGAGCTTAATATAACAGTGCCTCACAATAACCAGCAGAATATTGTTCAGTGTAGTAAATAATGCATGCATATGCTCAAATCCGTGTATATGTATCCTCTCTTCACTAATGACTGTTTTAAATAAAGATAAGACTTTTTTTCCTGGTGTGGAGGGAAAAAAAGAAAAGGAAGATACAGTATCTTTCATCCTTAATAGTTTTATAGAAGAAAAGCTGCTGCTTCTACAGTATTGTTCTGCTGACCTCCAGACTTGTATTACAATTTTATATTTCAAATGAAAAATTATAAGGAAAATTACAAAACTGAAGACAATAGATAAAATTCCTTGAGATCAGTAGAAATTTATTTAGTAAGAGTTCTCTGGATTTTCTCTTTTCCCAAACTTCTTTCATTCTATTTCAGGTTTGTTGTTTTTTTTTTTAATATCGATATTAATTTAAATGATGTTATACATACATTTTCAACTTCCATTTAACGTTCTTACACATTTAATTCTGTGTACATTTGGAGTGGGCAAGAAAGTGTTTGGAGTATATCACAAATGTTCATGGAAATTGTAGTTGATTCTAATAATGTACCTCATTTGCTTAATTTCTAGTATGAACCAGATTAAATACATTTGTGTCTTTACTTTTATGCATTCACATTTAGTTTTTTTGTACGGGAAAATTGGAAATTGTTGCCCTGTCGCTCTTGACCCAGCATATTTTTGTGGCTTTAAATATTTGTGTGCACGATATGATATTATTACTTAAGACTTGAGAAGAAAATAATTGGTCAAATGTATAAGGAGTGAGGCTAAAGAGCAATATGGTTTTTTCATATAATTTAATTTGATATAAATGCCAGGAATAATCACTTTGTAGTCCAGAATGTAGGGAGAAGATAAGTGAACTCACCATTGTTGAGACCTTGCTGGTGATATTACAGGAATATGATTTGCTTTCTAAAAGGTGAGACTTTGCTTGTAGATTAATCGTGTTAAAATGTATTTTGACTTTTTCACTTAGAGATGTTTATTTAGAGGAATTAGATAATGTGTCACTTTAATATACTCAAGGTAAAGTTCTGACACCTATGTGTTTTCAGTCAGATATTGAAATAGCAAAATCTTTTCTAGTAGTTTTGTTATAAGCTGTCTCCTCTCTCTCCACTGATGGCCTATGGTGCAGTGCAGATAAATTGCAATGTTACCATAAAGTGATAGCAATCACTTTTCTTGGTGCATCTCCTCTTTGCTCCTGGCAGACCTGAGTGGTTAGACAGAAAGCATGCTGAACTCTGATAGTTACTGGGATGCCCAGTATAAACTAGTGAAAATTGCAAGACATGTAGCTGTTCTAGTTTATGCCAGAGGCTGGGTCAGACCCCACATCCCTTCAGTCAGAAAATCATAAAGGTTCTTTCGGTTCTTTAAATGTCCTTTCATCTCAGCTAAGACAGCTAGCTGAGCATAGTATATCTGCATTTCAGTAAGAAACCAAAAGACACTCAAATGTGATATGTCACTTACCCTATCACATTTAAAATTCTGAAGAGATTTTTAAAATTTAATGCTTAATTATTTCACACATGTTAATTATTTTACATACGACTAAAGATAAAGAAATTGAATATACCAAAAGATTTTATTTAATTTCTGGGTTTTAAATTATTTAGATTATATGTAAACCAAAAGTTCGTTATAAAAACTGGAATTAGAATGTAGACAGGATGCTGATGAAGTTCAGTGTTAGTTAAGAATAATTTTAAATTCGGATATGAATCTGAATTCATCTCTTTCATCAAACACACATGCAGCTTTTTTGCTTCAAGTGGAAATGGAAATCCCTAACCATATTTTCTATGGAAAGTCTACCTTAACTGGAGTGAAGTTAATGAAAATTTTGTATAAACCTTTTAAATTATATATCCAATCCCTTTTCTAAACATAATATTCAAACCATACTGGAGAAGAATCATGATTATTTGTAGAGTTATTCTAATTCCTCAGATGGACTTTACAAGTTCATGCAGTCAGTGCCACTTGTAGTACTAATGCCACTAACAAGAAGGTGGTACCACGGATGACTGCAGTCCACCTGGCCACCTCCGCTCTGGCTGTGTATGCTTGGCTGCCTATGCTGACAGTCAAACTCAATGTAAATATAGTTTCATCCCTTGTGAAAATTTGGACCACCTTCTTCTTTTTTTTTTTTAAACAGTGACTTTAACCAGTTTACAGTGACTTTAAGCAGTTTTCTTTAACTTCTTTTTTTATAGGAGGTCTCTGTTCTTAAACATTTGCGGTGGTTTTTTTTCCCTTTGCTAACTGACAATACAAAGTAATGATGGAGTTATTGTTAAAATTTCTTGCTAATTTTATTTAGGCTCACAGCAGAGTTGCTACGTCTCCTCTGTGCAGAGTCACAAGTCAAAGAACAAGTAAAAATGTATGAAGGAGTTCCAGTCTTGCTCAGTTTACTCCATTGTGATCATATCAAACTTCTATGGAGTATAGTTTGGATTCTGGTACAGGTTTGTGAAGATCCTGAGACTAGTGTGGAAATACGGATTTGGGGTGGAATCAAACAGCTCCTTCATATATTACAGGGGTAGGTTTTCAGTCCTCAACATTGTGGCAATTACATGAGACTGTTTCATATGATATATTTGACCAAGTCCTCTTTTATCAAATAGCATCTTTGTTTTGTTCAGCTGTATGTGATGTCTGCAGAAATTAAAAGGCTATTTAGACCATAATGAATAAGCAGTATTTTTTTCAGCTGTGAATATTTAATTGTTATCTTAAGGTGTTTTTCATATTTTCAATGTATAAACTAAATAATGAATAGATTATAAATGTCATTGCTGTCTACTTAGATTCCCTATTAATCAGACACCTATTTCGTGAGCTAGAATTGTGAATATAATTGATGAACGTGGTAAAGGAATTTTCTGTTTAAAGGCTTTTTTACTTTTTCAAAGTATATTAGCTTATTTATTGAAAAACATAAAAATTTTCAGAACTTCAGAAATAGTTAACAAAGATATGTTAAGCCATTTTTTTACACTGTGAATTTTTTTTTTTTTTTTTTTCCAGGGAAAGAAATCTTGTTTGTGATCGCTCTTCACTTGGAAGTTTATCTAGTGCGAACGCAGCAGGGAGAATCCAACATCTTCATTTGTCAGATGATTTGAGTCCTGATGAGATACAAGAAAATACTTTCTCACTTCAAGCAGGTAGGTTTATAAGGCCTAATTCTCTGTTATGTGTTTACTTACACTTGCGCAAAGAGGTTCAAAAGATTTCAAAATTGAAATTGTACACTTCTATACCTGCTTTAGGGAGTTAGGAGCACCAAGTCAGCTGTGTTTATTTCTAAATATGCAATACCAGCACATATTTTCAAAAAGCACACTTTTTTTTTTTTTTAGGAAGAAGCAAAGGGTAAAGTGTTAAGTACATGGGAATCATATATATTTCTTCCACCTGTAAAAACATCTCATATATTTATATATATTTTTAAAATTTTGTTTTTAGCCTAGGATTATTTTTATTTGATGATATTTTTCTCTTTATTCAAATTTACTATAGTAGATCAATCATGAATTGATTATGATGGAACTCTTTCAAAGTGATATTTTAAAGACTACCAGTCGGGTGAGAATTCCTTAGTAGTTATGGAGAGAATCCCTTTTAGAGGAGATTTCTCAATAGCACATCAACTATCCATCCTGAAATGCCTTCTGGAGGATCCTGTATTTTTCCAGTGACTATAGAGGGACAATGCAAAATATCTTTACTAGGATTATATGAGTCTTTGCAGTATCTTCCTGAAAGCTGTAACATAATACCTAAGTGTTTTTGAATGCTTTATCATGAATGTTACCTCTGAAGAGCTGGTAATGTGAAATAAGTTGCAGTACCAAAAGTATTGCCAGCGTGGGGCATACTTCTGTGTTACTTCTGCCTTCCTTAAGGACTTTTAAGAAAGTAAGCACTGAACTTACAGAGGTCTTTTTTAGTTCTGAGTACTTGTTTATATTTTTAGCCTTGTGTATTGGGTGTAGGTGGCAAGGTTTTGTTAGCAGTGGGCCTGCAGGGGTGACTTCTGTGGGAAGAGGTAAGGGATTGCCCAGTGCTGGACACAGCTGGTTCCAGCTGGCTCCACAGCAGACCCACTGCTGGCCAAAGCTAAATCCATCAGCGAAGCTGGTGGTGCATCTGTGAAAACAGTTAAGAAAGGGCAAAAACACTGGGTGAGCAGAAGAGGAGAGGAAAAAAAAATAAAGTCGTGAGAAACAGCAGTGCAAACACCAAGGTCAGAGAAGAAGGAGGGGGAGGAGGTGCTTTAGGCACCAGAGCAGAGATTCCCCTGCAGCCCATGGGCGAGACCTGGGTGGAGTAGGTATTCACGCTGCAGCATGTGGAGAGGAGCTGTGCTGGAGCAGGGGAAAAGTGTGAGGAGAAAGGAGCAGCAGAGTGGAACTGTTATGTACTGACTGTAATCCTCATCCACCAGATCCAGGGAAAAATGGACGGGGTGGGGGAGAAGGTGTTGTTTTAATTTTTTGTCTTTGGTATTTTGCTATCAAAATCTGTTTTAACTGGCAATAAATTCAATTAATTTTCCCCAAGTCAAGTCTGTTTTGCCTACGATGGAAATTGCTTAGCAATTTCCCTGTCTTTATCTTGACATATGAGCTTTTCCATCCTATTTTCTCCCTCTGTCCTGTTAAGGAGGGGGAGTGAATGAGCAGCTGGATGGGCATTTGACCCTTAGCTAAGGTTAACCCACCACGCTATCTGACTATCTTTATGAATCGGGCCCTAAATAGCACATCTGAATTTTTATTCTAGCTTGTTGTGCTGCAGTTACTGAACTGGTGCTCAATGAGACTAACGCTTACCAGGTTGTACAGGTAGGAAGACTTTATTCAGTAAAGTAAGGCATTATAGTTTATAATTTGATTTAATTGTTCTTATTTGTTACCATCATTTAATTAGCAAATGAAATGCATTTGAAAGGGATTGGAAACTGTGCCTTTCTATAACTTTAGTATCTCTGTTTCTTTATACATTTACACACAGAGACATAGATGCAAAGATATCAATGTATGTATCTAGTTGTCTGGGAGAATAAACAGCTTTATTCAGACAAAAGGTTCATTTTGGTTGGCTTCTCTTGCCATGCTTTTGCCGTATTCAAAATAGGATAGTAAATAAGGGTAATCACGGAAATGACTGAGAAATACAAACTCCGAATTTCATGAATTTTACTAAAACAAACTCTGTGCAGCTTAATATTGGCATGTTGTTGTTTCACAAACATTTTCTCTTTTCCTCAGCGTTTGGTATTTCTGAGGTAACTCCCTGGCACTCCATCTTCAGGGTAGTGTTTCTAAACTGCATTTTAATATGTAATATTTAAATCAGCTGGAATCTATGGTTCTGAAAACCATTCTTAAAATCCCTGGTACATATTCCAGACATAGTCAAAGACACAAATATTTAGGACATTAATACCAGCTAAAAGGTGTATCAGCTTTTATGCTCTAAATGTTAAGTCAGTGACCAAAGCCTTCAAGTTAGCTTAAAACCCAACTGAGGTATTCCTAGAGGAAATGAGAGAACAAAAAGCCTTAAATAGAACCAGGAAAGAAGTTTGTGTGTATTTCAAAACTATTGGTTAAGAGGAAAGGAATGGAAGTAAGTCTAGAAAAAAATATTTTCTATGTATTCTTAAGCATTAAAATCATCAATAAACCATACTGATTTAGACAGCTTTTTATCTGAACAATGTAACTGCGTACATTTTAGGCTGAATCTGGTTTCATCAAAACAAAATATCGCTTATTGAAATTGTATGTATTTTGAAAACAGTGTAACTCCTGGAGAACTTGGGAAATAAAAGGCTGATTTTAACAGAGTTTTTCTGCATTGCTCTAGCAGTGCACGGTAACCGTACTGTCAGTAAATTGCTTAGAAATTGATGGGATGATATGTAGGCTGGGAAAAGGTGTTTCAAGCTTAACTTCCTCCCCCACTCATCCTGTTAAAAGACAATGACCTCTCCCTTTGTCAAAATACCAGCCAGTGTCCCCCTTTCAGATCAGGACATAGCTTCAAGCAAGTTCAGTTCAACTGAAGTTTCACCCTACGACAGCCTCTTTCATTTTAAATCCTACTTCTTTCTCTGTACTAATATAACTTTGAGAGTTGCATGGTGAACAAGATGAAGGAACTCACTTAGGTTAAAAACAGCTAGAGGAAGAAAATTTGCAGCTCTTTCAGTTACATGCTGAGAAAGTCAATCTAAGTGACCTCTAAAGGTTTATCTAATTCAGTGGCAAAGGACTCTTGGTTCAGGCAGTTGAGAACCATTTGCTTCTGCTGTAGCTGCCCTCTAGCTCTGTCCATCCTGTGTCCTTGTCTCAATTTACAGCCTCGGTAGCAGTCTGCAACAATTGTGGTAGCAGGCCAGAATGTGTTTCTGACTCAATGGCTCTACTGCACAGCCTAAAACATTAGCTCAACTCTACCTTCATGAATGGTTTAAGAAAACATGTTAGGAACTGCAGCAGAGCCTCTGCAGAGCTGACACATATTCCCTTCAGCTCTGCTAGAGAGGAGAGTAGTCTCCAACAGGGAGCTTGTCAAGTAACTGGGAGCAGGACTGTAACTAAATCTACCAGTGCCAATCTATCAAACCAACATGATGGATATATTAATGGAGGACACATGGTTATATAAAAATGGAAGCTGAAATGCAGTGTGGTTTTCACAAAATTCTACTGAAGGCACAGACGTACTCCTCAGGCTATCACTTCCGGTGTTTCTCCAGTTTGTATTTATTGTGACTGGATTTTTGGTTCCTCACAATTCAAAATATGCACATGGTGACAGGATATCTGTTGCTGCAATTTCCTTCACCTCTAGAGATAGAAGCATTGCTTCATTATCTGTTCACAAGCTCTCTTTGTGGTATCAGTTTAAATGTAATGACGATTTAATTCTTATATACATTTAAGTCACTTGAGCTTATAATTTAGGTATGCAGTAGGATGTTGAGAACTTGTCAGTTGGTATTAGCTTCTGATATATCTGAAGTAACATTTTTTTATTATTTGTGGTTTCTATGCAAAAGGGTGCTGTTAATACTGACCTTTCTCTGTTTCCAGGCAAATGGAATATATACAATAGCAAAGCTGATTTTACCAAACAAAGAAAGGAATGCTGAAAAAAATAGTTTATTACAGGTAACTCCCTTTTATTTTTATTGCACATTGAAAGCCCCAAACAGTCCCTGAGAATTTTTTATGATTTTAAAGTTTATTTTAAATGTGCAGTAAAAAAATCTTACTTAAAGGGGAAAAAAAATCCCACGAAAACAAAACTAGGAATAACAAATGGCCCAGGAACTAAAAGTTAAATAGTGACTCAATTTCTGGTGTTCTGTTCTGATCTACTTTGTTTCTGGCACCTCATATAGTGTAAAGGAAAGTGAACATTTTTTTTGTGATAATCTTTCTTCCACTTTTTCAGGCTGCCCAGCATCAGATCATCTTTTTAGTATCTTGGTCTTCATTGACACTCACTGTAGATTTGACACTGTACTATTACCTGTTTCTTTCTGGAACATCTTACTGTGGCTGTTAAATGAAATACAGGAACACGTCACATGAGGTAGAGCAAATCTAGATGTAGGATAAATATAGAGCTAATACGTGTAGAATGGCTCTTGGTTTTGCATGTCAATACCCCCCTAATTATACTGGTTTGAGTCAACTTAGGCTAAAAGTTATCAGTAGTAATTAATTATCTGGTAGCTCTTCTCCAGCCTCTGTGAAATGGTGTCGATGTCTCTCTAAGCTATAGGAAAGTAGCAGCCTGGGGTTCAGGGATGAACAGAACAGCTGCTGCTCCAGTTGCCCTTCTGTGGGCGAGTGTGAGGCGATCCTTAGCACAGTTGAATGCAGTCAGGATCCTGCCTCTCACCTGGTCTCTGTCCTGGCATAGCCCACCACTAACGTGGCTACATAGCTACTCAACTATCTAATCAGGTAAGACATGCCTGAATAGTGAGGGAAGGCATTTATACACACACACAAAAATTCATTGTAGTGTCATCTTTCTCATCGCAGTTCTAGATTAGGGTTGGAGTGCAGATTCAATGCAGTAGGTCCCTTTCTTCTGCAATGAGGTTTTGTAGTGCACTTCAGTTAAATCAGCTTATGAATGAGATAAAAAAAAATCTTCCTAGAGAGTATATGAAACTAACATGGAGTCTAATGCTCAGCACAGTTGCTTCATACAACTGTAAGGACCTTAATTTATGCCCGCTGAGATTTTTAGATTCCAGCCAAATGTGTTGGAAATAACTCAGAAAAGATACTAAGCAACTGTAGTTGGGTTAAACATGAAGGTATGTGAATTAATAATGGACTTAATGATCACATATGAAAACTAACTGTTTCAGGCAAACAGCAAGAAGTATTTTTTATGAAACCTTGTTCAGATTCTCACATCGCTATCTGTATTTACTTTATCATTGTTACTGCTATGCAATACAGTTGCAGCTATTGGAATACCCTTTTTAAATTTCATAGGCATTTTTCTTAGAATTCTTGCAATGCAATTCTGGTTTCTTTACTGCTCCATTGTCGGTGTTTTCAACAATTAAATTTTCAGCTTCTTTCTACCATACTACCTTAGTGATCTTACTGCATTGCTTCAAGGGTAGCAGTGATATCAGACATTTATTCTGCATATGCACCATATATAAAAATCATGCCTTAATTGAAGCATATCACAAATGTTTAATATTAATCTTACAATACTGCTGTGAGAAAGACAAATATTATTGCCATTTAAAATACATATTTATCACATTATTAATCTGTTATCATGTCCCTTCACTGATGGGCTTTCTGCAGTAAGATCTATATATAGTCTCTAAAATGAAAAACTTTCAAGGTAGCAACTATGGCCCAGCTGGTCTGGGTTATTTTGTACAGCTAAGTTGTGATTCTCAGTGGAATGGTAGACATCATAATATACCATCCTTCTCCTGGGCTGGGGAGTTTACTTTGGACTAAAAAGAAACATCTGTAAAAGAGACAGCTTTTTAGCAGCATTAACATACATTCCTTTTCTGTAAAATTTCAAGTATCCTCCTTCCTTCAAAAGTAGCATTTGGCCTTTATTTTCTTATTTAATGCATTTTCTATATATTGAAAGATTTGGTTTTAACATGGAGATTAATTCTGCAGTTATCACTAAGACACAGTTACCATTGTCTAAATAGGGATTATCACACTGGACTGTAGTAGTGTTTTAGTCACTGATGCAATAAAGTAATTCTAAATTATGTTAAAAGCATTTACTATTTGCATTGTTTCAGATATCAATATCTTATTTCCCTTTGGCTTACTTTATACAGTCATCTTTGTTTGGTCAGCCTTATATGTGCCATATTATTGGCTCTTGATAAATGGAATTAAAGATGAGTTGCATAAAAACATGCATATTAACTACCTGCCAGTGGCTGTTTTAAAAATAAATTTTCTTCAGTAGAGATCATATCGAAACTAACGTACATAAAGATAGAAACTGAGGTACATAAAGGTCTCTGTAAATATGATGAACTTGGTCAACATTTTTTTTTAATACTATTCTCTCTTTCTCACTTTTCTTTCTTGTCCCCTGTTAGAACTTATGGTGTTCCACACAGCATTTTTCAGAAAAAAATGGATAATGCTGTTTCTACTGGTCATTACAAAACCACTGATTACATTTACCTTTTTCAGCATTGGAGAAGAAAGCAGGTCTCAAGTCTTGGGCTATCTGCAAATAATAAGAGATGATTAAGACTTAGATGTTCCTCAGGGTGTGCTATAGCTATAGTCAGCCACTTTTTTTTTTACTTTTTTTTTTTTCTCCCTAAATGGGCCTGTCTACTTTTAAAATACAAGAGGAACTTAATATATTTTTACTCTCTTCATTATCAGGTTAATAACATAATCCGTCTAGTCATTTAAGTACAAAGTTTACCAACGTGTAAAGTCAAAGGGAATCCTTGAAGTTTATCAGTGACTTTTCCATTCGTGTATAAATTTGTCATTAATTTAAGTATTTTTCCTGCTGTAGTGCTATGCTTTCAGAGCCCTGAGATTTCTCTTCAGTATGGAAAGAAATCGACATATCTTTAAAAGGTATGTTAACAAAATGTTTTGTGAAACTCCTTTAGGATAGCTTTCAAAATTCATCACTCCAGTTGGAAAGGCATGTTTTTTAAGTGTCATTTATTTTCAACAATAAGAAATAGTAATGGGCAACTTCTGTCCTGTGCACAGCTACAGATAGCCATTCCTGCATTGCACCAGTGCCAGCCTACAAGATTTAGATGTTCAGTATGGGGACTTCTGTTGTATGTATGCCAGAGAAACTAGCTCTGTAGGTGCTCCTTCCTCCCTCATGAATCAAAGTTTTAAATATGTTGAGGACAGATTTAGTACTGTTGGAGATAAACCATACTTTTATCCTGAAGATTAGCAGTTGCAAGTTACAGCCCTGGGAGCAGTAAATTTTTTCTCTGAGCCCTCCAGTCTTTCACATGGGAATGACTTTGCATCAACCTGGTTTACTTAGGAATGTTGCTGAAAGGTTTGGATCAATAAGGAGAAAATGTCTTTACTCAATTACCCATTTTCACTAGCAAGATGACAGTTTCACCAGATTGGCTACAAAGGCTGTGTAAAACCTAACAGTTCGATTGGTGGAATTAGGATAGTAATCATACTGCCTAGAAGGTCTGCCTCTCAATAGTGTTTCAGTATGATTTTATTCTGTCTTAAATTACTGGAATTCTAAATATAACTTTTGCCTTATTTTTACTTTTAAAAAGTGGATTTTGTACTGAAAGGGCCCCAGTTAGTAATGAATGTTCATGGTTTGTGTCGAGTTTTGAAAGTGGTAAATCTGTACTGATTTGCTGTCTTTCGTATTTTTCTAAATGCCTTAATTTTCTGTAGTTCTACTTCTGCCAGAACTTTAAAAAGAAACAAACCTTCAGTTAAGCATGTCATTAATGAAGTATTGCCTACTATCTGTTAGCTTTTGCTTTTCTTAGTCCTTTTCATCTTTTAGACTAGACTTCTTGGACAAAAATTCTAAGATGGGTGTAATGATTCTTTGCGTGCAGACAAATGTTAATCCTATCACTTAATGCGTTACAAGAAGGAACTCAGATAAAGTGACAACAAGCATAATATAAAGTACTATAAGAAAAAAACCCAGTAATATTACTGGAAACTCAGGAGGTGCATTGACTTTAAAGGGGCTTACACTTGTTTGGAGAACTGGCATTTACATTAATACCCAACCAATGCCGGCTGAAGTCTGACTTTTGAAAGGTCCTTTAACTCCTATATATGTAATGTTGGAGGGTTAATATCTGAATAGATTAGTAAAAAGTAAGTGTATAATTTAGAAGGTTCTAAAGTAAGTTGTAATAAGAAACAGTGAAAAGTCTCTGCTGTATATTAATAGCTACTGTACACTGTTTCTAAAATATATCAAAATTTAAACCTTTGTAGACTTTTCCCTACTGACTTGTTTGAAATCTTCATTGATATTGGACATTATGTGCGTGATATCAGTGCTTATGAACAGTTGGTATCAAAGCTAAATTTATTAAAGGTAAGTAAAAACCTTTATAGCTTGAAGAAGCTGTATTCTTTGCACATTCTTAGCACAAGAAAGGCATGAAATATTTTATGTTTATTTATCTGTCATTTAATGTATAACCAGGAGGATCAATTGAAGCAAATTGCTGAAAATATTGAGAGCATGAATCAGAATAAGGCACCTACAAAACTTATAGGCAATTATGCAATTTTAGAGCACCTTGGCAGTGGAGCTTTTGGAAGCGTATATAAGGTAAACTTCCCTTTTAGTATTAATGTACAGGTTTGAGGGGAGGCTTCATGAAGAGGCTCTAATACCTCTTCTAGGCACTACCATCCTTTGAATTTCAGTAGGGGAATGCAGGTACAAAAAGGCCTTTATGGATCTGGGCTTGTTAGTATTTACTGTGATTTTGTTCGTCCTCTCTTGTATTTATAAGATTGACCAGTGTATCTCTTAGGTTTCCTACTTTTACTTTAAACACAAAGAGCATTTCTGTCTGTTGCAAAGGCTAACAAATCTGTGCAAACCCACAGAAATTCAAGCATGTTTTATTTGAAAAGCAACACTGGGTGCAGATAATGTTACTTCAAACACTGTGATAAGTTCAGCAGTGTACTGTTAACCTGTATTGTGGGACTCAAGTTCTTTTGGCTAATCACAGCATACACAGAAAAAGCTATGATTATAACTGTTGTGAGACTGGTTTGGACTCTGATAACTAATCTGGTAGCCATAATAATATCCATTCTGTCCCCATCCTGTATTAATTTTACAAGGGTTTTATCTTTTTCATAGGTCAGAAAACATAACGGACAACATCTCTTGGCAATGAAAGAAGTCAATTTACACAATCCAGCATTTGGAAAGGACAAAAAAGACAGAGACAGCAGTGTAAAGAGCATTGTCTCTGAATTAACCATCATCAAAGAGCAGGTATGTCTCATGGACTCCAGTTTCATGTGTGGGCATTCTGCTGTTAGCATTATTAACTGTGAATTCTCATATAGAAAGCTGCCTGGCAGAAAGGGACCGGGGGGTGTTGGTCGACACATGCCTGAATATGAGCCAGCAGTGTGCCCAGGTGGCCAAGAAGGCCAATAGTATCCTGGCTTGTATCAGTGGCCAGCAGGACTAGGGAAGCAATTGTCCCTCTGTACTGGGCACTGGTGAGGCTGCACCTCGAATGCTGTGTTCAATTTTGGGCCCCTCACTGCAAGAAAGATGTTGAGGTGCTGGAGTGTGTCCAAAGAAGGGCAATGAAGCTGGTGAGCAGCCTGGAGTGCAAGTCTTATGAAGAGCGGCTGAGGGAACTGGGGTTGTTTAGCCTGGAGGAGAGGAGGCTCAAGGGAGACCTTATCACTTTCTAGAACTACCTGAAAGGAGGTTGTAGTGAGGTGGGTGTCGGTCTCTTCTCCCAAGTAATGAGCAATAGGACAAGAGGAAATGGCCTCAAGTTGCGGCGGGGGAGGTTTAGATTGGATATTAGGAAAAATTTCTTTACTGAGAGGGTTGTCAGGCATTGGAACAGGCTGCCCAGGGAAGTGGTTGAGTCACCATCCCTGGAGGTATTTAAAATACATGTAGATGTGGCACTTAGGGACATGGTTTAGTGATGGCCTTGGCAGTGCTAGGTTAATGGTTGGACTCGATGATCTTAAAGGTCTTTTCCAACATAAATGATTCTATGATTCTGTATAGCAGGGCTTCCAGCTGCTGTTACTATTTTTGTCCGATCAGTACAATATTGGCCCCTTTTACCTGAATGCTGCCGATACTGAAAACCTTCTTACTGTAGTGTTAGCAGCAGTGCAAATGCTTGTTACTAAAGATTCTTACTTTCTGTTTTGGCAGTATTTGAACTTTTTTCAGGGATTCTGTAAATTAAGATTGTGAGAGAAAACGGATGAGTCTTTGTTCCATTTAATGAATTCTTGGGTTTAAAGTAGAGTGAGAAGGTAGTCTTTTTTGTAATTGAAAATTAAAAAACCAGACTGATCATTAGTGTTCTTAGGCTAAGAAAGCCAATACTTTGAGCCAGGTGTAATTGCCTGTCTTCAAACTTCATTTACTCCCTTTAAATTAAGGGGAGAGTGGATAGGAATCATGCTGTATTTTCCTCCTGGTTGCTCTAGTACTGTGCAACACTTCTCTGTGTTTGCGGTAGCAGTGAATGTCTACTGCACTGCAGTTTGTAAGTAGGTTTGTGGAATCCTTCCTTCCAATGTGTAACTAAACATAAATCCTGTGCCATCAGTTTAACTATTCTAAACATCTACATTTCTTTCCTCATTGTAGCTTTATCATCCAAATGTTGTACGGTATTATAGAACCTTCTTGGAAAGTAAGTATAAATGCAGAGAATTAACACATTGTACATAATGAAGAAATAGAAATATATAATAAAACTGCTTGGAAGGAGTGTGTCAAATTTGAGCAATAAATGGTAATATTTTCTTCAAGAACTGCTACAGTTCAGACAGGCTTATATTCCTTTAAAATTGAAAAAATGGTGAGAAATAATGTTTATATTTGTTTATCTATCAGTAAAACTAGATGCAATGTAAACATGTAGAAAGCATCATTCTCATCCTATAGAGTTAAAGATCCAAAATTTACAACTGGAATACTAAGTAGGGAGAAAAGCTATAGCGACTAGTAGAATGAATGATATAGATTGCTCAGCTGTATTGTCTTAATTTTCTTTTTTATAAAGAGTTAGCTACATATACCTGTCTGCTGAGTGATTATCAGGCAGTGAATTCCTTACAGTTTCTGTGATATAAATTGAGGAAAAAATGGAATAACAAGGAATAGAACTATGATTAAAATGTATTTGTCTGTACAAATAAGTTTTTAAAAAGTAAAAAAATAACAGCTTTTAAAATGTATTTTAACCTCAAATACTCTATTTTCAAATGCCTTCTATATAAATGTAATGTTCTATTAATTCATTTTCTTTCATGTAGATGACAGATTATACATAGTCATGGAACTCATAGAGGGAGTGCCATTGGAAGAACACTTTCACTCTTTGAAAGAAAAGCAACAACAGTTTACAGAAGAAAGAATATGGCATATATTTATCCAAGTAAGGGTGTCTCTTTTTTTTGTTACCAGGACTTTCCTGCATGTAATTAGTAGCACCATTTATGTTTGTTAGGCTAATAAATGACAAAGTAATGCTTATTATATCAGACACTAATATCAGATATGAATTTAATTTTATGTGCCTTTATTTACATTGTAGCTAAGAATCTTTGTAAGGCTCTTTCTGTTTGTTTTTAAGCTTTGTCTAGCTCTTCGTTATTTGCATAAAGAGAAAAGGATTGTTCATCGAGATCTCACTCCAAACAATGTCATGCTGGGGGATAAAGACAAAGTTACAATTAGTAAGTTGAACTACTTTACTTGAAGAGAATTTCCCATGATTACGTGAGTAGAATTTCTTTACTGAAATGGAGGAGCTGATTTGGCCCTAAAAAAATTAAACCATAGTTACACTTCAAGGCTTGTTTTTGTTTAAATCAGCAAGAATATTGAGATAACCAGGTTAGGTAACAAGTGCTAATGAACATACAAACTATAACAGTCATCTGTTCTATTCCAATTCTACCATGCAATTGTATAGTATCCATCAGTTGTTCCCAGTGATCAGCTGCAGTGAGGTGCTGTTTGTCTGAACCTGTAGTACTGAATATTCTTGATGTATGCTTCTATAATCTCCACAGTGTGGAGGAAGGAGCCTAGGCAGGTTTCAGAATAGGCTTTGAAAGCAGTATATGTGTGAACAGTACAAAGTATGACAAAGTTTTACTCTTTGAGTGAATTAATACAACCAGATACACACAGCAAGCCTTACAGGCAGTTCAGATACTGTAGTTTTTAAAGTTCTCAAAGAACCACTGCATGCTTTCTTACTGCTCATGACACAGAACTAAACAATTTGAATAATGCAGAAATGTTGTGAGAAGTCTTTATGCAAAAATCAGTATCTTTAAAAATAACAGGGAGGTCTAGACATATGCACACACCCAACCACAAAACACTCAGCTATAATAGGCAAATATATTTAGCAACTGTTGTTTTATAGTAAATGTTTGTATCTGATGATGTACATACTTAAATTCATTCATTATTAAGTGGTATGGGCTAAAAAACTATGATTCTGAGTAATGATACAGTTTTGAAAGAAGGTGATTTAATGGAGCATTTGTCCCTGAGTGATGAAAAATATTCAGAATATTATTGTAAAGTATCATATAGTTCTATTTTATGTCAACATACTGCCACTGAGGGGCACTCTTGTCTTGATTTAACACCTTTGCCTTATCTCTGGTCCAATCTAGATATAAAGAAGTATAAATATACTTTCAAATGTAAGCTTAAAATTGCCCTTGAAAAGCATTTATATTTCTGTCAAAGATATACAGGAGTGGAGGAAAATTGGAAGAACTGAAACTTATTTTGACCATTTCTACGGTGATTGGTTTGAAACTATTGCAGTATTTAAACAAACACTTTATTTAGTACTTTCATTAGTATCACTGTACATTGAATTTTCAGAGGGAGCTGAAGACCTTTTACCTATTACTTCTGAATTTCACTGAGCCTTGTTGTTTTACAGTCTTAATGAAATTAAGAATAATTTACTTTTGTCTGATGATACAAAATATGTACTGTATTGGTGCATGCTGTGGTATTATGCCTAACTCGTACAGTCCATGTATGCCAAATACTGGAGCATTTGCGATCTTCATAATTATATCTCACAGTATTTGTGGACAGGTGTACTATCCATTTGAGAATTTCAAGTCGTTCTAGATGAAAGTTTATACAAAATGTCAGATGAAGGTGGAAGCATATGCTCAAATATTGAGAAATCTTAAATCTGTCTCTACAGTGAATTTAACCTGTCAGCTTTTGTAAAAGGAGAAGGTCTGCTCTAAGATCTACTCAGAACTGTAGTTCTGTGTTTGCAAGCTGCACAGTCATCCTAAAGAGAGAGTTCAATTTTCTGGAGTCTTTCAAATCTCAAAACTGTCCAAAACTTGTCTTGATCTAACTAGAATAATATTCCTGTGGACTACCTGTGAAGCAGTGTTGTGCGACTATGTAATAAAGATATGGCGTCCAATGGCCCAAATTATTTTGCTTTATAAAAGAAGCTTGTATATCTTATAATACTGCTCTTTTTTCTTTTCCTCCATCAGTCCTTCTGGAAACAGTAACTCTTGTTAATCTTTTGCTATGACAATATAACGAAGGTAGCTTATTCCGCTGTAACTAATGTTCTTCAAATATGTTGTCTTTAAAGAGATGCCTTAGTTTCAGACTCTCATGGTAGATTTTGATTTAAAAAAAAAAAAAAAAAGATAATAAAGTGAGCAATACACTGGAGCAATGTGCTTCTATAGGCTAAGACTTTCATTCTGTACTGTGGATGGCTATGCAGCGGCCCCAACAAGGAACTGCTTTAAGTAAGTTCTGGGACCCACAGGTAGGTGTTTCTCACCATGTATGTGAGAACTGAGCCACTTACATTCCAAATTCCATGAACACCTCTCATACAGTTTCTGAGTTTACTTTGGTTGGAAAGGAAAGGAGTGCATAGTGTGGGAGAGCACTGTCAGCACAGAAAAAAATAAACCTGCTGAAGAATTATGCTTGCTTGTCATGAATTCATGGAGAAATGTTCTAGAGGTGGCTCTTGTAGAACAATTCCAGCAGAACTTGGTAGGCAGGGACCTACAGTGAAAGGTGGCTGGAAGCTAGAATTCATACAGGCAGAGAACTCTGCAACCAGCCTGGCACAATGTAAGATTAAGTGATGAGGGATCTTTTCTAGAGATGGTCTCTGAATATCATCTCTAGGTTTTACTGAAAAAAGAATACCTGAGGTAATAGTAGGAAGAATTTCTGAATCTGTATAGTCACACTGTATTTTCTTTTTCTTAAATACTGAGTGTGATTAGACACTATCCTTATCCAGGTCTTTGTTTACTGTTTAGTTTTTAAACTTATTCAAGATACAAATGAAAGTCCTAAGCCCAGGAGGTGCTTCATTCTAATGTGAAGGTTATATAACTCCCTTTGTGTTTCCCATGACATCTTTTACATGTCAATTAAATCTGAATTATCCCAGTGTTTTTCAGGCTCTTTTAAGTTGTGTGTTGTTGCATATGGAAACAGACATTTACAATCTGATCCTAGCCAGGCTAGTGGTGATATAAGATCTCTGTTTCTGACTGTAGAGAACTTTAAGCATACTGTTGTTACATAGTCTCTGGAACTGCCCACCCTACTCATTTGCTCTGTTTCACCTCTGACATAAATTTGATAGGAAGGGGGCCATAACTACCATCTCTTATGTTGGTACAGCATTTAATTGTAATTGGTTGAGCTACAAATGCTACGAAAATATAAATATTAAATCATGCTAACCTGCAATTTCATAAAACATCTCATTCTAAATCGATAGAATAGTGTTACTGAAACTGTGTATCTCTGGTCAGGTTGAATGTCTGATTTATAATTTCTGACACACTCAAAAAGGTAGAATTTTAGGCACAGCCTGAATCAAAGTTGTTTTGTATAAGGTTTTAGAGATTCATTGAACCAATATTATCTGTGGATCTCAGGTTAATCTACCCAGCCTTTTTATATAAGTCATTGAGAAGTTACAGTTTTCTGAATTGAGAATGTGTAGCTGCTTTTATTGCAGCTATATTTTACTGCAGCTGTATTTTGTTTCTAGCACAGCATATTTCTCTCTAGAGCTCCATAGCTGCATCTGTTTGCAGGACAAAATAGAAGACTCTCTAGATCATCACTTTTCCTCAGTGTCATCTAGTTGCAGCAAGGTTTAGATTTTGGTGGTCAAAGAGGGCTGGCCATATGGAATCACTTTGGCACCTTTCAGGTCTGATATCAAGGAGAATTGTGAAGGGTTCCATATGCTCTCTTGAGTGGCATGCTCTGTTTAATGTTTAGTACACATTATGGAATAGCAGCAGAAAGGCTCTGTATGGAACTGAAACCTAGGATTATATAGCAGCAGAATACTAGTTTTGAGACAACTCACCCCTCTGATATACTTCTAATCATAGCAGGCAGCCATGAAGTGTCAGAGTGGTTAAGTGAATGAGACTTGAAAAGTTCAAGTAGTTGCTGGATGCTGGAGAAAAGCTACCTGTTAATTTTGTAATTCAGAATACTTGCTTGAGTGCACTTTTTGTAAGACCTATTGGCTCTTGATTCTGTCCCGTGCCCAGAGAAGCAGTGGCCCTGAGGTAAAGTGGATGTAACTAGCGTCTGTTGTGTGTTAGTCACTACATTTTGCAGTCACTTGGATCAGTGCTAGTTTTTTTGCAGATTATATGGCTCATTTAACCAGTCTTCATTATCAGAATTGCAACCCTTCATACTAAGATTCAAGGAAATGCTTGTACTACTTTATTTTCAAAGCTTCCAAAATAGGCTGAGTGGAGTTTCCCACTTGTTTGCATACACACTGTAAATCAGACATTCTGGACACTATTAGTGGATTAATAGCACAATCACATATCTCTACAAATCTCAGGTTTAGATGTGGATCAATGCTAATGTTCTTAGTGCAGGAGTTACAAGCGTCACAAAACTGACACAGTAGAGTGAGTTTATGAAGCATTTATATTAGGACACAGAAAGGAGAATGATAGAATAGCTAGAACATGTATTTGGGAATGATGAGAAATTAATTCTGTTCCATTCCTATCGATGGAAAACAGTAGAATAAGTATGTACTACTGGTGATTAAATTGCAAAATATCTTGATTTTGAATATGCTTTTAAGGAAAATAAAGTTATATTTTTGTCTTCCAGATCACTGTTACTCAGTAAGTTGCTGACAAATTTCTTGATTACAGTTGCAAACTTGCTGAAGAAAAGCAAAGTGATTTTGTCTCATCCTGAGCCTTTCAGGGTAGAAGAAGAAACTGTTCAATAAGGACATAGTGAAAATCTGACCTGAGTAGGTCTGAAGTTCACACATGTAGTGAATTTCATACTTCATTCATCCTCTTTTTTTTGCTTTGCTTTTGGTCTTTGTGTGCATATTTGATTTTAGGAAAAAATAATGGCATTTTCAAATAGGGTTCAAATATAAATTAAGAAAACAAATATGAGATCAATGTTGTTATGATGTAGCATCTGGAAAATTTTCCTCTTGTTTTTACTGTAGAAGATCAATCTACTAGGTGAAATATTTGTGAAATAAAATGGCAAATGAAAAAACAGATTCTGTCAATAAAAAGAGAAAAAAACATTGCAGATAACTAAAATGCTCATTTAAAGAGACTGCTAAGATTCAGAAAGCTTTTTTAATTCAGCTATTATGAAAGTTGAAGAGATCATTCTGTAGGAGGTTCAGATACTAGTCAAGTCAGCCTACTCATTTTTTTGTAGTTCTCTCTTGCCTTCATGCCCTCTTCCCTAGCATGCTAATGTTTTCTGAAACAATCTTACTTCGTTATCACTTACTCTGCTACCCTAAACACAATGTAAACAAGTGAAAACAAGTGAAGAAGGGTGTTTCAGAATCTAAAGGATTATGACTACATCATTTTGTGTTAATTTTTCTTCCTATTTGAGGACTGTCTGTGAGAGACTGAAAGAGTTAATGTCTCAAACGTTGTGGTGGGGCAAGTTCTGCTTAAAGACAAACCCTGCACAGCAAGGAGCCAAGGTGAAAACCTCAGACATCAGCAACAGGAGGGGGAGGGCGTGCTGGAGGGTGCACAGCTCCCTGTTCTGATAAACTGTTCTGATACAAAGATCAAACAATGGCCATGTCTGCAGGGAAGGAGAAGTTACTCCACAAACGACCTCCAAGCCCAAAGGCTCACAAACTGCTCATTAACCTGACAAGTTTGGGTGCCCACCTGAAGGAGGGGCAAGGATGATAACAGGGCACAAACTGAAGCCCCGGGTGCGCAAGCCCGCTGGGACTGGACCCCTCAGCTGACTGGACACCTTGGCTGACTGAACCAATGCCGGACCCAGGACTGGTGAAATCTTTCTCTCTCCCTTTTCGCGCTCTCCCCTTTTCGCGCTTTCCCCTTTTCCACAATCCTTACACCTCATCCGTTTCAAGATATAAACCATTCTTCAGCTGTACTACAAAATAACCATTGTTTGGTTTATGTTTGGTCCAAAAAGAGTAATTTTTACTTTTCAGGAAGGTGGGACAATCTAACAGTCAAAATGAGGGGGTTTGTTATTTTAGGGGGATGAGGGAGTTGTCTCTCTAATGCCAATTTTATTCCTGCATTGCTGTCCTGGGTTTGGTTGGGATAGAGTTAATTTTCCTCTTAGCACCCCAACTGCCAGTGCTGGGCTGGATGTTCAAAGGGAGGGTCTCCTCTACACATCATGCAACTGATGCCAAGTGGAGTAAGTGGGTTGCATTGATCACACAATGAGCTCGCATAGGAAACTCCAATTGCCCAGGAATTTTGGAAGTGATCACGGACTGGCCAGAAGGCAAAACTTTGAAATATTGCCAGAGGAGGAGGTGACGTGTGCTGAAGAGGCCCAACTGTATAATAAACTGTCAGAAAATGAGAGGCAATATGCCCTGTTCACTGATGGGTCCTGTTGCATTGTGGGAAAGCATTGGAGGTGGAAGGCTGCTGTATGGAGTCCTATATGACAAGTTGCAGGAGCCGCTGAAGGAGAAGGTGAATTGAGTCAATTTGTGGAAGTGAAAGCCATTCAGCTGGCTTTAGACGTTGCTGAAAGAGAGAAGTGTACTGACTCATGGATGGTGGCAAATGCCCTGTGGGGGTGGTTACAGCAATGGAAGCAGAGCAACTGGCAGTGCAGAGACAAACCCATCTGGGCTGCTGCACTGTGGCAAGATATTGCTGTTCAGCTAGAGAATCTGGTTGTAAAAGTATGTCACATAGATGCTCACGTACCCAAGAGTCGGGCCACTGAAGAACATTAAAACAACCGACAGGTGGATCAGGCTGCCAAGTTTGAAGTGGCTCAGGTGGATCTGGACTGGCAATGTAAGGGTGAGCTATTTTTAGCTTGGTGGGCCCATGATACTTCAGGTTATCAGGGAAGAGATGCAACATATAGATGGGCTTGTGATTGAGTGGTGGACTTGGCCATGGACTCTATCATGCAGGTTATCCATGAATGTGAAACATGTGCTGCAATTAAGCAAGCAAAGCGGTTAAAGCCCCTGTGGTATGGAGGGTGATGGCTGAAATATAAATATGGGGAGGCCTGGCAGATTGACTGTATCACACTCCCACAAACCCGCCAAGGCAAGTGCTATGTGCTTACAATGGTGGAAACAACCACTGGATGGCTGGAAACACATGCCGTGCCCCATGCCACCACTCAGAACACTATCCTGGGCCTTGAAGAACAAGTTTTATGGCAACACAGCAACCCAGAAAGAACTGAGTCAGACAATGGGACTCACTTCCAAAACAACCTCATAGACACCTGGGCTAAAGATCATGGCATTGAGTGGGTGTATCATATCCCCTATCATGCATCAGTCTCTGGGAAAATCAAATGATACAAGGGGCTGCTAAAAACTACACTGAGAGCAATGGCGGGGGTGGGACTTTCAAACATTGGGATACACATTTAGCAAAAGCCACCTGGTTGGTTAATACTAGAAGATCTGCCAATCGGGCTGGCCCTGCCCAGCCAAGACTTCCACATACTGTAGAAGGAGATAAAGTCCCTGTATTACGCAGGAAGGGTATGTTAGGGAAGACAGTCTGGGTTAGTCCTGCCTCAGGCAGAGACAAACCCCATCTGCGGGATTGCTTTTGCTCAAGGACCTAGGCGCACTTGGTGTGTGATGCAGCAGGATGGGGAAGTTTGATGTGTACCTCAAGAAGATTTGATTTTGGGAGAGAATAGCCGGTGAATTAGGCTGCATGATGTTAATTTCTAAATAACCTGCCACTGAATATCATCATGTCTATAGTGGCTATATGCCTTATCAAGGGTATTGTAGTAAGAGTTACCCAAATGACTGAAGGATGGACTTTGAAACCAAGCGAAGTGCAGCAGTGATGGAACTTGAACTGGTACCCAGCAATTTCTTCAAGATTGACTTCTTCAACCCACAGACCATGGGCATAGGTTGCGCCAAATACAACAGCTGCAAGTTCTAGAGGCAGCATACAACAATCCACCACACACCATCTCTCCTACCCTGAAGGACTGTTACAACAGATGGAGCCCCAAAGTCATGGAATAAATAAAATCGTTGGTCACGTTAGAGGGATGGCCCATAGACTAAGGGAATGCCATTCATATGTGTGGGTGTACACATATGAATAGCACACACACATATATATATATATTTGTATATATATAAAAAAGACAGGGAAAGTGGTGGTGATTAATTGGAAAGTGTAGGATCAGGGCATGATGTGGATGGTTTAGAATAAGGGGTGGATAATGTCCTGGGTTCAGTTGAAATAGAGTTAATTTTCACAGAAAGCTGGGAGGGGGCACAGCCAGAACAGCTGGCCTGAACTAGCCAAGGGGCTATTCGATACCATGCAACATCATGCTCAGTATATAACTGGGGAGCGGGTTGGGGGGAGACTTTCTCTCTTGGGGTGGGAAGTGGCAGAGCGTCGGGTTCTGGGTGGTGAGCAGTTGCACTGTGCATCGCTCATTTTGTATGTTCTTTTATTAGTACCGTTATTGTTGTTGTAACTTCTCTCATTGCATTGTCACAGTAAACTGTCCTTATCTCAACCCGCAAGGTTCTTTTTTTTTTTTTTTTTTTTCTTCCTCCTTTCTGATTCTCCTCCCCATCCCACTGGAGTGGGGACGGGGCGGAGGGAGTAAGCACCTCTGTGGTGCTTTGTTGCTGGGTAGGTATAAACCACGACAATTGAAAAACTGCAGAGGGCAACAAGTGGTAGACAATTGAATTTAGGACTGCAGTATCAGGTCTGGGACTAGATTAAAGCAACATGAAACTAGCCTAGAAAAAGTGAGCTAAACTCATCAAGACACAAGTGCTAGATGACCTGGTTTCCAGAGACAGTACAAGAGAGGGGCAGGACTGGTCTTTTTTAGGGCAGAGGGATACTAGCTCATCTTTCTCATAGACTCTTGCTCTGAATCACTGAGATGGGTTTATAATTTCCACTTTGGATGGACTGATGCAGCATGCGCTTCTGCATCCTGGTGTTGGTGGTGGCAGGATGGCCTGCCTGCCCTCTCCCTTCCTCCTGTTTTGTGCTATCTCTTTGCCTTTGATCTTACCAGCCTTTGTTTTGGTTCATCTAATTTACTGGTTTACAAAGCTTTCACTTTCTCTAAGGGCTTTTCTTTTCCATTTTTCTCTGGCTACCTTTATTCTACTGATACTTATCATGATATTGTCAGCATTGATATAGTTCCTTCCAGCAAGTACTCAACAATTCTGTTAATTGGTAGGTTGCTTTTTTGTGTGAGAATGGAAGCTGTAGGAAAATATTTGGAAGCTCTAAGTTTTGTATTTCATTCTGAAATTGGTGAGACTTGTGATCAGATGCATCTGCATTCACACAGATATGTGTGAATTGGTTAGGTCTAGCTTCTGAGGAAAGTCCTGTTCCTGTACTTAAGAGCTATGTCTTAATGCTTGGTGTACCACTGGATGGATTAACTGTAGTAAATCGAGATGGTTCAGGAAGAATAATTCCTTTAATAAGTAGGATTTTGAATTTTAGAAGTGACCAGTAAGATCGTAAGAATCACTAGATCAGATCAAAGATTTATGTAGCTCACTCTCTGTCCTAAAAGCTGACACTTGGGTAAATTTCATAAGAAGTTGAGCAAGTACTGAGTTATCTTTCTCTCACAATTCTGTTCCAGCTTCTAAAAGACATACTGCTATGGTGTTAAGGTGTTTCAGGAAATTGCCAAATATGAATTGTTGCAATGGGTCCTCATTAGTCAAGCCTCAGTTCACAGCTAAAATAATGAATACCAGTTAATAAGGGTCATCTTTATATTTGGTTATATCTTCATTTAATGGTATGGGAGGCAGGCCTCTTGCAGTTCTCAGAAATGATTTCGTTTGTTTGTTAGTTATTGTAGTACCTTTTGGCATCAAATACCAAATAAAGAATCCTGGAATATTAAAAGTTGTAGACCAGTTTATAAGCTGCAGACAGATGCCTAAATAAATTAAAAGAAGCAATTTCACTAGTTCGATGCAGTTCAACATTTGCCAGTTCCTTTTCATTCAATTCTGTATTATAGGCTTGAAAAAGCTAAGAAAAAGCATTTATGTTTAAAGCTGATTGTCCTGTGCTTTACATTCCTTAGCTCTGGCAGCACCAGTTGTATTTAGGAGCTTCCTGCTGGTGTCAAGATGGTTTAGCAGAATTTGGAAGAAGTTATTGCCTGTGAAACAGGTTTTTTTCCCTCTGTTTCTGAGGACCCAAGCCTAAAAGGAAGAGACTATATTTACTCTATCTGGCTGATTTTTCACTTGCTTTCTTTTTTCCAGATAATCACTAATGTTGTATTAAAACAATGTACTACTTCCAGAACCAAGATGTCCAGCTCTCCACTTCCCTTTCCTAAATCTTTCAAGCACTAGGAACTGAATTTATTGGTTGATGTAATATCTTAATACTCCTTCTCCATAGAATATTATGTGAAGGATTCCAAAGGAGGGAATTTAGAATGATTCATCCCAATTAATTCAGGGAAGTATCAACATTGCAAAAACCTCTGGTCCTTTTGGGATTAATATTCCCTGGAGTGAACTGCCTGAGGGCTGTCTTAACTCAAGGGCAAAAGGGAAGCTTCTCAGTAATCCTGTTAATTTAGCATTCTTTCTACTTATATTTTCAAAGTACTGCAGAGCTAGTTGTTCTTTGAATATTTTATTCGAAGAAAAATGATCTGTGGCCTAGGTATCTAGGTTTGGCCGCCTTCTCAGAGGCAATTTCTGAATGAGAGATCTACTCCTTTTCAGACCCTTGAGGTTCTCAGTAAGCAAGAGCCAACAGAAACTAATTTTTCTCACCTGTGTTTATTCTGATCTGCAGCTTTTTTTGACGAGTAGAAACATTTTCAACTAAAATGTTTATGAACTATCTCACTGTAAAAAAAATTGGAATAGGAATGCTGTGGGCTCTGTCCCAGTAGAAGAGGAGCCTTAAAATATTTTAAACAGTATTATTTACCACACAAATCTTCCCAATTCTGAAGTAGTATTAGAATACAAAATTAATTAACAGACTTAAACAAGTACAGTGATCTTCTCTTGCTCTCTGTCCTTGGAGTTAATAAAGTGCAATGTATCTTAGCTGCATTGTTATGTTGAGGCAGCAGTAGAGTATTGAATTGAAAAAAATAAACTTCAACTGTTAGCATGGAATTTCGATTAAAAATATAAACTCTAAAGACTGTGTGACAATTTTGTGAAAGACTACCTGATAATTACACAAAAGGCACGTAATTGCACAATCATCTAAATCTACAGCTTTTGTCACAAGGTAAGGCTAAGATTCACCATTATTTCTTACCAAAAGCAATTTTTGAACATGAACTATTCAGATATTACAACCCCCTGTACTCGTTTGAAATTAAATTTCTGAGAAAGTCCACTCTTGCCAGCTATCATAATTTGAAAGAAAGTGAAATAATTACTAACTTCATTACATTATTTTTTCCATTAATTTCGGCATTAGATCACTGCTTATTAGATACTTGGCATTGTCATACAGTTTATTAGAATATATTAATAGAAACCTGAAACTGGTCACATAGTTTGGATTGAAAGCATCAGAGGTGTGTTTATAATATTTTTGAAGCTGGTAGGCCTGATTCAAACATAAATTGTTGATTAATATGGAGTGTTGTGGTTTAACCCCAGCCAGCAACTAAGCACCATGCAGCCGCTCGCTCACTCCCCACCCCCCCCAGTGGGATGGGGGAGAAAATCGGGAAAAATAGTAAAACTCCTGGGTTGAGATAAGAATGGTTTAATAGAAGAGGAAAGAGGAAACTAATAATGATAACACTAATAAAATGACAACAGTAATAATAAAAGGATTGGAATGTACAAATGATGCACAGTGCAATTGCTCACCACCCGCTGATTGATGCCCAGTTAGTCCTTGAGCGGTGATCCCCCCGCCCCCACTCCCCCCAGTTTATATACTAGATGTGATGTCACATGGTATGGAATACCCCATTGGCCAGTTTGGGTCAGCTGCCCTGGCTGTGTCCCCTCCCAACTTCTTGTGCCCCTCCAGCCTTCTTGCTGGCTGGACATGAGAAGCTGAAAAATCCTTGACTTGAGACTAAACACTCCTTAGCAACAACTGAAAACATCAGTGTGTTATCTACATTATTCTCATACTGAACCCAAAACATAGCACTGTACCAGCTACTAGGAAGACAATTAACTCTATCCCAGCTGAAACCAGGACATGGAGATAGGAAGATAGTATTGTCCAGTACTGCGAAATGTAAAAGATAAAAAGACTCCCAAACCTCCTTTCCACCCTCCCCCAACTTTTCAGCTGTTCTGAAACAGCATGGATTGTCATGCAGAGAGGGTGGTTATTGACATGTGAATCTTTTTTTATTGTAGCTGACTTTGGGCTTGCAAAGCAAAAGCAAGAAAACAGCAAACTTGCATCAGTAGTGGGAACCATTCTGTACTCATGGTAAGTACGCCTTCATACAATATTCAGTACAGTGACTTCCATCTTCATGGTTACTTTTTTTGGAGCAGACAGGCAAATTACAATGGAGTAAGGAACAAGGTGCAAGTTACCCACACACAGTACTCTGCAGTAGTTGGTTGCCTGCCTATTTTGCTGTTGCGTGTTCTTGCACATGGCATTTACTGTGGGTTAAGTTGGTGCAAAAATGACGTAACCATGGTTGTGTAGTAACTTACTCATCTATCTATATCCTTATAGATAAAGAAATGTGTTTTCAAGTTATAAAAAGATCTATGTAAACAATGTAAATTAATTTTAATGGCTTTTAATGTAATTGTGGCTTCAATGTTTAGTTATGTTGTACATATGCACAACTTACCTTCTGAAAAATATTTGAAATTGGTCCTAGTGGATTTGTTTTGGACCAGTAGGCATTTGGTTTTCATAACTGAACTGAAAAAATATTTGCTGAAGTTTGACATTTTCAATGGTGGAAAAGCATGACACAAGTTGTTTGCAATTTAAGCTTAGTAAACGCATAAATGACTGCTCTAAAATTTTGCCTTAGACAATACATTATTCAGTCTGTTGAATGAGCTGCAGTTTCCTTTGGCATCCCATTTGTAAGCAAGCCAAAGTGAAGAACCATATTGCATTAAATTGCGGTACCAATATAGCTACCTAAGCTCCTAGATTACTACTGACTTGTGGGTTTTTTTCTCAGGAGCATGGAATAGAACGCATTTCCTATCCAAAAGGTTCCCCACAATATGTAAACAGTGTACGTAATTGAGAGTATATGCATGTCAGATTCTCTCAAACAAAAGTAATTTTGGGCAGGACAGAGTATTGATTTTTGTGTTGCATGATGTATAAATAACAAACATGCCTGTTAATTGAGGTAACTGTATTGTGAACATAAGGGAGCAAATGTACTCTGGGTAAAAATCTAAATTGTAGAAAGCACAAGCTCAGTATTCATCTAATAGCAGTTGATGGGTTCTGGGCCTCCCATTTAAGCTGAGAGTTTCTATTGATTGAAATGCTAACATCAGAAATCAATTAAGGAATTGCTAATCTGTGCCACAGTTCTGGATCTGTCCATTTGCAAAATTATTGGTTAAGCTTTGCCTACCTTAACTACTGCTTTATTAAGGAAATATGTTTACAGTACGTTCAGCTGAAGTGTTGCAGATCTAAATATTCCTTATTGCTGCATGGGCTTGTTCCAGCTTCTTTGCAACACCTTTGTACATAACAGCTGCTGTTCCCTCTCTTCAGAGTCACTCTGTTGCTTCTACTCATTGTCCAGCTTTCTAAGGTCAAAAGTTGGTTTTCTTTTAGGGACTTCTGGTGCTCTTGCTTCCACTACTATAAATTGCCAGTTCTAGCTCCTTCTATGACCAGGTGATCCGCCTCATGGATGAGGGAAAGGCTGTGAATGTTGTCTGCCTTGCCTTCAGCAAGGCCTTTGACACTGTCTCTCATGGCATACTCCTTGAGAAGCTGGCGGCTCATGGCTTAGACAAGTGTACTCTTGGCTGGGTGAAAAACTGGCTGGATGGCCAAGCCCAGAGGGTTGTGGTGAATGGAGTTAAATCCAGTTGGTGGTGGGTCACAAGTGGTGTTCCCCAGGGCTCAGTAGTGGGGCCAGTTCTGTTTAATATCTTTATTAATGATCTGGACCAGGGGATCGAGTGCACCCTCAGTTGGTTTGCGGATGACACCAAGTTGGGCGGAGCGTTGATCTGCTCGAGGGTAGGAAGGCTCTACAGAGGGATCTGGACAGGTTGGATCGATGGGCAGAGGCCAACTGTATGAGGTTCAACAAGGCCAAGTGCCAGGTCCTGCACTTGGGTCACAGCAACCCCATGCAGTGCTACAGGCTTGGGAAAGAGCAGCTGGAAAGCTGCCTGGTGGAAAAAGACCTGGGGGTGCTGGTTGACATATGAGCCAGCAGTGTGCCCAGGTGGCCAAGAAAGCCAACGGCATCCTGGCCTGTATGAGAAATAGTGTGGCCAGCAGGAGCAGGGAGGTGGTTGTTCCCTTGTACTCAGCACTGGTGAGTACTGTGTTCAGTTTTGGGCCCCTCACTACAGGAAAGACATGGAGGTGCTGGAACGTGTCCAGAGAAGGGCAACCAAGTTGGTGAGGGGCCTGGAGCACAAGCCTTATGAGGAGCGGCGGAGGGAGCTGGGGCTGTTTAGTCTGGAGAAGGGGAGGCTGAGGGGAGACCTTATCGCTCTCTACAACTACCTGAAAGAGGGTTGTAGTGAGGTGGGTGCTGGTCTCTTCTGTCAGGTGGCTGGAGATAGGACAAGAGGAAATGGCCTCAAGTTGCGGCAGGGGAGGTTTAGATTGGATATTAGGAAAAATTTCTTTACTGAGAGGGTTGTCAGGCATTGGAACAGGGTGCCCAGGGAAGTGGTTGAGTCACCATCCCTGGAGGTATTCAAAAAGCGTGTAGACAAGGCACTTCAGGGCATGGTTGACGGTTGGACTTAATGATTTTAAAGGTCTTTTCCAACCTAAATGATTCTATGATTCTATGAAATAAAGTGAAGTTTATTTGGCATAGGGAATAGAAAAAGAAAACTACAATGAATGAAACATAAACAAACCAAGAATGTTGCACAGAATACAATCTATAATATTGTTTTCTGTTTTCATCAGAAATTTTAATTTACAAAATACTTGCCAACAAGGAGAAAAACCTGACGGAACATTGTATGTTGGCCCTCAGGGTCAATGAGTTGTAATTTTCTTATCCTACCTACACTCAATTCTTTTTTTTTCCTGTTGGATTCTTTTGCTCTTGTCTTTGAGTCTTTTAACATTTTATAGGAAATTTTTATTTGAGAATAGTGTTCTGTAGATTTAAATACTCTTTTTTTTTTTTTTATGTTTGCTTATACCATGTTTATTATTATTGTCTTACTCTGTCTTCGTACATGGAAGTTCACATCAGAGCTAGGACTTTGGCAGTTCTTTTTCCACCTCTTTGTCCAGTTATTTGGATGTAGGCATGAGGATAAAATGTCACTTATACGTTGCAGTCTTTCAGTAAGTGGTCTTTTGGGACATTACTTGTCAGTTCAACTCCACAGGCAAAATCATGGAAGCAGTGATCCTTGCCTGTCTGCTGTCAGAAAAGAGAACAAGGATACAGTACTGATGTCTTTGTATTTAAAATGTATGCTTGAGTAATATTTAAAATGACAGGCTAAAGCATTAAAGTCTTTCCAATGTCGTCATAATTTAAGAATGTTAAAAAGGCCTTGCAAACAGCTGAATGCACTGGATGCCACCTTCAAGGTACTTGGCTAGTACTGTGTGTGACAGTGGGCTTTTTGATATGGAAACCTGTTCACAAGGAATGAGGTGAACTGATAGAGTATTTTAACACAAGTAATGAAGCAGAAGTCAGAGCCTATAGACTTAATCAGTGCTTGGACTAGATAATTTTTGTGGGTTTGGGGTTTTTTTTGCATGATTTAAGTAGATGTGAAGGGCTGTAAAATAATCAAAATATTGGGAATGCATATCTACCAAGAGCAGCAATATTAGTTCCTGCACAAAAAAAAAAAAGGAAAGGAGGAAGAGAAAGAACTGAGACAGCATTGTCATTCAAGAGTGGCAGGAATTACTTTCTTCTGAATTGACAGGGTAATAGTTCTTGGTAGTTTGAGATGCAACCCACCCTTCTTGGAGCAGACAATATAGTACAGAAACAAAATAATAAATGTCAAAAGTAGCATCTGATGCTTATTGTTTAAATTTGGCTAGGAAGTATTTTGCAGAGTGGTTCAGATAAAAATTTATTACTATATGTACCAAACATGTTTGAATTTGGGGCTGGCTGAATCAATTTGCTAATGCAATTTTTAAAAAACTGTATCATCATAAAATAACAGCAGACATTGTTTTATGTTTAGAGAGGGGCTTATATAATTGTGCTTTGTAATTGTGATGGTTTTTAATTCTACATTGTACTAGGTTTTATTCTGCTATCATACTAATTAAATTCCTTTTAATTGGTTATGTCCTTGAATTAAAATATCCAGCAATGTGTATGTTTGAACACCAAATGTATTAAATGGATGTGTTTACACTTAATACATTAAAAATTGAGGAAAAGACTGCTTTAGGGAATTGGTAATGAATTCTGAAGTCTTTTGCCAGCTCATAAGTCACCAGAAACAATCCACTCCAAGTTAGTGGTGACAGAGTCTTTATTATCCTGCTGTCTCAAAGGCCTTCCCAGAAGAGACACAGCAAATTGTACATGGTTATAGAGAATGATGTTTCATTTTATGTATACCTGCCATTTCTTTGTTTCACAAGAAGGATTGTAACTTATGAAGGGGATGTATCAACAACAGATCAAGAGAGATAAGTCAAAGTTAGCTGAGTCATGGTTCCGATAACTGCTTTTGTAATTTTACATGTATACAGAAATTTTAGAAAAACTCTGGGAAACGAAGTAAATTTTGAATTGGGATGGAATAGAGAATCCCATCATAATTCCTTGAGAACTTGACTGATCTTGAAAAGCTGTTGGGAAACTGTGAAGAAGAGCAGACCTGTCATGTATCATTAAAAAGTAGGTGAGAATGTTCCACGTTAGTTGGTGAACTAACTTGAACTTTCTGAAACATAATTGTTCTAAAATGTTGGAAAACTGATACACAGAACAATGTTATGTAAGATTTGGCTTTTTGTGCTAAAGTTGAGGTGTTTTCTCTTTGTGGTGTTTTGAGGAAACTCTCATTTTTTGTGGTAATTAGAGGTACTATTTTACTTGTGTCCATCTTCTGTGCTGTGGAGGAGAAAATATTCCTTGATCTTAGTTTCTGCTGAGGGACTACATAGTCAGTCTGCATACTGTGTTATGTTACCCAAATTTCTTTTCTAGTACTGGTCACTGCTTCTATTTAAAACCATATCTTGTGAGAGCACTGCATAAATCAATATTGTGATATGATTTCCTGCAGAGATCTGTAATAGCTGTTTTTCCTCATTGCTTATTCTGGTGACATGATAATATTTTCACTTATTTAAAGCATTTTTATGTTGGGAAGGACAATTTAAGATGAGGGAGTGTGTTGTACTTTCATACATACTTAATTTTTAGCCTGCTTTTTGATGCTACATGATCACCTCCCACCGTAAGACATAACTTAATACTAGACAGGAGAGAACGCAAAAAAATCTTGGACTAAAAGAAAGCAGGCCACTTTGAAAGTGACATGGACTAGTTCATACAGATTTTTTTTCTATCCGAAGAAGAGAAGAGTTGTTTTACTCACAAAGGCTTAGCAGTAGCTTAAAGTCATAGCATAGGTTTTCTTGGTGAAGGGGAGTGTGAAAACATACAGGTTAGTTTCTTTACTTGTTTTCTAACAAGTGAGTAGTGCTGATCTAGCTTCTAAAGAGTTACTTTAATGCTTGAAAAAAAAATAAAATTGTTTGTAATAATTTTGTAGACTCCATGATGAATTTAAAGTGCTATCTTAAAAAAAGTACTGTTCTACGAACATAACAGGTTATAAACCAGTAATGTACTTCTTGGAAATATTTCTTCCTGTAGAACTTGTATAACAATTATTTTAATGTATATTAATTATTATGTTATAATCCCTTTGGAAGAGATAATAATAATGAATGAACACTCTTTATTAGAATAAGATTAGTGATTTCATCAAACTAATTTATGAGCTTGTAAATGTCTTTTGGTCCAATGTTAATGGTATTTGCTTGCTAGAATTATTCTTTTTTAGTTTTTCTTTCAAGTAATGTCAAATGAGCTACATTTAGATGAACGATGTTACTATGACATCTGAACTGCAGGACTTAGAATACTTTTGGTGGTTTTTTTTCTGTTTTTTTTCCCATTCTCTTCTCACTTAGATGTCAGCTGTATTGGTATCTTGGCAGATCCTTACCATTTCTAAATCTTTACTATTTCTTGTTCTGCTTTACTTTGCTGCTTGGTATATGGTGTGCTGCTTCAATTTCTAGTGCCATTATATGTCATCTTGCTGTCTTTGATCTTTCCTTAATAGTGTGTTTGCTGTTTTACCATGTCTTTGGTGGTCAGTTAAAGCTACTTCCTGTTTTCACTTGGGTCTTGGGCTTTAGTTTCTGGTGTGGCTTTTGTTCAGTTGCTTGCTTTTTCATAGTAGCTAGATTTCAAAGCTCTGTCAAGGATTGTTCATACTGCCTTAGTCTTTCCTTGGCTTATTCCATCTCTTTTATACTATTTCTTGGGTTTTTTTCACAGCTGAGTTTTGCACAGAATGGTGATTTTTGTTGTTACAATAACTTTAATGTTAGAATGAGAGAAAGCACATGCCACTGTAACAGAATAGAGTTCTTGGACTTTATGGAGACATTATTAGAATAAGCACCAGAGTGATAAGTGGCCATGTCTCATTAGAGAAATGTTAATATTGGATTCTTAAGCATCTGCTCTCCTCTTTTTACCCTTTCCTATTTTGTGCAGTAGTAGATTCACTGTCTATTTCAAGGAATGACAGGCTAGCTATGGCTTAAGAATTACTGGAGGCAGCATGAGGTATGCTAGGCATCTGACTGAAAGAACAGCCACGTCAAGAATTGACTAACAAGTAGGAGGCTGAATGTTTGTAATACTCTTCTAGAATAATTGAAATAAAGAAAATAATTAGAATCAGAAATAGGATAGACATCTGGTTAAGAAAAGCAATAAAGGGGCATTGATGCCTTCTAAATGAACAAGAGGTTAATGTTTGAGTGATCTGCAAGCTAGACCAGCCTATAGTCTTAACTTTTGTTTCCTCTCTTACCATAAGTGACCATATTTTCTGCTTGAGTTGCATCCCTAATCTTATCTGGTCTTATTTAAAACAGACATTATGAAAGATTCTGTTTTGAGTGAAAGAGGGGAGAGGTAAAAATAAATTATTTGCTGATACTTGATTAGCTTTTGTGGGCTTAATAATGTGGAGTTAAACTGCCTTTTATTATGTTACTCACATTGGCAGCTGATGTTTTCCATACCTAGAGTCCTCAAACTTCTTGGTTACAGCTGGTCATTGCTTACAGGAATGTCATAAGGAGGTTGAATTTAAATACCCCATGATTTCAGACAGACGTATATATCTGGATTTGCTATCTATTCTGCTGAAGAAAGCTCTTTTCCTGGGTTACTGCTCAATGTCTGGGCCCTCCACTACTTGAGCTGCACAAGCAAGGGTCAATGATTTTATGACTAAAGAGGTAGTACAGTGTTATCCAGGGATGTAGCAGTGAATTAGTTATAGGATCCCAACTGCAGTCAAGTAGTCTTGTATTTTTATAGACATCAAAGTGCCTAGTTATTAAATTGGGAGATGCAGGAGTGTGTTGTAACTGTAATTTGTGGTAGGTTTTGTTGATTGCTATTTACAAATTAACATGTACAGTATTATCTTTCTACTTTCTACCTCAAGAAGAGTTGATAAAGGCTTTAGTTTATTCCTGAAAGGAATTTTAGAGAGAATTTAGAGAAGAAAATAGTGGAATTGAATGTTTTTTTCATCACAGGGTCATGTGACAGTTCAGTTTAGGTCACTTATCCTCTTTTGCTTCTGGCCAATTTCTTAAGGGTGCCCATTACTGTGGTTAGGGAGTGAGCTGAATAGAATGAGGTGATATCTCAAACATCTTCCTTCCTTCTCTTTAGTCTTTGCACAGTTTCCCATGTAGCCTTAGTTTTCCAGCTGGTGTTTGTAAGTAAGGCATCAAGCAATAAATTCTTTGTTTAATATTAAAATATATAACAAGTTATGCCTAGATTATTATGTTATGACCATGTGCTCATATTTCATCTACTGACTTTCATGAGGGTTTTTGCAGCCATCTGGATCAACAGACTTTATTTAGATTTGGAAATTTTAAATCCTATATAAAAGAAGACAATGAAGTTACCATCTTCTTCAGGTAAAATCTTCACCTGTCTGCTTTTTTGGTTTTTGACATTTAATCCATACTGAATGTGATTGCTAGACAGAAAAGTAGTTATTAGTTAATTATCTTGTATACTAGTGTCCTGGGTTCAGCTGGGATAGAGTTAATTTTTACAGGAACCTGGGAGGTGGGGGGCATAGCCGGGGCAGCTGACCTGAACTGGCCAAGGAGCTATTCCATACCATGTGACATCATGCTCAGTATATAAAGGGGGAGCGGGCCGGGGGGTGGGCTCTTCTTTTCGGTGGGGGAAGTGGCAGAGCGTCGGGTCCCGGGTGGTGAGCAGTTGCACTGTGCATCACTCTTTTTGTATACTTTTTCATTAGTACCGTTGTTGTTGTTGCAATTTCTTTGTGTTGTTCCAGTAAACTGCCTTTATCTCAACCCTCGAGGTTCCAGGTTTGTTTTTTTTTTCTCTCCTCCGTCTTCCCCCCATCCCCCCGGAGGGGGGCGGGAGGAGTGAGCGAGCGGCCGCGTGGTCCTTTGTTACCGGCTGGGCTGAAACCACGACAACTAGGTTCCAGCAGATCCAAATACTTGCAAATCATCTGATTCATACCTTACTGTGAGAAACATTACTGTCAGAAACTAGTCTTTGTGTGGCTGGGATTCATCTTGCTTATATATAGTCATTAAAAAACTAGGCATCTTATTCAATTCAAGAAGCTAGATGGTTACTGAAAGTAACAGAAAAAATAGACACTTCAATAATGAATTTCATCCCATCTATCTTAAACAGCTATTTTAGGATGAGATGAATCAACCACTTGAAGTGCCTTTCTCTCTCCATTTGCTACAGAGGGATCTGGAGCACTAGCTTAGAATAAATCTGATTTATAGGAGTTTAAATTTAGGTGAAATTAACACCTTACATGAAATCAGTTATTAAAGATATAGCTTTGGTTTAGAGTTGTTGTAGAATCGGATTTGGTACTGCTTGTGGTCATCTTCCTGCAGATACTTATCTTTCCATGTCTCCCTTTCAATTTTAAATATTCATGCAATTTCTTGATAAGCTGGGTTAGTTGGAGAAAGGCACTGAGTTAAGTTCGTTCTGAAAGGCATAGAGCTCAATAAGCAAAATCGTGTACCATTTTTTAAGTGTTCAGATTTCTGTTCCATAGATAAAAGGAAAAAACTTTTTTATTTTCTCGAGCTGTTTGTATAGTTACAGACTTAAGGCTAATTCCTCAAAGCATTTTATAGGAAATTGCAGTTATAATTCACTGGAAAAGACGTCTGGTTGGAAGGAATCAATTATTAGAAGTATCTGTCAGATGCCTGTTATGAGTACCTTTTAGAATATGAATGTTTCAGTTTTTATGTATACGGATAGCACTTTGCTATAACTTACAGATACAATTTATCTACAGCGTTTCTGTTAAAACTGTCAGCTTGACAATCTGCTAGATATTTTTATATGAATAAGAACATCAGATGTGTGGACCATGCAGTGATGCTTGCCTTTAATAATATAAATGGAATATCACATTGGAGGGAAATTTTATTTATAAGTTTCAGAATCTAGCTTCCTCTTGTTGTTTTAGACTTTGTTCCACGATGTGTCTGAAGGAATAATAGGTGTAAATTAGAACTTTAATGTGTTTTTCTGTTTAAAGCCTCCCAGAGGCTCTTTATGTAATAGTGGAACACTAAACTACATATAACGATACTGTGATTTGTCCTTATAATTTACTCAGAGATGCATATGATAATCTTGAAAATTTAGATACATAAAAAAGTTGAAACAGCTACGCACATTTTGAGCTTGATTAGATAACTGTATTTTCATTATAGTATGAAAGGTGATACTTCATGACATTCTTCAGTAATAGTAAGACAACTGAAGGAAGAAGCAGCTTGCTATAAACAACACCTTTTCTAATAGAGCCTGCAAGGATTTTTAAATTGTCCTTGAAACAAGTTTTTTAAAAAGTGAAGGCCTAGAAACATGTAGTAGTTTTACACACTGACTCCCAGCAAGTTTTTTTTCCAGATCAACAGGTACAGCGTAAAGACAAGAAGGCCAAATTCAAACTGAATTGTGTGGTATTTTCCCAATATGCCTACACGATGTATCCTAATGGGAGGAAAAAGCATTACAAATAGATCCTTAACTTTTAAAAAGTTTATAGAAACCCTTCAGTTTGCATTAAATGTGCATAAAAACCCATGAAACTCCAATATTTGTGGTCTGCTTGTAAAGGATACTTAAATATTGATAACCTTGGCCCTTGCATTATGTTGAGAGTTCTCCCAATTTTTGTTGCCATCCTTAGTCAATAGTACTGTACGCTGTAAGCACTCCCGAATTGCTTTATTTCTGAAATGAAGTATTCACAGAATCCCATTCTGGCTGGAAAATTCTAGAGGCCCAAAATGTATCTTTGAGTAGTACTGTGTATATATGTATACACACATATATATATGGACACACATAGACATGTACACACACACATATGTAAAGATCAGTGACAGTGTTCCTACTTGTAGAGTAGTTCAGTTTAGATAGGACAGATACTGTCATGCTTTTTTTAGTTTAATTCATTGTTCCACGTTGTCAAATTAAGCATAGATTGGTTTATCCATCTAGCAACACTGTTTCTGGCATAACTATATTTGAACAAAGTTGTCATGTTGATGTCTGCCATGCTTTCAAGTACATATGAGCCTATACGTTATAAGAATTCTTGGCAGCTTTTTTGTTCTACCTGCTGCCATTGATACTTAAGCAGAAGACTTTGAAATTGCCCAGTGGTGTCCCAGCAAGTATGCAATTGCCATGTCTGGGAATTTTTGGAGCATGTTCTTTTCCATGTATTCAAACATGAGAACATTTAGATATGGATGTCTGTTGGGCAGCATACTCGGTGAACATCAGTGAAATGTATCCTTCAGTTTTAAAGATACTTTTAAAAAAGACGCTTATGCAATGAGATTCAGAAAGAAGTTGTTTTCACTAGTGCTAAAGGTTCCTATGTGTAAAAGCAGTGAAAATATAAAGTTGCCACAAAAAAAGAAGTCTGTTAGATAAATACATGAATATTCTAACTGCCAGAGATGTATGCTCTTGCAGAAAAAGTGCAGAGTTCAAAGATGGGAGAACACATAGTAGTTGAATGTACCTTGCTGGTCTTCTACTTCTGAGTATGAGCACAGAAGTCCTCACAATAAAATTCTTCTGCTCTTTTCAGCAGCTTTTTATATAGGCTTTATGCTCAGAAGGAGGAACTGAGAAGAAATATGCTGAAGCTTTTTATACATTTTCTTGGTTTAGTTATTTTTTGATTGACTAAATTTTTCTTACTTAGCAAAGGTAAAAAAGAAGTTTCAGTTGAGCGTTATGAACTACGAGTAAAACTGAAAGTTGTGTTTCAGTGGAAGCTGCTTTTATATTTATAAAGCTGGCCTCTTGACACTTATATTTAGTATCTGTCTTCCCTACAAAAAGCCTCCCAAATTTTTGCCAGTACCAGTTGTTTGTAGTGATATAAACTGTGTTGATGAAATGATTCAAGGAAAAAAAAACAACAGTGGAAACCACACCCCCCAAACCAGACATACCACTCCTGGGCCAATGCAAGCATTTGCATAAACATATGATAATGAACTAGATTAGAGAACTGACCTGGCTGAAAAATAATTTAGATTATTTTTCAGGTGCATCAGGTTTTTGGTCTGACACATAATGCAGCTGTAGAGGTACTTGTGCTGGCACAGCAGAGCAGAGAGTGGTGGTAAAGAGTGACTGGGAGCAGCAGGAGCAAACCAACATCTTGGCTTACAGTATTTTTCAAACTGTATATTTGAAACAGCCTAAACAACTTACCACATGTGAGGCTGTTTTGGCCTTCACAGCTTCATATGTGCTCCAAGTTTTGCTGGGAAAAAAGTAGGGGTGAGTGACTCTTTGCACTTGGGCATTAGGAAGAGGACCTTGTGCTTTGAACATGCTTCTGCCTTGAATATTTAATGATTTAGGTATGAAGAAGATTTTTGTTTGTTTGTTTTTGTTTAACAAAGCAATAGGTGTAAAGAACTAGAGTAAACTTTTTAAAAAATGTGATTTGATTTGTATTAATATATGACATGGGTGAATTAGAAGTGAATTGCTGGCAGTTTTTCATGTGTTCTAGAACACTGTCTTATTACACTGCTAGAGGCCATAAATTATTTTTCAAAGTTGATATATTTGGCATCTCTAAGCAATAATGTATAATGTTAGCACACATAAAAGCCTAAAGGTTGTAAATTGAAAGAAATACAAATCAGTTGTTGAATGTTAACTGGATGTCTGTATCTTTATTTTCAAAACTGTAAAATAAAAAACCCCAAAGGGTAGGGTATAAAACATCTGCTTCTATTTTAGACAGAGAGACACCAAATATGTGCTGAAAGAAGGCAGTAAGTTAGTGTTTTCTCTCCATTGTTGATCAACAGCATTGTAGCTGAGAGCTACACTGGTTTATTACTGGGATCTTGTTTTTACACATTTCTCAGTGCTCATTGACATTTCAGATTGAGACAGACTACCAACTTTACTGCTATTTGCAGTGAAAACTGTCCTTCCACATCAAACCAGGCTTTTTTTTTTTTTTTTTTAAGATTTTAGTAAAAACGTGAGGGAGGTACTATCATAGTCTGCTGTATCCTACAGTTATTAATGGCCTGTCACTGACCTCAGATTGGTTTTGCCTCTTATAGACTAAATTATATGAATGTAGCAGAGCTTTCTGGGCAGAGACAGGCAGTGCTTGGACTAGAAAATGAAACTGTTGAGATTACACTGATGAGAGAGCAATTATACACATGAAAGTTACCTCTCTTGGCTGACTTCACCCATTTAAAAATTATGTTCCCCACTTGGTGGCAAGAGGATTTATTACACCGTAAAATTGCAACCTGAAGGTGGTAAATTTCTTCCCTACCCCCATACATTTAAAAAATGGTGGAAATGATGAATTTTTCTATAGGCATCAGCAGAGGTTTAGGATGTCTGAAAAGGTGTCTTTTGTGAAGAAGAAATTTTATATATATAATATTTTACAAAAATATTTAACATAATTTGTAATGAGAAAAATGTATACAAGTTAGAAGACAATGTAATAAATTATTATAGAATTACTTGGCAATACATTTCAAAATAGAAAACTGTGAAGGCAAAATTTTTAACTAGTGATTGAAAATCCTGTTCCAGCTTCATCACTCAAGGGATAAACAGAATATCCCCAAAAGGCTTGTGCTGAATTCTTCTTGTAGGTGAGAAATGCAAATAGCTTTCAGCAGTGTTCATGAAGCTCTTTATTCAAACTGTCAGTTTTGTGGCTCTTGTTTCTTCTTCCATTGCTTTTAGTGGTAATTATGAAGCTATAATACTGAATGCATATCTGTAGCTTACAGCAAACTATCCAGAGAAAAATTGTGACAAGGAGCAACTGCTTTTCTATTTTTCTTTTTTTTCTCCTTTGGGATGGTGCTGATGATGAGCAGCTTCTTTTTTTTTTTCCTTGTGTTTTTTTTTCCCCTCTTTCTGTGATTCAGAGAACTGATTATAGAGTAGATCTGTGGTGTTTTACACTGGCCTCACAAATTATCCTGCAGTAGTTTAGTGGTGCTCAAACACAAGCATACCCTTGATTTTCTCATTCTTTGGACTGGAATTGGTGGTCTTGGCCCTTTTCTGAGAAAATAGACGTTCACGGAAACAGGAGAGATTCTAACTTGATATAAGACAAATTTTTTTTCACCATTATAACAGTCGAATATAGAACAGGCTGCCCAGAGAGATTGTGTAGTCTTCCACCTCTGAAGGTTTTCAAGACACTACTGGAAAAATCCCTGGTTAGCCTGGGCCAGAGAATGGCAGTCTCATTTTCATAGTGAATTGTGGCAGTTATAGGTGCAAAGATTGTGTAAATCCTCTACTTTGCTTTGATGAGTTCTGCCAACAACTCTAAAAAAGGCTATCCATTGCAAGAAAGTATTATTTTATAGGTAGCTTAACAAAGATATTGGAATATCTGAAGCTAATAGAAGCTGCAGAGACTCTTTTAGTATTTGGGACCAAAAAAAAAAAAAAAAAGGTTTATCAGTATATGGCAAACTTGTCTACCATCTCTCCTACTGTCCTATCTCCAACAGTGGCAATAAGTCAATATCCACAGCGAAGGAAGAATGGGATAAGCATATTTGATACTTTGCTAGCCTCCCAACCATTTTCAGCTTGGGTTGCTTCCTGAACTAGGTATGGTTTCTAGGCATGAGTGTTTGTATAACCACCACCAACTGCAGGAATCTCCGTCAAACTTTAAATAATTAATTGGAGGAATGATAAAGACTAAAAGCAATACCTCTGCCATTGTTAAAATCTTCTGCAGTGGTGTATGCTTCTTATTTATTTACTCTTCCATTCCAGCCATCACCTCTTCTGGGAGTTAGTCTTGAAGAATCACTCTTATTTTAATTAGTCCATAACTGTTTAGTTGAAATCATGTCTCATTTGAAAATACTCCTCATACTGTAGGATGACATATACCAGCTTGTTCTTACACCTGTCAGAAGCACTTGGATTAACCAGTGAACACTGTACCAAGACAACTGACGCGTGGCTTACTGAAGTTCTGTGCAGCTTGGGAAATCTTTACTGATTGCGTCCCGTGTAAAGGCAGCCTGATAATATTGACAACAGTTCTTAGAAGCTTTAGAAGCTCTAGAAAATTAATGCTGTTTTGAAAACATCATTCCCTCAGCTCCTCCTTTCCTCCCTCTCCAAATTCAGGACTTCTTCCTTCATTTTGGAATTTCTATCCACTAAATAACTAATGTGAACATGAGCTAATCTAGTGAGGATAGTCATCTTTCATATAGGTATGTGATAGTACTAATGTAGCAGATTCAGGTTGGCACAGTCTGTTTGTAAATCTCTGTTAAAAGTATTCTTAAACAAAAACCATGACAAAATAACATCAGTGAGCAAAATTATAAATGAAAGCTTGATTGCAAAAATATCTCCAAGGCCACGTAGAGATGATTAGGTGAAGTGTGTTTGGTGTTTTACACGTAGCACAAATATTGACAAGATTTTATTTTCTTTTTTTAAATCCTAATTAAAAATGTGGGGTAGTATGGAAAGCTATCTTCTGTATTTAAAATAGCTGCTTAATTTTGCAAAAGTAGTTCAGAAGCAAAACCAGATAACTCTTTGGACTAAGCAATGGCTTAATCTAATTCAAGAGTAATTTTAAGGCTGTTGGCATAGAAGACTGTTATTAAATATAAAAGCAATGCTGATATGTTGAGCAAGAGTGAACTTTCTGAGGAACAGTTATAAAACTGTCTGTTCAAGGATGCTGAGAATTTGGAGAATTATTCTGTGGATATGTTTCTGTGTCTTTCATTTAGAAGAATTTAGTCTTGCTTTTGCTGTGGACATTCATTTCGTGAAGGACTCTCCTATAGTTAGCATAATGCTGCTGAAGTAAGCTTTTCCAGCTTGAATATGTAATTTGGAAATGAGCAGTGATTTGTAAACCTAGAGGAAAACTGTAGTGATTATCTTGAATATGTTAGCTGCAAGAACTAAATGACCAATTATAAAACTATCTGCTGCCTCTTTTAATATCCAGGCCTGTGGATATGCAGCAGTAAGATCAACCCTTGGAGCAATGGAAATGAAATTCTTTATCAGCTCTTAGAGTTTCTCCCTTTATGTATTTTATTTTGACACTGAATGCATTTTATAATGTGGACATCTGTTTGCTAAAAATTTAATTAGTGCCACTGAACTATTTCAGCCAACCTAAAAATTAAAGGAAGAATCCTGCCTTTACAAATAAACAAAAAAAAAATGTCATACCAATGCTACACCCTTAAATTAATTTTCAGTGTTTGTGGCTAAGACCACTTTTGTAGGGGTTTTATGGAATAAAATTCAGAGTCTGGTTCTACTCATTCTTTCTGGTCTTGACCAGACAGTGACAGTTTATACACAGTTGTCAGCTGGATTAGACAAACCTTATGTACTCCCACCATGCTCCTGTTTGTGGGTAGTGGTGTAGAGGAACAGAACTGGGTACTTTCTCTGCTTGGCATCCCTCAACGGTGCGGATCCAAAAGATGCAGAACTGCAGAACTGTTTTGCTAGTCAACAAGTACTGTAGCCACCCACATTTCTAACTAGCAGATGGTGAGGCAAGCCTGTAGAACATGGTGAGGGATTTCACTGCATCTCTTAAAAGTAAATAAATAATATTTGAAAATTCTATTTTAAAATCTAAATTACAGAATTACTTAGCCATGAAAGCATAGCATCATATAAGAATAGGATTTTGTATTCTCTGGAAAACCTTCATGGTCACCTTAGCTAAATACTACTTCAGTAATTTAAAGTACTTCTTAAGCATGAGACAGTATTTATTTAAGGTATTGGTCATCCTAATGCTCTAAATGTCAGAGACTTCTGACTAAAGACATTTGTTCTGGAAAAAAAGATCAAGTAGTACTCAGCTGCAAGTCCTCCTCTTGATTTAAAAAAAAAAAAAGGGGGGTTAGGTATGCATTTAGAACAAGAAGTCTTTCTGCATGAATAAGCAGACCAAATGATTTCATTAACTTGAGCTATTATGCATTTTTGTCAAACCATGCTAAAACTACAACTCTGTCAGCACTGTATTCTTCCCGTGTTTTCCAAATTGTAGTAGTAACACATACATTTTTTCCTAGTCACCAGTCCAATGGACTGCTGTTTGCTCTGGACACCAGGCTAGGTTCTTTCCTGGTGTTCACGAATACAAGATTCTGCAGGCCAGGTCATGGTTCCTTCTGTTTCTCTCTCAATTTATATTCAGCTTGTTCTTTCTGTGACTGCTGTGTGACTTTTTGCATAGTTACATAGATTTGGCCTGAATAATCTCAGTTTGGGATTTTAATATTTATTTTAATAATAATTTATTAAAATTTATTAATCTTATTTTAATAATTTACAACTGTCTCTTTATACATTAAAATTATCACTAGAATGAAAAATTCAAGTCAGATTCATTTTTCTGAGTAGGAGCATGCTTGGAACTTTACTAAGACAGGGGCTTTGCCTTACTGAGTTCACCATCTGTACGATAAGTTGCAATACCAATGTTTGCTCTAACAGACACACTTAATACATAAAAATGAAATTTCCACAGAGTCCTCTAATGAGTTAGTGTCACAGCCAGGAATAAAGACAGTCTGATTACAGAAATGATATTCTGTTCTAACACCATGTTCAACATCCTGTATTCCCCTCTGTGGTTGTATAATAGCAGGAGTAAAATTCAAGGAAAATTGCTAATTAAGTTTCACCCAGGAATCTGTATTTTGCTTGATCAATTTTATCAGAAATGTGTGACCTGTCAGTCTGTCTCACTTCCCCATACTGTGACTGACCTCTGTTCTGACTTTGTTCTGTTAAGATCACTTAAACTATTATGCTGTAGAGAAATTATCTAAGGGACCTCATCCCATGTATTTTAAAAATCTTGTTTTCTGCACTTTGTACATATCAGCAGCACACCGTCTAGCAATATACTTTATACAGACTGCATCATTAATTGAATTTACACAGTACCTCTCAGCTCCAAAATAAGGCACTTTACCAAATATATCAGTAGTATAATCATGAAGTTGATACAGTAGTTCCAAATTCTAAGCTGAAAGGAAAAGGAAAACAAGTAGGTTTTCAAGTTGATTTTACACATAAAAGGAGTCAAGTATTTTTTATATCTCTGAATAATTACAGAGAGAAGATGCTAAGTGAAAAAACCCCACATTATGTGATATGACCTTTACTTACTGCTAAGACTTGAACTCCAGCATCAGAATATCCCTACTAATATAAATTATTATCATTCAGGCTTATGAAGAGTGCTGAGGAAATTAACAGAAGGAATTGGAGTCTGCTGTGTACTGAGTCAAAACTGAAATTACTGCCTTCTTCCTTTTGCTTTAAATGGATCTTTACAAGGGATTTTTTTTTTAATTGTCTTTCAGCTGGCTGTTGAGTGTCCACATGGCACCCTCACAGGGAATGCATTAGTTTTAAGAGGATGAAAATGATATAATGAGTAAAGTTTATTTACTCACATTAATGGCAAAATCATATCCGTTAGCATTCTAAATACAGGAATCCTATTCAAATCTTTCTGATATCTGAATTACAAGAGGATACGATATATATATCTGTTCTCTAGTCCATTTTATTAAAATGCCATCATTGTAAACAAGTTCTGAATGCCGTAGTTCATTTGTATCCATTAAGTCCAAAGACATTATAACATGAAATGAGTGGAAAGGGCAAGTGAACAAAATATAAACCACTAGTGTTGTGAGAAGTACTGCAGTAGAAGTGGAAAAGCTATTAATTGTACTTCCACTTAAAGAATTTGGCTGATAAAGGAAATAAATGCAACCTTTTGAACATGATTGTATATGCTCTCAAAGTATGTTGTAGTGACTACCTAAATATTGGGTGTTTTAAAAAAAAAATAAGCCTACTTCTAGGTGAATTAATTAAGGACTTGTGGGTTGCATTGCTTTTTACTTAGCCCTGAAGTTGTAAAGAGTGAGCCGTATGGAGAGAAGGCTGATGTCTGGGCTGCAGGATGCATTCTTTATCAGATGGCAACTCTGAACCCACCGTTTTACAGCACCAATATGCTCTCCTTGGCAACTAAGGTATTTGGATTTGCCAGATCAACCTACCAGTTATTTCTGCATGTGTTCAGTAGACCCGTAAGAATTTATGTTTAAGGTTATAGAAGCATAAACTGCTCTCTGGTCTGATGTGTGAATGAGCACAAGTGTTTATCATTGTATGAATTGCTATCTTGCCATTCTAACTGCAAAAATTACTTGTAAATGTTAGTATATTATTACCTCTCAGACTAGCATATTTTTATCATTGCATTTGGTGATAGGAGCTTTAGATATATAAAATTTCTTGATGTACTATAATACTGGATTTTCTATAGCATTGTGTATTACACCTTAGGATGTGATCATAAATAAAAATAAATCAATGTAGGGTTTTTTTTTTAATGTTTCCTTTATTCAGATATTGTAGCCCTTTGATCTACAGTGAGCACGTACATTAATGTAGATACCTGATTAGAAGTTACATCCTGCGTTAGAAGATGTGTTCTAAGTTGTTTTGCAAGTTAGAGCTGATGATGTAATGCCCATCAGGTTGTTTCAAGGAACAATACTTATCATATGGGATCTTCAAATAAATAACGGAATATTTTTCTTCAATTACCTGTAGATTATTTATTTTGCAGATAGTAGGGGCTGTGTATGAACCTGTGCCAGGAGGACTGTACTCTGAAAAACTGTCATTTACCATTAAGAGGTAATTACTTGATTTAGTTTTATTTCAACATCCTGCTGAAAAGATCTTTTGTTTTGTATGTTTCCAGCAGTGGTGACAGTTTGCTGAATTTAGCAACTACTAGTATTTGTCTCTGAATATGAAATATATTCTGATTTAAAGAAAAACGGGGGTATCTCCTTACCCTGCTAATAACATATGCAATATAGTTGCATACACGCAACTGGAAAACTTATGTCAGTATAGTCAGCACATTTACCTAGCCAGTATAGACTTTATATGCAGTACTAAAGTTTAACAATACCAGTGCTGTAGTTAATTCCCTACGCGTCAAATTTTCCCCCATGAAAATACAGCATTTTGAGTAATTTTCAAGTGCAGTTTATGGTCAAGGAAGTAACCGTGTTGCAATATGTTATTTATAGATCACTGTATGATCACATTCATAGTTTTGTGTGTTTATTTGACTGATAGAAATATGTTTCCCACTACCTTGTAATCCTGTTAGCAGGATAGCAGGGATAACAAAGCACAGATAATGCAGTAATGGAGGAAAAGATGAGCCTGTATTTGCTCCACTCACTCATCCCATATTTCTCTTAACTATGGTTACATCTTCCTGATGCTAATGTAATGTGTATATAGAGAATATATTCATATAGAGAGTGAATTGGTGCACTTCTATGAGATTTAGCTCTCTTGATTTTTCCATTTTAGAAAGATTCCACTTAGCACAAAAATGCTTTTTCTTTCTCACTCAGATGTTGAATTCCATCTCTAAAAAGCACTTTACTGTACAAAGACTGTAACATAGTTATACTATGTTTTATTGTACAAAAAGGTTTCAGTTAAAGACCTTGAGGACGAAGGACAACAATGGAGGGGAGCTAATAGAACTAACATTTATGTTTAAGAGGTCCTGAAATGAATTTTAATATTTTAAATACTTACAGATATCTGTAGTTAGTTAGAATAACTGGCTTTATTAATTCATTGCTTGCTATTTAAGAATAATATAGTAATCTCAAATGCATCCAGAAAATATCTTCCAATCACATAATACCAGTATTGATATGTATTGCATTCTCTTACAAATTTTAAACACATCTTTATTTAAGTCACTGATAAAGTTATGTGAGTATCTGGCCCTCTGTCTTTTCCTTCTTTTCATTCCTGATAATAATGAGAAACTCTGTAATAGGAAGTTTTTGAGGGTTTTTCCAAGGCCAGCTATTGAGTTATTTATGATTGTAGATTTTGTGGCTGTTCACTGAAAACTGAAAATACAAGTTCACTGAAAGTCCCATGTCATCATGAGACTGGCTGCTATGGAGGCTAACTGGTTTAAATAGATGATTAAATAGGTATTTGTATAAGAATATTAAAATTAAGTTTTCCTATCATGTAAGAATTTTTCCACTTATTTAATAACAGTGGGAAGCATAAAATATTTTTTTAAAAATGTTGATTCTCTTACTATGGGTTAATCCTTAAATTAAATATTTAGTTTGGGTTTTGGCTTATGCTTTGTGAGATACTTAGAAAGAATAAAGAACATTAAAGAAAAGCAGTAATAATGAGATTTTACTTATAGATGAGGAAACATTAACAGAAATGAACAAGTTCTTTCCAAATAACTGAAGCACAACACATATTCAAAGATGAATGTTATAAAGAGAAAAAAATAATTTATTGATAATGATTAGAAAAAAACATAGAAAACTTCATGTTGCAACAGTAGATTTGCATTTAGTGTTATCATTATTATTCTTCATTATTGTTATTACTAAAATACAGTTTTATTGGATTAAGCTACTAAAGAAAGTTCTGGAATCATAACCATCAAAGTCTTTCAGAGTTGAACGTCAGTCTACTCAGTGTTTAGTCATAGATAAATAATTTATTTTTAGATGCATGAGAAATGGATTAAGGACTTATCAGAAATCTTTTATAGCTCACGTTGTTGAAAATTTTGACAAATTTCAGTGGATTAAAATAAAAAATTAAAAAGAAAAAGTCAAATGAAACATTTCTTAAGAGTGAAAATCTTGCATCTGTTTAAAGGAAATATAAAATTTTAAGTAAAACAGGTTAACAAATTTATGAAAATTAATGAGATTAATCAACAGATTTGAGCAAATTTAAACAAAAAATATTAAAATCAAGAAGTTCAATACTGTAAAACATTTTCAAAACTGCAAGTTTACATGGCAGTTATATTTATTTAGAAAGTACTGGTTTAGAAATAATAAGATCATTCTGTGACACTTTCTTTAAAGAAGGGTGTTGGGTTAAGTGTAACTGTATGCTAGCTGGTCAATAGTACTTTGCAGGGAAATCACAGTAAATTATCAGGTTCACTGGAGTTAACAGATTTAAGACAGTTTATGCAGAACTGTCCCTATCAGCTTTCATGTCCTACACTACATACAAAATATTCTGGGGATCTAAAAAAACCTACTAGTATATTATTACTGTTACTAAACAGCTACCTAGGGTGCCTGAAACAAGAAGCATAGAACTGTAAAGTAATTTAGGTTGGAAGGGACCCCTGGAGGTCATCAAGTCCATCTGCCCAAAGCAGATACAATTAGATCTGCTCGCTCACTGCTCAGGGTCTTGTCTAACTGAGTTCTGAATATCTTGAAGGATGGAGATCCCACAACTTCTCTGGGCCCTCTTCAGTGCTTGCCTGTCTTTGTGATTAAAAGTAATAGTAGTAGTAGTAGTAATCCTTATATGTAATCAGACTTCCCTGTGGTCTAACTTGTGTTTATTGCCTCTTGCTCTATCTCTGTGCACCTCTGAGAAGGGTCTGGCTCTATCTTTTCTATACCCTCCCATTATGTAGACAGCAATCAGATCTCTGTATAGGTGGCCCAGGTCCCTCTGACAGCAGCCCTGCCCCATGTATCAACTGATCCCTGCAATTTGATGTTCACAAACCTTTTGAGAATGCATTCCATCCCATCATCTAGGTCATTAATAAAGATGTTAAACAGTACTGATCAATCCCTGGAGGATGCTACTTCCAGCCACCAGCTGGACTTTGTACTGCTGCTGAGATATCTTTAAGCCAGGAAGTTCAGCCAATTATCTACCTGCCTTATAGTCCTGTGGATATTGTGGGATATTGTGGCAAAGGCCTTGCAAAAATAAAGCTACCCACAGCATATACTGCTCTCCCCTTGTCCACAGAGCCAGTAATGTCATCATAGAGAGCAATCAGGCTAGTCAGGTATGACTACTGTTTGGTAAATCCGTTCTGGCTGTTCCCAGTTGCCTTCTTGTCCTTTGTGTGCTTGGAAATTACTTCCAGGGGAATTTGCTCTATTATTTTCCCAGGGACTGAGGTGAAGCTGACTGGCTAGTAGCTTCCTGGATCTTCCCTCTTGCTGTTCTTGGATATGTGTGTGATATTCAACTTTTTCCAGGCTACAGGAGCCTCCCTCTGATCCTTTCACATGTGATGGATAGTAGCATTGACCAGTTACATCAGCACCCTCAGGCTCATCTCATCTGGTCCCATGAGCTTATGCATGTCCAATTGGCTTAAATGCTTTCTCACTATATTTTCTACTGTGTGGTAATGCTTCATGCTCATGGATTCCACAGGTAGGCTCAGAAATCTGGACCACTTAGGCTAAAGTTTCCCAATGGAAATGGAAACAAAAAAGGGATTGAGTGCCCCGGCCTTTTCCATGTCCTTTGTCACTAGGTTGCACAGTGGGTCCACATTTTCCTTAGCCTTTCTTCTGTTGTCAGTGTACTTGTAGAAGGCCTTTCTTCTGCCTTTCACGTTCATTGCTAGTTTCAACTCCAGCTGAGCTTTGGCTTTCCTAACTCCACCCTTTGGGCAATATCTGTATATTCTTCCTGTATAGCCCACCCCTGCTTCCTACATGCAGAAATGGGCTGTTCTTGTGCTTTGAGGTGTCCCTGAAGATTAGCTAGCTCTTCCAAGCTTTTCCTTTACCTTCTAGAGCAGTCTTCCATGAGGTTCTACCAGGAATATCGCTGAACAGGCTGACTTCTGCTCTCCTGAAGTCCTGTGTTGTAATCATACACTCTGTCTTTCTCACTTCTCTCAGGATTTTGAACTCCACAGTTTGATGGTTGCTGTAGCTGAGGCTGCCCTTGATCTTTGCATCCCTGTCTGATTCTTCCTTGTTTGTAAGCAACAGGTCTAGCAGAGTGACTTTGCTACTTGGCTTCCGAAGCAGCTGCATCAAGAAATTGTCATTAACAGACTCCAGAAATCTCCTGATTGCTGCACTCAGCCATATTACCCTATCAGCAGATATCAGAGTGGTTAATAGGCCCCAATGAGTATGAGTGGCTGCAATCATGAAGCTTCCTTCATCTGTCCAACAAAGTCTTCATTGACTTCCTCTTTGGTTTTGCGTGGTTTATAGCATGCATCTGCCACAGCGTCACCCATGTTGGTCTCTTCCTTTGATCCTTACCCATAAGCTCTTGACTACACGCAGCCAGGTGTTGCAGTGTAGGTTGCATCCTGCTTGAGCCTTTCCCCCCTCACTGGAACAATTGAGGAGAACACTACCTCAGCCTCCTGCCCTTCACAATTGACCCCAGTTCTCTGTAGTCATTTTCAGTATGTTCGGGGTTGGCCGTGGTAGTGTCATTCATGCCCATATGAATAAGCAGCAGGGCATAATAGCCTAAGGGCCAGATGAGTCTTGGTAGTATCTCTGCAATGTCCTGAATCCAAGCTCCTCACAAGCAACAGGCTTCACAATCATCAAATCAGATCAAGTAGATGGATGCCTCTGTTCCCTCGGTCTCAGCTGACTGTCAGTTGCTACTGCTTATTTGTGATATGAACACTTGATTCAGACTGACCTGGCTCTGATGTGTCCTCTCTTAGGTCTTGTTCTTCCTCACCTGTTCCTAGGTCACTACACCTGTTGTCTAATTGTATGTGTAGTTGGAGGAAAATACGTCCTTCTCTTGGCAGAATTCACAAGTCTCCAGCCTACCTCCTCCTGGGAGCCTCTGTCTACTGGTCGTTTGAGGGTAATCTCTAGATTTTCCTCCTTCTTTGTGTCGTTTGGGGGTCTCATCTCTGTGAAGATCTTGTCATTCTCCTATAAATCCTCCTGACAGCACACTCATCTCCTTCACAGCTGCTTTGTCCAGTGGTGCAGCACATTGACCAGAGCACAGTCCCCACAAGGGAGGCCAATGTCTCCCCCAGCCGCAGGAAGAGGTACCAGGCACTCCCTAGTGTGTCTGGCAGTGCACAGCAGCAGCCCCCTTGTCATGGTTTAACCCCAGCCAGCAACTAAGCACCACGCAGCTGCTTACTCACTTCCCCTACACCCAGTGGGATGGGGGAGAGAATTGGAAGGAAAAAGGTAAAACTCATGGGCTGAGATAAGAACAGTAATAGAACAGAAAGGAAGAAACTAATAGTGATAATAATAACAAAATGACAATAATAATAAAAGGATTGGAATGTACAAAGCAAGTGATGCACAATGCAATTGCTCACCACTTGCCGAGCGATGCCCAGTTAGTTCCCAAGCAATGATCCCCCCTCCAGCCCCACTCCCCCCAGTTTATATACTGGGCATGATGTCACATGGTATGGAATATTCCTTTGGCCAGTTTGGGTCAGCTGCCCTGGCTGCATCCCCTCCCAACTTCTTGTGCCCCTCCAGCCTTCTTGCTGGCTGGGCATGAGGAGCTGAAAAATCCTTGACTTAGTCTAAACACTCCTTAGCAACAACTGAAAATATCAGTGTGTTATCAACATTCTTCTCATACTGAACCCAAAACATAACACTATACCAGCTACTAGGAAGAAAATTAACTCTATCCCAGCTGAAACCTGGACACGCCCCCATAGCAGTTCTGTCTGGGCTGGTGCCAAGGACAATTGTTCCAGCTGATGCCAGAGACTGTGCTCTGTGGTGTGTCAACACCAAGGCTGCCCAGCGTTAAACTGTCCCAGGCAGGCTTGAGCAGAGTGCTGGCCAGCATGACTTGATAAATATCAGTGTAGGAATGCGGTGGTAGTAAACAGTTTTTTAGGAAGAAGTAATTAACTTTCATTAGAGAATGTTCTTTTTGTAGATGCTTGACTCCTGATGCAGAGGCACGTCCAGACATAGTGGAGGTCAGCTCACTGCTCTCTGATGTGATGATGAAATACCTGGATGTTTTATCTACCTCTCATCTCATGTTGGAGAAGAAACTGGATCGGCAGAGGAGACAAACCCAGAGGTACTTCATGGAGGCTAATCGAAATGCAGTAACCTATCACCATCAGCTTTCTGTTTTATCACAAGTAAGTACACGTATTAGGCTTTATTTTTTCTTATTGTTTGCCATATCTGAGAAAATAAGGTACAACAAAGCAGAAAATAAACCAAAATGAAAATGGAACCTACATAAATATAGTTTTTAATTACAGATTGCTAAAAAAAGAACAGTGATGCTGATAAGGTGTTTATCAGTAAAACTCATGCTTTCTTACTGTGTGATGCAGTTCTGCAGAAATATTTCTTAAAATTCTTTCATTTGCTTCAGGCTGTGTTTTAAGCACTCTTCATGAAGGACATCAGTATTTTATATAATGAACCAAACTTGTATATTATCTCAGAGAATTTACTTTAAAAAAACCCAAGGTGGTAAAAGCTCACTGAGAAAATCATTTTTATGGTAATTGTGAAGCAAAGTTAGAATTTACACAGCTACTTTTGTCTGTTCAGCTATTGTATCACTCTTAGATTTCTTTTATCAGGGCTCAGTAGTTTGCACTGAAGAACTTCTGTGTAGGAGAATGATTTTCAGGAACACCTGGTCCTAAGCTCATGGGTGTTGGTTTGTTTGGTTTGTTTTTTTCTTTAATATGTTCTTTATCTTCACCTTCCTGGCCAAACGTAAGACTTGTAGAAATTGTTAATCATTTTTTTTCGGTAGATTTTTAGCCTATCACTCCAAGATGATTATTTGTATTATACCTTTTTTTTCAACAAAAAGGATGCCAAAAACTTCCAGAAAAACCTTAACAAACCGCTGTAATTTGAAAGGTAAGAGGTACTGAGGTAAAAGAAAGATACAGAGTAGGATTTATAACTTAAAACAGTATAAGCAATTATTTTCCATTGGTTTTTGAATTTTCTTACCCTACACATTTGGAAGCTTGTTGTATGTCATTATATCTTGATATAGTCGTTCTGTCGCATAACTGTGATGAAACTTGAAAAAAAATGTGCTATGTATGGAAAGCTGCTTGATTTGGGATTTCAATGCAGTTATGCTGTCTTTGAGAGAAGATTGCCCTATCCAGACACTTGTAAGATAGGCTAGAACTAATAGTTTTACATTGAAGTCAGAGTACTCCTGTTTTGTATCAATACTTGGAAAATAACACCTATCTACAAAATGAGACGGAAAATGCCTCTCTGTTTTGGGGGTTAATGGCTAATCTTCTCAAGGAAGGAATACTGTAATTCTAGTTCTACTCCAGTGGATATTTTATTATGTATATTAAAAGAAACAGGTACAACAAGAAGATCTGACAGATCCAGAATACTGCAGAAGCTGAGGGGAGTATGGCTCAGTAATGAGAAGTGGGAGACCTAATTGGGTGTCCTTGCTGTAAAAAAGATAGAATAAATCAGGCTAGGATCCTTCAGAATTTCAGAGGAGTGCTACAGGGCTTAGAAACAGGACTGATGTTTCTTTGTTCCCAGTATTATAGGAAAATTGTATGAACTTGGAGGATTTCTGATAAAGAGAATAATTATTCCTGAAAAGTTTGACTTTTGAAAAAAAGACAATATTCTAACTAAAAGTACTAGGAAGAATTTCAAGCAACTGTTCCTGAAATAAAAACTCTGTGAGGTATGGACAACCTAATTCATCTTAGTAAAGGCCCTGGTGATTCCACAGCCAAATAATTTGTCATTTTTCTGTGGTGTTGGAAAATTCAGTGTTTCTGCCATGTAGTTCAACGTTTTGTTGAAGCCAGCTTTCTTATACTTGTTTTCTCTCTACTAAAATGTACTTACGGCCTCCTTTTTCATCCCAGTTGTGTCATAATGTGAATGTTTCTGAAATAAAGAGCGTACTCTCTGTCCTGGTTTATGGAACTAAACAACAGAGATCTTTTGGAACCAGAGTGGAATCTGTTTTATAAGTAGTTTAAGACTAGTATGGAGGCTGATTAAGTAGGCAACTGAAAGGCAGGTCAGTAGATGATGTTGGAGATGTGTAGTTACATTGTCTGGCAAGTATAGCATAAAATCCATGCTTGAAAATAATCCTAATAAAGACAGTCATTATCAGCTCCCCACATAAATTCTTATCTTTCCTTGTTTTTCATAGAAATTGTTGTTTATGTAAGAACACAAGCAGATGTAGGGATGAAAGGTGTTTAATAAATTTAGTGTGTTCAGTTCTGAAAGTCGAAGGTTGCTGACATAACACAGGGTATAGAGGACCCAAACAAGTAATCATAATTGTAGTAATTATCTCTCACATAGTACCTTTCATTTCAAGGTGGTCAATATTATATTTTTGTGCTCTGGGTAGGAAAGGGTAGAGAGGAAAAAGGTAGTTTGGGTAAGGTCACCAAACAGACCAGTGGCGAAGTTGAGTTTTCTGTGTTCTAAGCTAAATCTGAGTCTCAAAACAGTAGTTGATTTAACTAATAATGAAAGTATCTTTCTAATATTTTCCTTTAAAGAGATGAGAAGGTAGCCAAATAATAATTTGATTGCTTTTTTGAGGTATATAGATTTGAAAAACTTAGACATTATTTTGGCTGTTTGCAAAAAGCTGAAAATAAGTCACTTTTATTACTTTGGAAATATGTGTTTCATTACATGGGCATCATCCATTATTGTTTAATTTAGTGCATGTATCCTGAAGTGTTTTTAACTTAGAAATAATGCTTAGAAGCCCTTGATAAGCCAGTGTGTTCATATACTGTTTGACATATAAATAGAATAACATTTTTCTCATTGCCAGATTTTTAAATGTAAAATATCAATATACCTAAACCAATATAGAATGATGAAAATTGAGATCTGTCCTATATTTTCAATGTGGGAGAGAAAACTGTAAGCTTTATAGTCAGAGTCTGTCAGCTAAAAATATATATAAAAATGTGAGCCATTTGTACCTCCTGCTACTCTCAGAGAATATGCTAAAAATGGGCAGACATGATAGGCTACCTGGCTGATCAGAATAACTTCCTTTTCTCAGTTTCTGAAGTTCTGATCTGTGCATATGGCACACATATTCTGTCACATTCTTTCTCTATAGCAGTTTTTTGTAATACTGTGTTCTTTGAGAATTTAAGCTTATTTTAATTTTTGTATTAATCATGCCACTAGAATACACATTTTATTTTTAAATCCATATATGCAAATCTATGTATTCAAATGAAGTTCCCAATTGTGCAGAGTAACGGGAGACTAAGATGCTTAGATAATGGAAAAGTAGGTACAACTTTCGGTTCTGAGTGCGGTGCGATCTATGGAGTGGCTCCACATCCAGTGTTTGTCAGGGCTAATAGGGTGTCAGAAGTCATTAACAGTACTTGGTCTGAGCTGGTCCATTTAGGTCACAATTAGCTGAGTATTTTGTCCTAATGTTCAAATGTACAAGAACGCTTATTAGCAAGGTCGCGCTCTGCATTTCTTTGTTTTCACACTTGAACTGGCAAGTCTTCCCCTAAACCAGCATGCTGAAGAGCCTGGCATATAGATTTAAGGTGAGTCGTCTTCCATCTAGATAAGATTTTTAGCTGCAGGTCAAGACTGGCCCTCCCAGACCTAGATCTGCAGGTATCAAGGTATTGCGCTTCTGGACTAGGATGCAGCTGCTAGGAGACATACTCTGATTATTCTGCTTGCAGGCAGGTATGTTACAGCCTATCCAGAAGCCTGCCTGGTGCCATCTTGCAGAAGCAGTTCAACTATTTATTGGCTGGAAATAGTGAAAGGAGCAGTATAGCTGTTTTCAGACAGGACTACATCTGAACTAAAGAGCCTGGCTGGACCTGAAATAGCTGATTCAGTTTCCTGTCTTCATCTGTGGCATAAACCTTCATAATCCACCTGTAGAAAATTAAGAGTAGATTGTACTGTCTTTTCTAGATTGGTTTAGAAACATCAATAGTGTATCTGAAGGCTTGAGAAACATTGGGATTTCTTTGTATGTCTCTTCTATCACAAAGACCCTAATGCAAATGATTGTGAAGCATTTTGTAGGAATACCTGTAAATACAGACCATGCTACTGCTCCCACTCTCCTTTATCCACAGGATTGGATTTTCTTTATCCCAACCTTTTTCTTCATCCACAGGGATGTGTGGCCAAAGGGGGAAGGGTTAAACCTCAAGATTTAAGAATCCGTACTTTTGTAACCACCCTGCAGGCTACTGACAACTCTTGTAATTAAAAGCAGCCATCAATTTCCTCAAGTTTTTAGAATAAATGAGGACAGGATCACAACTATCTGAAGGGCAAAGGAACACAAAATGATTTAACTGCGTTTTTACCAAGTCATTTCCCCCCATACACAAATTCTGTTCTGCACTGTTGGCAATTGTTGTGCTAATAATCATGTTAGTTTCTAAGCATCACCACGTGCATTACAAAGTAGTGCTTAATTAGCAATTAGGTTTGAATTCATCTATTTTTTTTGTTAACTCAGAAAAAGACATAAAGATTGGATTAATGTTATTCCTTTTTCTGTGTGTTTGTATAAGTATTTTGCTCGGTTCAGCCAATGAATGCATAAAAGATTTTTTTCTTAAAACAACTGTGTATGAATGCAGTAACTGTTTTTGTATTGGTTGAAGCAAAGAGTATATTTAGTTTTAAAACACATAGAATGCAACAGGTTATTAATATTGCAGCAATATAGTCCAATCTTTATTAGGTTGTAATATTCAATTCCTATTGTTATTAAAATTTATTATTAAAAAGTTAATAAAATTTTATAAAAATTTTGGGTGATAGTGCCTGTCTATGCACTGCTGCAGATAATTCCCATTGATTTGGAAGTGAGTGAGGACTCAGGAATGTCATGAAAGCTTAGCATTCCACAAATTGTTTTCATCTCCCACCTTTCACTCCATTGATTTTGTTCTGATACCATTCTGTTTTGGCATTTATGTAGCAGGTACTGGAATTAAAGTTTAAAAGTTAGAAGTTAGAGCTGGTGTGATAAGAAGAAAGTAACCTTTTTACATTTATACTATTTATGTTTGGAGAATAAAATAATTATGCAAAAACTGTTTTGCAGGTATAATTTTTTTAAGAGTTGCTGAATGTAGAAAATAGTCAAGCTACTACCTGTGAAAATGTATGATCAAACTATTAAGGACAAACCCATAAAATGTTTAATTCAGCTTCAATTTGTTAGTGCATCAAAGTACTTTAATAGAATTACAGAATATAAGGCTGGTAGAGTTGTCAGAGATTATCTTGTCTATCTTCAAGCGTTAGAGCTACCTGTCACTCCTGACAGGTATTTGACCAGTAATAAAAATGTCAAGTGATAGAAAGTCTCCCCCAAGGCAAACTATGCCAAACTAGGGAACAGTTTGGAAGCAGCAGAAATGCAAAAAATGTCTTTACAGTCAGCAATCACATGTCTAAATGAGTCTTTCTTTTTCCATCTGAAGATAACATCTGGAAAACCATGAGGATGCCTGAAGTGCTGTCAGAAGATAACTGGAAATCCTGGGCATACCCATAGCACATATACACTGTGCTATATGCTGTATCTGCAGTTATGCTGATGCTTTCAGAAAATGTTGGTCTTGTTTTGTATGCTTGACGGAGTAGATGTGTTGTGTATGTCTTGTTTCCAGGAGATATTCGATAGACATATGCATGTGCACATATGGGATGTATATTACACTTGAAATTTTCAGACCCACTCTTAAGTGTTATGTAAGTGCTCTGAGAGCACTAAGTCCAGAATATCCCCAGAACACTGCATTTACTAAGCACATTCAAGCCTGTTACATACTGTATGAACACTTCTCTCTGCAGGATCCCAGATAGATGCAATAGCTGAACACTTAATTACTGTTAGGTGGTCTTAAAATCTAACCTAAATTTTACTTGTTGCAGCTTAAGCTGCTTTCTTTTTGTCCTGCCCACAGTAGAAATATGTAAGAGTTATTTATTTTCTCTTATATGTTCTATCTTCACTCTGTAATTTTTTTCTTTGGACTGAATAATCAAATTCCATCAGTCTTACTTTGTAAGTTGTGTTTTGTAGACCTCTGATTATTCTCGTTTCTCTCCTTTGCTGTCTCTCCACATTTTTTAAGTGTAGTGTTTAAAACTGGACTCAATTACTCCAACTGAGAACCTTCTTGGTACCAAGTAGAAAGATTACACAGTTCTTAGGGATGATTCTCTTCTTTATACATCCTAGTGTGATGTTTACCTTTTCATAACAGCATGGTATTGATGAGTTGTGTTCTGTTGCTGCTCCACCAAAATCTCCATATCTTTTCCTGCAGAGCTGCTGTCTGACCAGTCCTTCCCCAGTCTGTGCATTTGTACAGTTGTTTCTCCCTGCTCATAGAAATTTGCATTCTCCCTATTTAAACTTCATCAGTTCTTTTAGTTTCTCCAGTTTTTCAAAACTTTCTTTGACACCTGTTGTCACTTGCATTGACACAACTCTGTGTATGATGTATATGCTGTAATATGATATATGATGTGAAAGTATCACTATCTAGGCACATTTAATAGACGTTCTATCTATCCCATTATGCAGATTATCATTGTAATTCAGTGACAACATTGAATGGTTTTGGAACAAGGTCAGAAGGGATCCTGAAAAAATTGTCCTCACTACCCATTTTCAGTTTAACAAACACTGAAAGTAGTTACCAAGTTGAGTACAATTTTTATGGTCAATTATACAGCCAACTGATCATGATTTTTTCTAGGTCACACTTCCCTAGCTTTCTTATAAGATGTCGTGAGAAACATTGTCAAAAGCATTACTAAAACCATTATAAATAACATCTACTTCTTGTTCCTAATGCACAAGAGCTGTTACTTTGTTACAGAAAGAAATATGTTGGTTTAGTATGGTTTTTTCCCCTGACAATTTCATGTTAGCTGTTACTCATTTTATTGCCATCTTCTAGTTTTTTACAAATAGTTTAATAGTGGAAGTAGTTCTTTTTATTTTTTTTCTTGAAATAGAAATTCAATTGACTAGTATAATGCTGTAATTACTTGTCTCTAATAAAGAAGATTAATTAAACACTGTTTGCAAATGCCACTAGAGAGCTCTATATTTCATGAAGACAGAAAAGTTAATTCTTCTGGACAGCAATGTGGCAAAACAGAGCTAAACAAAAGATCAATATCTTTATATTAGTTAAACCTACCTTTTTTTTTTTTTTGACAGTGTTAATTTAAATTTATAAAAGATTAGATTCCTATTGGAAGTTGAAAAGACCAATTCAAGTTTCATTTCTCCAAAAATAAAGTATATCTGATTTTACAGTGGTGATGGTGACCAGTGAAGAGAGAGATGGTGCAAGTATACAGGATATGGATGAAGAGTCTCAGTTTGTAGACGGAGGTTTTTCTTTATGGCTGGGACACAAATTTCAAGCGTTTCCACAGATGCTTTTGCTCAGTCATAAAAAAAGATGAATCCTGGAAAAAAATTTTAATTGGTTCATAATTTGAACATTTTTTGCACAGGGACTCTTTTCCCCTTAGATTTCCTTTAGAACTGTGTGTGTTTATACTAGAAGGCAGGGTTTGTTTTAACAGAGGTGGTTTATTATGAAAATGTGAAAATAAACTGGATCAACTGACAAAGCCTCCAGAAAGATTTGTAAAATACTGGAGTCTAGAATCAAGCATAGGTATGAGCACAGTTCAAATTAATATATATCAACCTAACTAATGTTTCAATGTTTGTGATGTTTTGAATATTCCACTGTTTCACAGATTTCTTCAAAAGATAAGTATCTGTCTTTCTGCTTGTCTGAAAAAAATCTTTCCGAGACACTGAGACCTGTGGAAATGGTTGTTTCAAGGTCTTGGAGAATACTTTCTTCATGCTCTTCTCACAAAATTATGTTCTTTATATCCTTATGGTCCTACTCCAATGCTGAGCAGAAATGGCATTGAACTCACCACCCAGCCTCCTCCAGTCAGGGTACTTTTTTCCTTCTAAATCAGTCAAGTGTCCTACTCAAAAGAGAAACAACTGTATATCTCACTTTTGAAAATTATTAGCTATTGTATAGGTAGGACAAAATATATCACAGTAAATTTATTTATTACTCTCAGATTAGTAATGAAATACTGTAGTGCTCTATGTTTAGATATTATGTAAATGGACCAGATTTTATGTATAGGCAGGTTATAACTTTACAGTTTATGTAACTGCTTTAAGGCTTTAGGATACACTTCACTGATCTCTCAATAGTTTCTATATAGGAGGTCTGACAATTATTTTTATAATGAGGTCTACAGAATTCAATTCACGCATTTCAAACAGGTTTCCTTTCTTGATGTGGCAGTTAGATCTGACACCGAGTGGTAACAGCAGTCTTTTTGATCTTTTTTTTCCCTTAGCTCCACTTGATTTACAAGTTATTGTTAACAGTTAGTCATCTGAGTGTGAGGTTCAGTACTGGCAATGTTGAAAGAAATTTAAGTTTGAAATGTCCATGCAGTTTGACCCTTCTCTCTCTTTACTTTGTTTTCTTTGATGCAGAGCAGGTGAATTGGTTCTCTTCAGAAATTGTGCACTGACTGTTCAGGGCACAATAAACATGCTCATATGCCATGACTAGACTGCTCTCTTTAAGTGAGCTTGAGAGTCATTGTTAGTGGTTGCCATGCTGTGCTACACTGCAGTCACAGCTATTATGGCATTTTGGACATAAACTCAGTCTGGTACTCAAGTATAAAATTATCTTTTCCCACCCAAATTTAAAGAGAAAAGCTTGACAAGCCATCTCTTACAAGTTAAGTTATAGTTTTGGGAATAGAACAAAACATGGGGAAGTAATTGAAGCAGACCATTGCGCAGGCAGTGGTATAGTCAGTGCTCAGGGGTGCAGTTAGGTTTCTGAAGGAGGAAGGGTTTCTAATGCATCCATTCTGCTGTGTCCCAGTAAGGTCAAAATACTTCATGGGAGAAACTTTGGAAGAACATTGTCTTAGATACAAGCCAAATTGTCTTTGACACTTGGTAAGAATATAAGTATTTAGGAATGTATTGTCTCCTGAAATTACTTTAATATTAAAGATGCTCATTCATTTAATCTGATATATTTATATAACTTATCTTCTGTTCTCCTTTATCGCACTTCGCTCTGACAAGATAGAGTAAAAAGAAGCATCAATTTATTTATGCACAACAGAAATAATATGAGAAGACTTGGAACAATATATGAAGAGGTCATAAAAACAGCCTGCCTTCAAAACATGTTGCATTAAAACAGAGGCAATAGCAGGGATCAGGGATCTCTATTCTTTCCAGAAAAGCTATAAACATTGACAGCAGCAGAGGCAGAATTTTATACTCATTAAAGAACCTTGTCCTACAGACAAGAATCAGCACTTAAATGTTACAGGCAAATAATTTATATGCCATGTGTTTGGGGTTTTTTTTTTCTTAGCTCTGCTTTGATAATGCCAGTCAGCCTTGGGGAGTCTCTCTGGCATCACATCATATCAAGTTCACTTCATATTTTACTACCATCTTGACTATTGTGCAGGTTTTTCATTGTCCAGGACTGGTCTGCTGTTTATTATCTGAGGAAGAGACTGTTCCTTAGAACAGTCTGGAATAACTTCCAGACTGTTACTCTGGAAGAGAGTAAATCTCCCATTGCTTGTATCTGGGAATCTACTATCTTTGTCCAGTCTTTTATTTTTTGTGTTGTTCAGTATTTCTTTCTGGTCTGGCATTTGTTTAATTTTTTTCACTTTCAGTGCTTGTTATAAAAAGACCTTCATCAAGACCAAAAATGCCTTTTATGTGAAGGGTAGAAATAATTTGTTTACATTAAGAGTTTGAAAGTTTTTCTCTAAATTTAGAATCAGTGGCTGAACCAGGTACCATGTAGTCCTGGACTAACAGCTAAGTGGGAACAAAAAGTTCATTTTTATGTGCATGTATACACAAGCGACACTTCTGTTTGCAGCTTTTCTAATGAGTGCTGGATAAAGACAATATGTATCATTTCCTTTATGTTCTTTGTTGTCAGAAAAATTACGAGAAGTTGAGTCTTCATAGCAGCAGCAGTGGAGCAGCCAGCTGCAAAAGTGAATTAGAAAATACTGACCTCCCAGCTGAAAGCGGTCAATCTGCATGTGGAAAAGATGAGGAAAGAACATATGAAGAAATGCTGGTAGAGGATCACAGCAGTTTAGAGAACTCTGAGAAAGGTAGTCATTAGCAAAAGAAGCATCAGGAGTACTATTATGCTGGTCAGAGGTGGATTAAAAGCTTCTTTGCTTTCATTTTTATGTGCAGATATGTTCTCTGAATTAGATGATGAGCTGGGCGTATTGGACAACTTGAGCAGCTCCAGTTCAAGTCATTTGAAAGAGTCTGCTATTGGTAAGGTTCCTTAAGAATGAAGTGTACACTACTTTCTAACAGCAAAGTAATTGTTTATTCCAAAATATTAGGGTATTTCATGATTTGTTGCAAGTTCACTATCTGTTGTGGGTCCTAAGGAAAGAAAAATAAAATGACTGTGCCTCGGTGGCAGCCATTTCCAGTATAATCACATAGTCTTTGTGTAGCTTGTCCCCATATTTTGCAGTAATGGCTATGAAAGCTGGACTACTATCGAGCAACCTGACAACAAAGGTGTTTTTAAATTTGAAGCATAAGATAACTCGTTGATAATAAACAGATGGAAGAGAGTGTGAAAACTTTTGTCTCAGTAATAATAATGCTGTGCATATGAATAAATGGAGTGCCCTGTTAGAGGATATAAAAAAGGAAGTTGAAAGAGGCAAGCTTTACCTGTCCAGATGCATTGACGGAGTGGAATTGAAGGAATGCTTAATGATTAGATTCAAATTAGGAAGGGATTATGTGACAAAACACAGCATTAATTCTGCCTGTCGTTATTTGTGGTAGTCAGATAGGACAGCACCAGCTGTGTTGGGTGTTATCTTAAGTAATATTTTTTTTATTATATTCTAATATATGAAAATTAAAAACAAAAGATATGTGAAACATCTGTAACCACTGTGAGCTACCCGCTAAATTATGATCTATGTATTAAATGGGATGGGATTATGATTAGAGAAAATCAAAGAGCATTGTATACTAGAAAAAAAAAGATTGGTATTAGAGCTGAGCAAAATTTGAGATTTTCATTCAGCCCATGAAGTGCTGACAGAAAATCTGTGGGTGATTTAAACTGTATTTCTAAAAGGTGAGGGGAATGTAGCTGTCTGAAGATTAATAAATGTTATTGTTGCAAGTTCCAAGGCTTCAAAAAACGTAGAATAACATTACTTTATCTATTTGTAGTCCTATTACTAGCTGGATTTCCTTCAGATTTTGGCCCAGGTACTGAAGAAATATGACTGCTTTTAATTGAAATGTTTAGCCATTAGTGTAGGGAAAATAAATGATTTGATAATTCTACTTAAAATCCATTAATAGGATTTGCTAATTGTAACTGGACAGCCTGCCATTCTAAAGGCTGGAGGAGCTGTGGCTAGCCAGCCCTGAGTTTATTATCAAAGTTTTCTTTAAAAAATAAATCAAAGGGAAAAAAAGTGCTTTTTCTTTGTTATTTTCTTGTGCTGGGAGAGTAACAAGAGAAGGTTACGGGGTACAGGGAAGCCTATTCTGGCTGTGGAAGGGGGCTGCGTAGAAGGAGCCCCTTGAGGAAAAGCAGCCTGCAGAGGCAATGTTCTATTTTGGTGTTTATACTGAAGAATACCACATTGGGCATCTCCCAGAAGTGTAATTCTTTGTGGGCTAGTCCAGCATTGTACACAGACATTTGAAATCTTTGTGTAGTTTGTAACTTGCCATACCTAAAGTGTTATTGGTAATGATTTCCTTGTTGTTAATTTTTCTTTGTTAACATTTGGACATTAACAAAACATCAACTTTTTCTAATATTGAAATACTTTTGTGCCAGGTTTCCATTGATTTAATGAAATACTCTGAGTGGAAGGATCCAGTCAGTTCCTATTAATCCCAGTAACTTTAATCAACATTTCTGGAAGTCATTGTCCATTTTCTTCCCAGCATAGAGTTTAATTTTTCTACAGATACTTCAGGATTACTTTTTCAGAAAAATAATTCTGCAGTCATATGTTCTTAGATCACCTGTAGTTTCCACTTAATGTTAGCATTGTAGATCAGTTGTAATAAATGCTGACAAATTTTTCTTCTTTTCAGGGAAAAAGAAAAGATAGCTTTTAAAAAAATTATTATAAATTCAGGATACTTGGGTATTGCTTGGGATATGCTGCATTCATTGCTACTAAGTGGCTAACAGCATTTGAATTATCAGCCATGGTTTTGTCAGGTGGGTCAGCATTACAGGGGAAAATGTGACCAACTTTCATCTAGCTAACTTGCAAACTTCTAACATGAAAATGTGAGTTTCAGTTATGGGTATATTGATCAGGGTCTTGAAAGGGTTTGTCTAATCATGCTGCCATCACACCACTTTCAGAGAAAACATGATCTGCAAATGTAGAAAAATATTGCTTTAATTTAAAACTGGGGTGGTATTTTGTAAAAAGGCATGATATGCTGAGTTGTTGAGTGGCACAGAAGCTGGTATGCATGTGAGTGACAGTGTAATAGCGGTTAGCTTTTTTTATAGTCTACTAATTGTCATAATATTTTTAATAATTTTACATACCCTGTGCTTTTCAGTTATCCTTTAAGAAAAGGATTATTGTTCTTAGTCTAGACAATGTAGTTCTACAAGACCAGCTCCTTTAACGACTCCTAAGATTGCCAAATGCAGGGTATGCAGATTCTGGAATAGTTGTTCATGGTAATTGAAATGATTAATCCTACAGGAGCAAGATTCTGCACATTTCAGAAGCATAGAGGCAGTAGTATATGCTAGGAGTCAAGAAAAAAAGGAGAGTTTATCATCTCTGGAAGAAAGGGCGGGCAACTTGGGAGGAGTACAGGGATCTTGTTAGGTCATACAGAGAGGAAATTAGAAAGGCAAAAGCTCAGCTAGAACTAAATCTGGCCACTATTGTAAGGGACAACAAAAAATGTTTTTACAAATATGTTAACAGTAAAAGGAGTCCCAAGGAGAATATCTATCCTTTAATGATATAGGAGGGAACGTTGCCACCTGAGATGAGGAAAAGGCTGAGGTACTTAATGCTTTCTTTGCCTCAGTCTTTAATAGGGAGACCAGTTATCCTCAGGGTGCTCCACCCCCTGAGCTGGAAGGCAAGGACAAAGAGCAGAATATACCCCCCATAATCCAGGAGGAAATAGTTAGTGACCTACTAC
>NW_010973409.1:2043754-2274339 GCF_000737465.1 Haliaeetus leucocephalus
ATGATTCTATGATTCTAGTGAGATATGCAGGTTTTTTTCCCTGAAGTCCTTATAATTTAAAATTATAAAGATTGACAGAGGATAGGGACATGTTGAGTCAAAAGGAAAGAAGAGTGATGGGATGATAACAGCTTATTAGTTGCATTTTTTTCTTATTTTAAAATTAAGAAGTTTCCCAACTTTACCTTAGCTTAGTCATATTTAAAGGGGTTTTCCTTGATTTTGATTTACAGTGTAACTGTACCTGCATTTCTGCTGGTAAAACCAAACAGCAGGAAAATATGTGGTATCTCTTAATGCATAGTAGTCCAATAGAGCTAGTATGTCAGTTGTGTGAGAGAGAGTTTAAAAGTTTACTCTGTGCCTGGGAACACTTTTTGGAAAATTTATTTTGTTTCCTTGAATCGTGTTCATTTACACTGCAATCAAAACAATGTCCTCAATACATTGGAAGACTAGTTCTGTGTACAATATGCTATTAGAAAACCCTGGTCTCTAGGGTTTATGTACTTGCCCTCTGACCTTCCTCACAATAAAAAGGTAAGCATACAATAGATCCCTTTCAGAATTGCTTGGCTACTAGCTTTTATAAGGCTAAGAAATCTCAATGCACAGTCCTCTTGTTGTGCTGTATCTTGCTTAGGCGTTTTTCTGTTACCTCATAATTTAATAAGTTTCCAGTATTTGGAGGAATCTCTGAACTTATCTAACTTGTGACCAACAAGCAAAGATGTTGAGATTCAGGACTCCTTTCCGTGCTAAAATTGCTGTAATGCAATAGTATTCAGCTACTGTGTCATGAAGAGACCACAGACCTCCCAGAAGAATATTCTAGTGATGTAACTCTAGAAGGGTGTCCTGTATCTTTGAGCTTTTAGAAAAATGACTTATTTACACAGTGCCAGGACTTTAGTCTTGTGCAGCTAATGCTCAAAGCAATCAAAAGTATCCAGCTGAATAACTGGGGGTTTCTAGAACTAGGATACTCTCAAAATAGGAACTTTGCCTGTTGTATGTTGCAAATGATTGGGCTCGGAGTTCAGGTCATCACTTAGCTCCAAATTCAACTATTTTTGAGGATAACAACACACAGTAGGAAATTAATACCCATTCAGTAATGTCACTTGTCTGGTGCTAGTAGTGATTTTCATTCAAAATTTGGGCTTAATTGCAGGCAGCTACCCTACATCTTGCAAGTTCTGTGATCACAGAGCTTTTTTTTTTTTTTTTTTAATTCAAACCAGTTGTATTCTTTGGTGGATTTGATGATTTGAGAAGATATTTTTTCTTTACATAAGACATTTAGATAGTTTGGTAAGTCTTAGGGGTAAGGTTGTCTCACATCTGCTATATGTGGTCCTTTAGATTGTGAGGGGAAAGCTTAGGAAATTTGTTGAAAATTATTATTGCATCGAGAAACCTATAATTTACACAATGGGCTGTCTGTGAAGAATTTTGGAGATCTTACAGTGTTTTGTAGGCTTGTTTTTCCCAATTTGACTTCATCTAAGATTCAGATTTCTCTTGAGACCTCAGGCTAATGGGACTTTGTTGAAGACATGAGCTAGAAGATCTGCCAAGACCTGGTTTTCCTGTATGATGCTTGGGTTAAGCTTAAAGTATGTTTATGGCAACTTCTGTTGCTATACCTGTAGTCACAGCTAGTGAGCTAAAAATTCAGTTTGCTCTGCAAAACAGCTGAATTAACATGGTTGGGACTGTCCATTCTAGTGTACAGTGATTTAAAGGGCAGCTTACTAAGCATGTTTTGTATAAATAAAGGTAGTTTGACCTTTCTCCTGAAAAGATCATTAAGCTGTTGTTCAAAAAACCACTTCCATTGCTTACATTTCATTCAAGGAGATTTACTGAAGTTTTCTTCTAATACAAAATCTTGATTCAATTTTTGTATCAGTCTAATCAAACTTGAAAGGGTTTTCAGAGGTTTTTTTTAAGATACCAGTGAAGTGAAAGTGAAAGCCGAAGCAAAAATTACTATCTTCCCAGGTTTTTCTGATCTCGTATCATGTTGTAAGCTCTTTTCTTGAAATCATGTGGTTAGGTGCCTGCAAGAGAAAAACACTAAACTGGATATTAGAATGCATTTGTAAGATTATGCACCGATGTCAATGCATGTTATGAAGTTAAAACCTTAGAAGTTGCTTTAATTACATCAGCTATTAGAGACCAAAGTAGCAGTTGGAAAAAATGCCTCATGTGATATATACTTTTTAAAAATTTTTTAATGTCCTTAAGGACTCTTCATAGAGCTATTCAGAATAGGGAGGCTGATGAGAATCAATAGCTTTGGCTTTTGTGTGTCTTTCACTTTCCAACAAGGGTGGCCACAAAACAGGAAAGAGATGGAGGATTTATTTTTCATTTTCTTTAAGATCATCTTGAACTGAGAAGTTCCCTCTTGCAAGGCATTTGAAGAAAACATATGTTGTCTTGCTCTTCCCATCCATGTCAAAGGAGTAACCATGGTAAAAGGAAATATGGTCAGGGTAACACCCTGGGCTGAACATCAGTATGCACTATGTACTCCGTGACTTATGTTAGTTAACTTTCCTAAACATCTATGTTTCTTACTCCCTGTCTGGCTTTGTATGATTAGCATAACTCTTGCACAAAAGACTAAGGGTTATAACTAAAGTCATTAGTTGTCCTGGTTTCGGCTGGGAGAGAGTTAATTTTCTTCCTAGTAGCTGGTATAGTGATATGTTTTAGATTTAGTATGAGAAGAATGTTGATAACACACTGATATTTTCAGTTGTTGCTAAGGAGTGTTTAGACTAAGTCAAGGATTTTTCAGCTCCTCATGCCCAGCCAGCAAGAAGGCTGGAGGGGCACAAGAAGTTGGGAGGGGATGCAGCCAGGGCAGCTGACCCAAACTGGCCAAAGGAATATTCCATACCATGTGACATCATGCCCAGTATATAAACTGGGGGGAGTGGGGCTGGAGGGGGGATCATTGCTTGGGAACTAACTGGGCATCGCTCGGCAAGTGGTGAGCAATTGCATTGTGCATCACTTGCTTTGTATATTCCAATCCTTTTATTATTATTGTCATTTTGTTATTGTTATTATTATCATTATTAGTTTCTTCCTTTCTGTTCTATTAAACTGTTCTTATCTCAGCCCATGAGTTTTACCTTTTTCCTTCCAATTGTCTCCCCCATCCCACTGGGTGTAGGGGAAGTGAGTGAGCAGCTGCATGGTACTTAGTTGCTGGCTGGGGTTAAACCATGATATTAGTGCTCAATGAGTTTGCGTATACACACATGAATGTGTTGGTTACAATGATTTTTATATGTCTGAGTCTCCTCATGCTGTTATTGAAGAAATTATTCCAATGTGTTTCATAGCGCCTAACATAGAGACTCCTCTTTCATTTGTAGCTGCTCAGTGGGTCTCTAACATAATAAGCAATAAAAATGGGGCTGAAGGGTGTTGGCTGTTGTTTAGTAATGTTCTGCATCATGATTTCTGGTTTTGGTTTTTTTGGTTTTTAGCATTAATAAGTATTTTTCTAACTTTAGCATATGAATCAGAAAATACTGCATCTCTACCATGTACAGTGAGTGGCGAGACAGACTCTTTGGTGTGAAATATCATGCAGTTGTAAATACACTCATAAACTGGCAGATTAGCAAGTCAAATATGGTGAGTCATCAAACCGATCAAGCAAATCTGGATATGAGCCCTTTACTGATAGACTATTTACTTGAAACAGCCAAAGGGTATAGTATTTCAAATCCGATTTTGTATATGAATACTTGGAAAGGGGAGCTGGTTTTAAAATTCTAGCAAACAGCTGTGTTCAAACTTAGCTTTCTAACCAAGTGGCTTCTGTTACAGATTTTCTTGCATATATTCTCATAATGTATTATAGTCTTTGTTATAACAGAGTGTCTGATGTTGTAACTCAAAATCCTTACCCCAAGCAACATGATTCAGGTTCAGTCAGAGCTTCTACTTTTGTATTTGTGTTATTGTGTCTGCATCCTAAGCAGGTAAAATATCTGTTTCTTGATTAGGCACAGTCATAAAAGGCTGCCTTTACTTTCTAGACAGTGGACTCTGTATTTTCATATCTATTTTCCTGCCTCGGTGTTAAAGTTAATTGAGTATCTTTGCTTCTGTAAGGGCCTAGTTTAATTGCTATTACGTAAATCAGCTGTTCTTACTAAACCCTCTTTTGGGCTAACTACTACAGAGTTTTAATATCTGTTTTGCTAAGCAAAGCATTAGCACCAAATAAAATACTGTTTCTTTTTCTTTCGTTCTCTCTCTGTCTGTCTGTGTGTCTTCTTTTTAGGGAGACAGATATGGCCTAAAGACATATAATTTCTTTTGGTTTTAAAGTGGATTCTGTGTGAAAGATGCAAGCCTCCTTCAGGATTTTTTCTTTTTTCTAAATTCAGAGGATCTCAGAAAAGTAGGAAAAATAGGGGCACTATATTTCAGAGCATGACAGAAAGTATATTTCAATACAAAGAAAAGATTTAAGATTCTCAGAAATGTGTTTGCTCTCTGAAAGTCCTATACTGTTGTTCTAGAACTAATGTAACTGCTGTAACAAGACCAACAATGGGAAAACTAGTGTAAGTTTTGCACAAAATCTTTTTTTTCTTAGCTACTCTGAGTAACTAGGTACCTCTGTTCTTGTTTTGTGATAGTGCTTGTGATGTTACTAGTGTGGAAAAAACATCTCATGTAGACAAAGATGCAGGGTTTTATATTAAGGCATTAATTGTATGGGAAAATTGTAGAATTTCCTAATCTTACTACTCAGACCTTCTGTTAGCTGAAATATCTTTTGATTTAAACATACATTTACTCAAAATGAGATAGCATTTGTAGGAGAGAGCGGTCTCATGTCAAAATTACCATCAAAAGAGGTTTTACAGGAATGTTTTAAAACAAATGCTTAAGACAAATACTTGCTTTAAGATGATTCTTTCTAAGTGCATAAATAATAAATATCACCAAACATTACCTCTCCCTCTTCACATTTTTTGGCACTGTGCAATAAATGACATAAACATGTGGGTTCAGTTTTATTGCTGATTAGAGGTTTGACCAATAACTGGTCATACCACTGACTTCAAGGCCTTGAAATCAGTGGGATTATTTAATAAGTAAGGTATTCCATATGTAGTAGTTTGAATAGTTAGCTAATAGAATGGCGGCAATAAAACTCTGGTAGAACAAGGTTTAGACAACCAACCAAAGGTCCTCTGCGAAAGTGGGTAAATATTCTAGCTTTTTATCCAGACTAGAGACAATGCTGTGGCTACAGTGGTAGCAGTAACTGTAGTAATTTAATGCAAATCCAGATACATCTTCTGTGGACATCTAGTCAGCATGCGTTGTTAGTTTCTCTGAAATTTATTAAAATACTATGCAGGGCTGAGATTTTAGTTATGATGCAAGCAAATCAAACAGCAACTCCATAGTCAAATGGGGATTTGGAGTTTGTTTAATGCTGCTTTTAAAAAGTTATTTTGAAGCCATGTCTGGGAAATAGAAAATATTAACATGTATGTTTATGGGGTTTTTTAATGCAGAGATAATATTTATGCATTTGTTTCAGGTATAATTAAACGAAGTTTTAGTGCTTCTGAAAGACAACCTCAGGTTAGGTAGGTACAATTTATGATTTTAATACAGATTATTTAATTAATCATTGTTATGATCAATTCCAGTTGGTCGTTTCACAGTGGAACAGTTGCATGATTGCCTTCATGAAACATTTCCTTACTTATCATTACAACTTCATTTTATCTCAGCCTATGACACTCAATCTGCTTGAGGATATTATTAGAGGGCGTTTGCACACAGAAACTTTACATGAGTAATTTAAGGGCTGGCATTAAACTGATAAATAGTTTTAAAAGTGGACCTTGCTACATCAGCTTAAACTGACATTAGTTGGTTAGCCAAATTCTGGTTTTGCATTTTTAAGCAGCTGTTTTTCCATAGAAAAATGTGTTTGTACCTTTGACAGTGTAGAGTAATATCTTGTCCCTTTGAACTCCTCTATACCTTCTATATAAATGTAGATATGCGTTTTTGGAATTCTGGAGTCCTCATTTCTTTCAAAAAGGAAACAAAGCGAAACAGAATGTGGTATGGCCATCCCCATTCTCCTTCTAAAGGTCTTTCCTTTTGTTTTTGTTATTTATTCAGAAATGCATCAAACACATTCTTGACCAACCGTTATTTTTTCTGATCTCCTTGGCACCACTCTTGTTCATAGACTCTGTTCTTAGTTTCTTCATTTCTGCTTTTCTTTCACATCTGAACAAGCTCTCCCCCAACACTCCTGGCTCCATCTGCCTCTTGAACAATTTTTTCCTCTTACCTTTAACTTAACCAGGTAAGTATTTATAATAACAGCATTGATTCCTCTCTGCTGTTTCTCCACAGACCCTGTTTGATCCAGCTTTCACTTAAGGAATATTACTGTAGCAACTCTTACTAAGCTGTTTAATGACCTCTTCAAGTCACAGTTCCTTTATTTTCTTGATCTGCTATTTACCATTGGTGCTATCTTTGTCATCTTAAAACCATGCTTTTCTGACTCTTCTGACTCTATCTTTTTCTAATTCTCCACATAACTTTTGAAACTATTCTTAAGGGCCATTCAGAAGGATACTAGTTTATCTGTTAATCTATTTCCTCTGAATGTTACATGTGGCTTTACCACTGATTCTCTTTGTCTTTTCTTCTGTGTCTTTTCTTTGCATGTACAAATGTGGCTGCTTACTCATCTACCTACAAAATCATGCTGCAAATCATGAATTTAGCTGCATACACGAGATATATTTCCTTATGTCTACACTAAATTTTTGTTTATTTCTTTAAGATCTCTTTGTGGCTATACAGTTGAGTACTACATTACTAAAAGGAATGTCCTAATTGCCTGTACTTGAAGTCCTACCCATTAGCTTGGTTTTTGATCATTCTTGAAAATAACATCCATCCTCGCCAATATTTTGATATCTGAGCAACCACTTTAACTTGTGCATCTCTCAAAGTTCTTGCATTCAGAATGAGTCTCACTGTTCTGCCTGGCACCTCTAAGATATATCTTTCCTATCAATATACGCTGCTGAAACTCTTGCTTGGGTTCATAAGACTATCATGCAAACATCTTTCCTGGTTTTGATACATGCATTCTAGTCACTCAAATGCCCATTCAGAACACTGCTGCAAGGAACATTTCTACAGCCCTACCTTCAACCTTGCCATCTTCTGTGCGTGTCCTTTTACTGGTTATGCTTTTCCTATCACTTCAATGGCAATACTTTATTTTTGCTTTCAGAGTTGTTCTCAGCATATCACCATCCAGTCTGTCACATATCACTGACTAGCTTTCCAGCTTCAGTCCTGCTGCAGCCAGTAATGGCAGCTTCCTGATGCTTGAGCATTGAAGCAAGCACATTTTTTTTTCTCCATCTCTGCCCCTCACATAAACATTAGCAAAACTGTTTCCTTATCTTTCTTCATAACTACTCCTCGAAACTGTAGTTTTCCCTACTGCCCCAAAAATATATACATATTCTTGCCATACTAGGGCTGTTGAGGCTGCCATCCATCAGGACATCATATTGGTTCTTTCAGTTCCCCATCAGTCTGTATCCCTTTGTTGTTGCTTATCTCAGCTAGTGAAATCTGCAGGCTGGGACAGCGTTTGTGTAGAGTATAGAGCAGAAGCTAGCATTGAAACATCTGGATCTATATTTCTGACATTGAGGTATTGCTGTCCTGGCGATGTAATGTTAATTTTTTTCCCCACTTTACTAGTACTGTGTGCATTATTACTCCTGTTTTTATCCACTAGACAGTAATTACTTTATTCTTCATGTTTTCTATCCATAAAATGGGTTAATTGAAATGTCCTTAAACATGTACAAATACAAAATAATGTGTAATCTAGTGGATTACTGAGTTTCAAATATTAAAAACCTGTCTACTGTTTTTGTACTTTCCAAGCTAAAAACTGAACAGGGAAAGGAATGGAGTCTAACTTTTATTTAGCAGAAGTCATGCTATTTTGGACATAGAGTAAGCCAGCCTTTACATGACTTATAAATGCATGGGTAAAAACTAGTGAATTTGGACAGATTTTCTTTAGAGGAAACATGAGATGGAGTCAGGGAATACTGATATTTACTCTACAGTCATTGATGCCAAACACAATTAAAAGTACCTGCCTTTTTTTTTCTTTTCTTTTTTTTTTTTTTTAATAATAATAGAGATTATATTGAAGGTCCAGGATCAAGACTGCGACCAGGTAATTTTGTGCTTGCAACAAAATTTAACTTAAATTAAACCTGATGATTTCCAAGTTTTTAAACTTTATTCTCCTGTTGCATATAGAGTGTCTCCTTTTATTTCTTCAGCTTTACTGCCTCTTGGTCTGCTCTTTGGAGTGCCTCCACTCATGTGCAGGGCCCACACTAAGAAAATAGAGGATTTGTTCATGGCGGTTTCATAGTCTCCAACTTGTAGTTCTTTGCAATATGAAAAATCATGGTATTATCTAATAATTATATTTTTAAATGTTAGAAAAGGAGATAATAACATTTCAGATACAAATACGTTATCTGAAATAACCTTAAGCAATTTTTAAAAAATATGAATTCCAGTAGTAAACCATTTTAGTAGACTTCATTTTAATGGTCATCATCCTGGCTAAACTTCTGCTAAATGCAATGGGAATTTCTCCTGTGAAAGGAATATTTCATAGAGCCCTTGTAAATTATCACGTATTTATACTTCATCATTGATGAAACAAGTTTTCCATTTCAGATACTTTTCTTTCTTAGTGAGAAGCTTCACATACTGTAAGCTGCTAAGCAGTGACTTCAAAATGCAATTGTCTGAATTAAATAATATTTGAAAGAAAATTTTGAGCAGTTGAAATATTGATCATTGAAAAAGTACTTTTTGCCTATACTAACTTCTATTTCACAGCTTTTTGTTACAAAAATTGTATTAGGAATTTAATTATGCAGTACAAATCAAAATTTGTTGTCCACTTTCAGCAGTTTTCAGTGCTGTTTACTGAGGAGTGCCATTATAATGCCAACACAGAGTTTAAACCTACTATCCAGCCATAATGTATCGGAGCTATAATGATCTGCAGACAAACACTTTAGCCTTTGTTATTATTTTCAGTCCTGTGGGTAATCTGAGCAAATCTGATATCTTTTGTCAGTAATGTTTTCCTTTTGGATAAAACTTTTAATAGTTTTCAAGTCCCCAGCAGCTTATTCACACATACATGCCCTCATCCCCCAAATAATGCTATACTTTTGCATTTTAAAAAAATAAAATTGTGGAGTGGTCTGGAGTATATGGACTTTATGAGAACTCCTAAATTTCCTCGCTGAACATTGGGTCTCTAGCTGTCTTTGAAGCATGTAGACACTACAAGTAGACATTACATCTGAGCCTCCTAAACTGGTAAGTCATATTGTTGCTGTTGTGCTAGAAAAGAGAGAAAGCTCCATACACAGAATGACAGGGAAATCCATATTATGTCCTACTCGGTCCTTTCTGTTTGCTGATATCATTCTAAGCATATTTTTATTCAGAAAAAAAAAAAATTGAGAAGACCCACAAAAGAAAGGGCATTCATTTATTTGCTCTTGTTTTGTAATACAAGCCATTGACAGCAAAAGAGAAATCAAATGCCACAGAACAGGGAACAGTGAAAAAGGTAACATGTCAAGGAAGTAAAGTTTTTATCATTGTCCTAACAAAAACTGGATTCCTAGGTTGTAATAGCAAGACTACACTATTTATTTTGGGATTGAATGTAGTAGTGTTGAAACAGTTGGTAGGTAGAGAGGTGAAAATGAGGCAAAAAGAGCTTAATCAAAATTGTTATTCTCATGGCATATAATATTTTAGATTATTATAGCATGGCTTCCACTGTCACCTTGAGCAGAAAGACCAACCTAAATTCTTCCTTAAGTGGCTCAGGGAAAATGCAAGACTTCTTTTCCTCTTATTGATATTAAGAGAAGACTTAGGGAAAAAATGTCAAACTGAATTTCACTTGCCTTTCTCAACCCATCTGCCAAAAGGCATTGCCACAAAAAATTGGACAGTAGCAATGATGTCATTATCTTCCTGATCCTACTAGAAATCTGTCTCTCTGTGATAGAGGATGACATTTGCTGTATCTTTATTTTCTGTGAGAGCGCAGCTCAGATCTGGTTGGTCCCTAGACACTTCAGTTTGCAAATGTCTCTCTTCTAGTTCTTTTTAAAGTAGCCAGCACAGAAATTCAACAGGAAAAAAAAATATAATAGTTCAGTTGTGGACTAATTAATTTTGGTATTTGGATGTCATCTTCCTCTCAGTAGAATTTTCATTCTTTATACCAGATCACTTTGCCAAAAAAAAAAAAAAAAAAAAAAAAATTAGGTGGATGTAAATCTGTACATAAGACTTTATGATCCTCAGGGTGCTTCTGTATTTAGAATATGGATCTAAATTAGCCTCTGAAATGTAGTTTAGAGGTAACTGTATTTAAGAGAGATACAGGGCTGCTGGCTGAAGTTCAATATTTGGACTTAAGCTCTTTGCTTAGCTTCCAGGTCTAATACTCAACTTGGAAAGACAATTTTGTTAACTAATGTTCTTTTGTGATTTATAGTGGTACTCTGCTGATAAGCTTTTATTTAATATCTGGGTCTGACAATGTGTATGACTTAAATACACCAGATTAAAAATTATAAATAACGACTGATTTACCACACAAAAATTTGAGAATCTGATTTAGTTTTGGCTCTATACTCTTTCTCAGCAGGCAAAGCATGATAGAGGAGCACTGAGTAAATAAGAATCAAGCTATCTGTTTGTTTTAATTGTTATATTTAAAATCTGAATGATATTTTGTAAATCTGCACAGTTTGTAGAATACATAATATTTACTTCTATGTCCTAATTCTATTAAATTACCTAAAGCTTGATCATCAGTATTTCTCTATTGGTTGTTATGGCTGGAGTTAGAATTATTCCATGCAACACAAATAAATTATTATGTCTTTTTTTGGTTCAGTAGGTAAGTTCATAATGCTCCTTAGTTAACAAAATATAATCAACCTTTTAGGTATAATATCCACAAATCAGTACCGAGTTTACTGTGCTTTGCAAATATTAAGTAATGCTCACTCATTTAGGTAGTCAAGTGAATTTGGTTTTGCTTTTTACCAAGCTGCCTTTGGCTACTGTTTTTCAAATATCTCATTGAACATGGCAGGAAACAAATCACATGGATATTTGATATTAGCAGCTGGTAAATTAGGACAGTTTTGCTTCAGAAAAAAAGCACGGTGTTTTAATCACCAAGCTGCTTGTACTACAAGAAAAAATGTACCTACAGCAGACAAGTATGTCTATCTCAAATTCTGGATGACCAAGACCATGTCTGATTTAACAGCTGTTTGTGATTAAGTCCCAAACAGTAGTTCAGTGGGGGAAATAAACTTTCACTTTCAGCTTTTGTCTTCAATTCTTGAACTAAATATTTTCATATAGCTGATATATTTTTTTATCTGTTTTTAACACATAGAAGTAAATGAACAGGTTAAAATTGTTGTGTTAAATTTATTTTGCTGAAATAAAAACATAGCTTCTATTCATGCATGACTTCCTTTGCAGTGCTTTTGTCTATGAAAAGTATACATTATATACATGGATTTGACTGACAGAGGATGGTAGTCTAGCTTTAGAGGAAGAGGAACAGGTTTATACCTACTCACTATTTTCATAAGATAAGAAAAATTCCGTTTTCTTGCTCCTTGCCATGATAATTAATTCACACTTATCTAAATGAAATCAACAATAATCTAATAAAAATGATATGAGGAAGCCTAAATATTTGAAGTACTACAATATTCTTAATTCTAAAGTAATGTTTTTCCTATTAATTCCAATCTGACTCTGTTCTTTACTTCAGAATTTGTACTACAAAATGTAGTGTCATTGTCATCAGGTATGATGGGTGCTTTTTAGCAAAGATCCCACTTAGATACCCAACGAAATAGTTAAGCTCTAAAATATAAGCCTGTGTGTGCACTGTTTGTGAATTTGTGTATACATATCTATTGTGCATGTTAGGTAATAGTTAAAGCAAATGTTCAAATACAATGTGTTTAAAAAAAAAAAAGGTTTTTTGAATATCTATTTTAGAAGAAAATAGAAACAACTTATAGCAATGTCATTTTCTCAAAGTGCCAATACTTTCTCATTGTAGATCTCCAACTTCATGAACTCTTCTTAGTAATTAGTCAATGAATATTTTATCTTCTGATCTGTCTAGTGTATAAGTCTAATTGAAACGTTAATGCTTAGAGGAATGATATGGAGATATATTAAGAGACACAGCGCTTTTCAAAACTGATAAAATATTTAATTTCTGAATTTTTTTAGTCTTTTCTTTTTCTTCAGATAGGGTAATTTTATATCCTATATAATATGGCAAGGGTGAGGGGCATAACACTTTCATTATGTATAGTGTATATGTAATGTGCATAGCTCATAATTACATGCATGTTTACATGGGAATTGCATCTATGTTAATATTTTCTGGTTTGCATAACCCCATTTTGTGGCTGGCTTAACCTCATGCATTTTTCTATCAATATCTAATTAGCTTTGCATTTAAAAGTTTTTAAAACCCACTTTTCCCTTATATTCACAGGTCAACACTACTACTTTAATGCAATTTACAAGCAAAAGCACTAGATAGTCTGCAATACAAAGCAATTATCTGTATTCTTTCCTTTGCGGGGAGAGGAATTTTTACAGCATTATTCTTTGCTTAGCATTGATGTTCTTTTATTCTAAACATGAAAAATGCTGTTTATGCGCTTTATAATGGTGTAATTTTGATCATTGATAATGCTGGTAACAGGTCTTTTCAGCAGTCTTCATCAATACATCCTCTAGATAGGGTGATCTCTGGTGGGGAGGAATTTATGTCAAAGCACAGAAACTACTAATTTTCTGATGCAAAGTGAAGAAGACCCAAGAGATTCATAGTTTCTTGCACATTTTCTTGAGGTTTCTCTCAAAACATGTTCTTGCTAGATGTTGGAAACAAAAAGTAGCTGTGATAAAGCAACACACATCACTATAAAGCAACATGAAAATACATTTTAATAAAATTATGCTCCAAATGGTCCTCATCAAACATTTTATTGTAATTCTTAGGGTAAAAAGAAAATAAACTTCATAACATCAAAATATATAAAAGATAAATATCATGTGTGTTGGTCTATGTAAAAAAAAAAATCAGTTAAAATAAGAAAATTCTGTTTATCATATCTTTAAACTTCCTTTTGAATAAATGTGGGAAAACTTTTGTGATTAGTGAGGTACGTTAATACTACTTTTCTCTTGGAGCAACTTAGAAGTTAATCAGAGAAAGGGATTTTCTTTTGAAACCAAAATTACATTGCCTAATCTTTTAAGTTTTTAGATTATCTTTTTTTTGTTCCCAACACTATTGGAAAAACAAGTCATGCATTATAACTTAATATTTACATCTGCGGGTTTTAAACAGTGTACACTGTTAATACATTATGGCAACAAAATGAGCTGTCCTGATTTTACTGTTGTCATCTACAGCATCAGCAGGAATTGCTGTATCACAAAGGAAGGTGCGTCAGATCAGTGACCCTGTTCAGCAGATTCTTATTCAGCTGCACAAAATTATCTTCATCACTCAAGTATGCATTACTATTCCTTCTGACATTCTATACTTTTTAGTTATTTGCTGTTGTCAAAATGATGGTACTGCAAAGTGCTGCTAATATAGTCACTGTTCTTTAAAAACAACAGAACTTGACATTTTTGCAGATGGCAGGATGCTTTAAAAATATATCATTTAAATAAAGAGTAACCTTGAATATTAGTATGTGGAGGATGGCAATAATTGAGTCATGAAAAAAAATTCATTGGCTCAGCTCAGCAAAATGGATTGTACAGTAAATTATTTTTAAAGCATTCTGTCATGCCAGCAATATGAATATTGTAAGTGACTTAATATCATATACTGACATGGAGAGTACATAAAATGCTTTCCTCTATAGCAATAATTTCTAAATAACTTCTAAGTAATATTTTTTATTGTCAATAAGTAGTAATAATTTCCTGGGATTTCTAGTGCAATAGTTCAAATCCTGAATATGTTAAATATTTTGAAATGTCAGATCTTTTTCAAACTTAAGACTTATTTTAAAATTAAGTTCAAATATTTCATAGTGAAAAGAGAGTTGAAGTTATTTCATGCTGATTCCAAAGCAAAAATGGAACTGATATAAATCTGCATTGAGCTCTCAGCTAAAAATGTGATGGAAAACTTTTTATTCTCCAGAAAGATGGCTGTCATTCAGTTACTTGCAAAATTTTCTATTATTAAATAATCATCTTTTTGTTTTCCAAAATGAAGTGTTTATATTTGGGAAGTGATGTGTATCACCTCAGGGGATTTCAGATTGCTGAGCCAAATTTGTTTGGTTTTGCTTAGAACAGAATAGCATAATTGAACTTGGGTGTGTTTTACATGTCGTCTTTTTTTTTTTTTTTTTTTTTAAACTGTCAAGCTTATCAGAACAGGTAATACAAGAAATAAATTATCAGAGACAAAGAAAACGATTGTTATTTAAAATAATTGGAAATTATCTCCTTCCCCTGCTAACACAAATGAGGCAGCTCAGTCTTTACATGCTATATTAGGAGTATGTCCAAGATGCTCATTAGTGAACCTATCCTCTCTGTTGAAGAAGGTTTTAACAAGTGGCCTGCTAATTAATGCAAGTTATCATAATATGGATGCCCAATAACTGAGATCTAAGAGCAACTCAAAGACTCGCTCAGAATTGATCACTGAAGCAGTAGTAACAACTTTGATGCTTCTGGTGTCAGTTGCTTTCGGAATGGGAAGGCAGAGAAACCAGGATCCATACCTGTACTTTTTCACTGTTTACTCTGTGCTTCTCTTGTACTTGTTTATGTTCTTACAAATCTAAGGTAGAATATTTTTTATAACACATAGCTGTTTTCTAAAACTCTGTTACATATTTCAGCTGACATTTCTAAACTGAAGTTTACAAGGGAGAGTTCTTGCCTGTTAGTTCTTGGCTGCCAGCAGCCTTCCCAATCCAGTTTCCATGGGAACAAGAGTCAAAGTGATCTCTGGAAAACAATGTAAGAGAAAGCTTTTAAAAAAGCATTATGTAAATGCTTGGCTTTTTTTTTTTTTTTACTGATCTGACATCTGATTTCATTAAAACAAAAGCTAAAATTGAACACTAGTGCCTGAGGCAACTCTGAGTTTCTCAAGCAGTGGGCTTGTTCTTTACCACTTTTGCTTTAGAATATCCCAGTATGCCTATGGTAAATTAACTGCACACAGTTCATTGTAGTGACATGTAGTCTACAGAGCATCTTGCAGGCCTTTCCTAAGGCATCATTTTTTTTACTCACTTATGGGCTAAGAAACATTCAACACTTGACTTAAAGCATATGTGTAAGGCCTTATCTGCGTGAAAAGAGAGTATGTATCTGTAACAAAAAACTGTATGCAACCAGCTGTCTGATGAAGTCTTGTATGCTTAGGATGTAACCTTGATCCCTGGTTTGTCAGAGCACATCAGGACTCCTGTGAGGCCAATATAGCTGTTCCAGGTTTATAGCTGTCTAAGAGCAATAATTTGTTCCAACGGGGAAAAAAAATCTTTATAATGTGTACCGTGACAGTGTTTGAATGTGAATCATTAGTGGTCAAACATTCCTTGAGTAGTCAAAAAGCTTTCTGACTTCAGTGGAGTGGCACTTTGTGAATTTACGTCAACAAAGTGATTATAAAGTGTATACTAAATGGTAGAAAATCATAGTTTTACAAACACTGTCTGCAAGTATAAGCAATTACACAGGAACAGCATAGGAGATCCTTCCAAAAGGGTAGTACATACCATAGAGTTGTCAACAGACTGGGTTGGTGTCATTGCAGTGACCAACAGCTGAAGCTTTACATTTACTGTTGGAGCATAAAAATTATTTTAAAATCTCAAAGAGCAAAGGAAGAGACCTCCTTTGAACTCTCTACTGAAGACTTTAAAACTCAATAAAGTATGGTTTTGCTTTTCTTTTGTGAATATAGTTGAAAGATGTGTACTTTTTCAACCAAAAAATACAGGAGAAAAAGTATACAAAATCAATTTTGCTTTATAGACAAGTGAAATGTAAATTACCTCCTACAGGAAGCTTCTAGAAAAAGAGGCATTCTGAATTGTATTAAGATGTGCATAAGGACATTAAAAGAGCCTGTTGAAGCCTTTCTACACACGCTGAATGAAGGTCTAAGCGTCTTGAAGTTCCATTAATTTCAGCTGGAGTGACTCATTATAGCCAACATGAAATCTAGTCTAATGTCCTATGGGCTTCATCTGTAGAAAAATGTCCCAAATACTAGCACTTTGATCAGGGAGACCGTCACGTCCCAAAGTTGGAGCAACTCACGTTCGTGGATTTCCTTTGTCAGAATTACAGTGAAACAACACCAGGGGAGTTCAAACAACATTTATCCAACCTAGCTAACCTTGCCCAAGTACAAGTGAACTTATCCATATGAACCTTGCAACGTGTCGTTAAGCTGCTGTTTGAAAAGAGAAGGGAGCTGTAGAAAAAGAAATGGAAAAAGGAACATGAAATGTATCAGAAGGAGAGCCCTCCCACTGAGTCTCGAGGTTCAGAGCAGACCCCCTTGCTTTCTGGACTCCTTCTCAAAGAGGAGCCCAGGGGTGGCTAGATCCACTCCTAGTCTCAGACTTGGTCAACGGTTTATGTTTAAAAGGATGAGGTGTAGGGACTGTGGAAAAGAGAAGGAAAAGAGGGAGAGAGAGAAAGAGAGAAGAAAAGGGTTTCACCAGTCCTGGGTCCAGCATTGGTCCAGCCAGTGTAGAAATCCAGTTCCGGAGGGCGTGTACTGAGAACTCGTTCTCCCTTCTTTTATAGTGTTAGTCGATGGTATCGACATGCGCAGTTCCCATTCCCGAGGTTTTCTGGAATTGGTTGGTGAGCTTTGGGGGGGGGGTGTTCATTGCGGAGTTGCCTCTTTTTTCCTGCTGGCATGATGGCTTAAGATAGAAGCACAGTCCCATCTTCTGTGGGGCCTCCTCCTCCAGGCGCATATGCTGTGCTCCTTCTCCCGCTCACTTAAGATAAGGAATTGCGGCTTTGGAGAAGCACAGTCCCACCCTCCATGGGGCCCTCTCCTCCAGCCACATTGTCTTGTTCACAAAACTCCAGCATTTTTACAGAGGCCGTTTTCTCCACCAAAGTTCTTCAACGAATGTTTGAGACATTGACTATAATTTGTCAGACTGTCACAGAGGCAAATCTAGTATTATCTGTATTAGGCTTTTTGTAATGATCTTTACCTTCAAGGCTAGAGGGACTGAGTTATATGATATGCCAAGCCTAACAGAATGGGCAAACTAAGGAGCATAATTAAAATATGCCATTAAATCAAGTCTTGTACTGTTGTTTATCACCATGCTATTAAATATATTAAATATCAATGTTTCTTTTTGCAGTGTAGCTACTTTTTTCAATAATGGTACTGCTCATTAGGTCATCTTTATGGCAGGTGTAACTGAGTGGTGAAAACATCTGGTTTTTTGTTTCATGCAGCTTCCTCCAGCTTTGCAATGCAACTTGAAAAGGAGAATCATTGAGAGATTCAAGAAGTCCCTTTTCAGTCAGCAGAGCAATCCTTGTAATCTGAAATCAGAAATGAAAAAGGTGTAGTACACCCATTACTACATGTGGTTGACTTTGTCTCTTGTTGTATTTGAATTAAGCTATTGATATTAATATCACAAAAATGTAAGTGTAAGATTCCATTTTTAAAAGGAAATATTTAGAATATTCTCTAGCTATCCTTTATTTGGAAAATATGGAGGCTTCTTAAGTAAGCAGTTTCTACAGAATGGTTTCAAGTTTGTGTTTGATCATTAGAACACTTTTTGTAAATGGAAAGGACCTCCTAACTGCTAATGTGCAAAACCTGACTTCATCTCATTAGGGCTCAAAAAAAGAAGAGGAAGGAAAATGTAACTTTCTGTGGCAAAGGCTAATAGAAATTTTGTAAGGTCTTAATTTATGTAAGGTCTTCTTAATTTGTTATTAGTTTCCCAATATTATTCATGTTTTGGAATGTATTCCTATTCAAAGTATGAATTTTAAGAAAGCACTGTCCCAGTGTGTCTTAAATATAGCAGACCTTGTCTTATTGTTGCATAGTGTGTCAGCAATAGTTTAGTGTCATCAGTTTAAAAATACTGCAGATTTGCAAGAATGGCATGACTAAAGAACCATGTTTTCATGTTTTCTAATGACATGTTGGGCGCTCTCCAACAGAGAAGGAGCTAATGACTAATATCAGAATTTCTAAATGTCCTTCAAAATCTCCTGAGAAGACGATAGTCAGGAGAGGATCTGAAAATTATATCCTTGGCATCTGTGTGCTGTGGGAGACTGTGAAGCTAAGATATTTCATTTTTTAAATTGATGACAAAGCAGTTATTAGGTATGTTACTGTATCTAAAATTTGATGACAAAGATGATTTCTTATCACTCTCATAATTCCTCTGTGTAATCTAATTTGATTATCACCTACTTGCACTGAATTGTGGGATATTCTAAGTCACTGTTTGCTACGGAATGGACTGACCCCAAATGCTAAATCCTTCCTGTGCTTTTGTAATAATTAATCTGACATGCGTAAGCTCCGTGGAAGGTGGCTACTTAGTGTTTACATTGGTTTACATTGATAGTACATTTGAAAGATAGTTAAAGATGCCTCTCTGAGCCATCAGTTTCATGCCAATTTGCTGTCCTGCAAATCAAGCTGGGATTTATGTTAAACAATTCCTGTATTTCAGCCATAACATTAAATCTAAGGAAATATTTGCTAATCATGTATTGAGTTGATGTTTTGAGCAAAGGATGCCCCAAAATATGGTAAGAAAAAGGAAGTGTTTATTATAAGATTAACCTAATTTTCAAATGCCCAGAAATAAAGCAACCTGTTTGTTTATAAATTTATAAATATTATCAACTGTGAAATTGTGTTAGCTTCAAAACTATTGGATTTAAACCTGCAGAAAATGAAAGAAATATACTATTTAAAGAGTAAATGGTAGTAAACTGAAGATGTTTGGAATACTGAATGTGATTCTGGGCATTTCTACCTTGAAGGAAAAAGTTACAGAAATAATTAATACAAAGCAACAAGAAAAAGCACAGTTAGAAGGATAAGCATCAGTGAATAAATAGTACATATTTTCCCCAAATCGCCACCATAAATACATTGGGTAACAAGGATATCATTTGGAGGCGATAGGAAAAACCTAAACTGAGAAAAGAATTAGGCTGAAGTCTTCCAGCAAGTATTGTTACATGGTTGTGCAATTTCTGCAAATAAAAATTAAAAATCATGGGGTTTTAACCGTGCTGAAGTAGAAAACCTAATTAGAATACAGACAAAAAGATTCTGCCACTGATTGGTGGTGGGGTAAAGGTCTTCCAACAACAGATATTCTTCTGTTTCTGTAACTGTAAAAGTGTTAACATGCTGCAGAAATGCATAACTGGAATTTCTTTCCTGCCCACAAAGATATTTTCATGTCAGAGTTGTTACTGGTGGATATTTTCAAAACTAGATGTTTTTCAGTTTAATGTCAGTATCCTTGCTCACATAATCAAGTAGCTGAACTGACTTTCAGGTTTCAGAAGTGCTGGGATCCCTCTAATGGGAATTATATTATTAGATATATGGACTAATGATTTCACTTGAAGCCTCAGTTTCGAAAACCAAAGTCATCAGATATTTCTGTCCTAGGTTTGAGGGAATACAATTCCCTGTTTGTCTTCACACAAATGTATAGTTTATGACATTTTATTTGGACAGTCTAAAGAACTCAGTGCTTTATACTAAGTGCAGATTGGCAGCTTGCAATGTTCAGTCAGTGTTTCTGGAAAGAAGTATTGAAAGTATTGAAATCTCCTTTGACTTTTGTTTGCATTGGGAAACATAGGAAAGGGTAAACTGCCTTATAGAAGTCTGAAGTTTTGGCAAGTGGGAAGGATGGAGATTTCAGGTGTCCTTTACTTTTCTCTCTCTATTTTTTTTTCTTCCCCAGCTGCTGCAAGGTTCTCCTGAAATGATTGAGCCCAGCTTCTTCACAGCAGATTGGCATGTGGTACTTCTCTCTTCAGGTGGGAATATGTTGCCTCCAGATGATAGAAAAGGTAAAGAAAGCAACAAAACCTCTGTAGTGGCATATATATTTCTAATGAAGTGTATGGTATCAAAGCAGAAGGAAGTGCTGCTCAAAGATCTGTCTTTAAAGACAGTAAAGTTATGTTGACTATACTGATTTTCATTATCAGGGTTTTTTTTGTTTGTTTTTTTGTTTTGTTTAATTCCTGGTAAGATATGCAGTTTACCACTGATGGAAAATTCTGCTAATTTAAGAGAGTATACTTTGGAATTACAAAGAAGTATCAAAGATGCAAACAACACATGATTCATCCATGAAAATCAAAAGAAATATTTGTAGCTGAAAAAGTCCTACTTAGGATTTACTTGTCCTTGCATGTGACTTTTAAACAAACAGTATTTAAACCCTATGTTGTTCTTCTGTCATGTTTGAAACAGTTGTACTGGGATGATTTAATTACCTAGCTAGATCAAGCTCTACAAACTTGAGAAGCGAAGTGCTACACCACATGTATATAATGTAAAGTGTGTGTGTGTATATATATATGTGCTTTAGAAAATTAATAGTGCGAAATATACTTAGGACTAGTGATGCTCAGTGTGACAAATCATAAAATCCATCTCTAATCAAACCTACCATCACTGGCATCATCCAGGGTGGGGAACCACAATTCCTGGTTCAGAGACTTGTTTCGTTATATACCTCTTTGTGCAATGGACATAAGGGAAATGTGCAGCCTGTATTTTGGTATTTGTGCCATTTCCATTCTTCTAAATACAGGAGAAGCTATGTTGGAATCCATGGACTAAAGGACATAGTAACATTAAACACTGTGGTGCTAGAAAGAAGGGTGAGAAACTTGTTTTGCTGGTCTTTGTGTTGAAACTAGCTTATCAGTTCCACAGCTTATTGCAAAAACCAAAAATAATACTAGGTGTCAAGGGTGATATTTGACTAGGAAATGAGTTCCTAACAATCACTTTAAATATGAGCTTTCTTTTGTTCCCAGAGACAACAATGCAATTTATACAGATGCTCAGTATCTGTAATTTTTGAATCTCTTAACCTGCAAAGAATACTTTTGTTCTCACAAATTGCTGCTGGCTGTGTGCCCTTTCCACTATAAATTGTAAGTGGGGAAGAAAAAGAAAGTTGCATCGCTGTGTTCTGTTACATCAAGTATTTAAAATATTTCCCATCAGTTAGAACTCTTTCATAATGTGATAACACTGTGTGCCTCAAATGTTCACATCATGCCATAAGATACCTCCCACCTTTGCAGGGGGTCATTGCGGACACTGGAATAAGCTGTTGATAATCAAGCATCTCTCTTGTCATTATATTTGTAGTGGAATTGATAAGAAGCTGATGAGGGAGCGTAAACCCCAAATTCAGTAGTATAACATTACTTGCCTTTTACTTTAAGGTATTGTTGGCACTTCTGACATAGCAGGAGGGATGACGTATGAACAATTGCAGGTAAGCTATAAATATACCTATATGTATTAATTTATTACTTTTAATAAAGACAATTTACTGAAATGAATTTCTTTTATCTTGTAGACTCTAATTGAAGAGGTTCTAGAGGAAAGTGGTTATTACAATTTCTCTTCTAACAGGTGAGTCTGTTCAATTTAAAAAGAAAAAGTTAATTATGATGTGCTAAACCCAAATGGATCATTTGCCTGTTTACGTGATTGCAATTTCATTTTAAACGCAGTGCAATACTGGTTTATTATAATACGTGGATGCATGGACTGGAAGAAATGTACATGGGACATCTAAGCAGGTTTTTTGGCTGCATCATTTCTTCAGATGATAGAGTGGTGCTAGTTTGGCAGCAGTTTCCTCACATTTTTCCCATATAAAACCACAGCTGAACAAAAGTTTCATTTAAATAGAAGTATATTTTATTATAATACTCTACCATTACAGGGTTGAAGAGAAGAAGGTGACATATTTAGTAAAATATTTGAGTACAGCACAACAAGCAGAGTAAGTGGTTGCTAGCACAAAAGTGCAGGGGATGAAAAAAATGTACGTCTTTGAAACCAGGCAAATGCCTTGTCCTAGAGATGGTATATCGTTCATGCAGGTAACCTTTGAGGAACACAAGAAAGAAAATATATGAAAAATACCATTATAGTCCACAACATAAGCTTAGCATTTCTCATTCTTTTTGCCTGCTTGCCTGTTATTTATCATCTCAGGTATTCTTTAGTGCAAAAAAAGTTCACTACTTCCATCAAGTAAGTCTGTTCCTTGTCTTTGCAGTAATCAACATTTAAGAGTCTGGGAGACTGCAGTTAGGTTTTCTAAAACAAAAAAACACACACCACCCCTACCCCCACCACCCTCAATACAGATACTAAGAGATTTTAAGAATTTGTAGTTCCTGGTGCCTCAGTGGTATTTTTCAGTTATTTATTATCTCTGCAGATTTTTTTGTGTGGATTGACTCTAGCTTGAAAAGTTTCAAATGTTAGTCTGAATATTTTTATAGGCTACTCATTAAATTGGAATTCCAACTTACAAGTGTCTTACAGCTGCCAGCTGTAAGTATTGAAAAATCATGATTCAGCACTCCAAAAATAAAATAATAATTCACTCTTTAAACCTTCAGGGTATACTTGAATCATGTTCACAAATCATTTTTGCAGCCATGAGGTCTAACAAATTTGTTTATAAGTGTTTTCAAGTATCTTAAATTTTTGTCCTAATCACAAGCTCCCAAGATTTTGTGCTGTAGAAAAAATATCACACAACTTATGAAAAAAAAAAGAAAAAGGGTCTCATTTTTAACATCAAGATCTAGTAAGTCTTATTATAAATGTATAAATGTGTTGTAGTTGTATAGGCATTTACCTTACAAACAGACTGGCAAAAAGCGTCTTACTGCAATTAACTGTAATGAAGCAGGTGTTTGCTGACTATAGACTCGAGTATTTTACACAAACTACTATAAAAATAAGATATCTATTAACAGAAGTCATAGAATCATAGAGTATCTCAAGTTGAAAGGACCCATAAGGATCATCGAGTCCAAATCCCTGCTCCTCACAGGACTACCTAAAACTAAACTATATGACCAAGAGCATTGTCCAGAGTCTCCTTGAACTCTGACAGGCTTGGTGCCACAACCACTTCCCTGGGGAGCCTGTTCCAGTGACTGACCACCCTCTCGGTGAAGAACTTTTTCCTAATGTCCTATCTGAACTTCCCCTAGCACAGCTTCATTCCATTTCCTCATGTCCTATTGCTGTAAATGTAATTGCCAAAATGTAAAGGATGCTTAAAGATTGCAGGCAAATATGCTAGTACTTTTAACACGTAACATAGGAATGCCACAGAAATGCATAAGAGACTAACAGCAGTAAAATCATTAACATTCTGTTTTTCCTGATTTATTCAGGGCTACTTATTTTTCTGCTGTGCTCTAATTGCCTAGAGAGTAGTTGTTCTGTAGAATCCGAAGTTATTTTTCTACATTTTCTAAAATTTTATTTTAGACGAGACCTAAGAGAATATTCTTCATAGCCCCATGGGATGATAGTGTAGTATAAGGTGTTCTTCTCTATGCTATGTCACCAGCAACTTGATTTTTCACTATGCTTTTGAATCCTATTACCTACTGTGATGCATAATTATGTTTGGTTCCCCTGTCACCATTACATTACTTCTTTTCCAGACAAGGTTCTACTCCAAACAACTTACTATTTTTCCTTCTCTTTCAGCAAATGGACAGACCATGCTTTGGCCTTGGCTGTCAAAAACATGTCTTTATTTCCATGTTTTCTAAAGTATGCTCTGCTCAATGCCATTCAGAGCTTTCAGAACTTAAGCAATTTTTGTTTGTTTGTTTGTTTTGCTTCTCACACTCTCTCCAAATAGCCTAACAGTCTGACTTTGATAGCTGTCCAGTACTGAATGATTTGTTTGCCTAGCAGACATGCATCATTAGGTTTTGCCTCAAACTCTCCAAAGAGCTTAAGCAAGCTAGAAGGACAAATCAGTCTCCCAAGCTGCACGGCAAGTCACTTATCAGTGTCCACCGCTATCTGGTTTTATTCCACCATGCAGAATTTGGTTTGCAGGCCTCAGAGCAACATCCTATCAGGCATTCTTGCCTAAAACTGTTTTGAGCCTTGCTCTACCTCCTCTCTTTTATGCACAGTGAAACATTTCAGAAGCAACTGCAAATTTTCCAGCAGCAACTCAGTACATCCTGTAGCTTTCCTGGGATCCCCTTCTTAGAAAGTGTTCACAGAAGAGCTTTAGAAAAAAGTACTAGAAGTAATGAATATCTGTATCTTGTCTGCTTTAGCAACATATAGGGCAATACACCTATTTTTAAACTTTCTTAGCTTATTTTAAAAGCTTTTCATTTAGATTGAGTTTTTCAGTTTCTAAGATGGAAAGTTGTAATGATGCAGCATGTGTGGGTCTTTCAAAGTGGAAACAGAATGACAGTATTTCTAGCAGGAAACAAATAGCATTCCCTTCTGCCCATAATTAGTTTCTAGCTCTTCTAATAGAAATGTGAAAAAAAAGAACTCCAAAGGCTCAAAAGTCTTCAGAAGGCACATCAGAACACCACAAACTGAATTTGTGAATTTGCAAATTTTTAAAGATATTTCTTCATTTTAGGGCCAAATTTCTTCATGATTTCTGACCAAATTGACTTGACAGTATCAGTTCCATATGTTGTAAGGCTGCAAGGTGAATTCTGTTGTGGAACAAAGAATTCCACAGCTGCTTTGCAACGACATGTATGCTATTGCTAAACGCACTATTAAATGCAGAATAAACAGCTAGATAGCATATAGTGTAATAATGCAATCTCCTACCTCACTGTGGAACACACTTTATAGAGAAAACATTCTGAAATTTTTTTTTTCTTTTCTGTTTTGGAGGGATTTATGTGCATTGTCTTTCTTTCCCATCTTGCCCCTTGCTGTGCCCCCTGAAATTCCAGGAATATATGATGGGAAACCAAACTTCAGGTGAGGTGTTGACATGAGAATTGTAGTAGAATGAATAAACTGTATAAAGGGTTACAAATGATTCAAGCAGCTTGATTGGGTGATGAGAGAAACATGAATTCTTTAGAAACTGAGACAGCTTCATAAGAAAAATGTCATGCTTTTTTTCTTTCTTTTTCATTATAATAGTAATTACTATCTCAATACCACTCATTTCATGGGGATTAATGACCAGCTGAGGATAATGACCCTCAGCTTTATCTTGAATAATCAACTCGTGCTCATTTATCACTAATCTCCTGAAATTACTCAGCACTCCAACTGTATTACTTATTTGTACAGAAATTTGGTAAACATGAATAAAAAAAAACCTGTAATGTTTCAGAATTATTCTATTCACATCCATTGTGCCACTCTTTCTTTTTTTCTCTTTCTGATTTAATATTATACTGCACAAGAGGCAAGCTCCTTGTTTGTGAGCCTATTTGTGAATAGGACAATGAATACTGGTTTCAAACTTTCATCATGCTTTTTTATATTGAAGTAGACATGTAATACCCAAATTGATGCAGAAATCTATTTTTAATAAATTGCATTAAGAGACTTAATCCAAGCAGAAACTCAGTTATATGAAAAAAAGATTTGTTATAAATAAACAAAAATAGCAATGGTCAGAGACAGGCGTTGTGTTCAGCTGAGTGCTGTAGCTCTGTCATGGTTTAACCCCAGTAGGCAGCTCAGCACCACGCAGCTGCTCACTCACTCCCCCGCAGCGGGATGGGGGAGAGAATCAGAAGGGTAAAAGTGAGAAAGCTCTTGGCTTGAGATAAAGACAGTTTAATAGGTAAGGCAAAAGCTGTGCATGAAGCAAAGCAAAATAAGAAATTAATTCGCTACTTCCCATTAGCAAGCTGATGCTTAGTCGTTTCTGGGAAAGCAGGTGTTCATCAAGTCTAACAGTTACTTGGGGAGGCAAATGCCGTAACTCCGAACATGCTCCACCCGCCCCCCGCTTCCTTATTCTTTCCCCCAACTTTATATGCTGAGCATGACATCATATGGTCCGGAATATCCCTGTGGTCAATTGGGGTCAGCTGTCCCGGCTGTGTCCCCTCCCAACTTCTTGTGCCCCCCCAGCCTCCTCGCTGGTGGGGTGGGGTGAGAAGCAGAAAAGGCCTTGGCTCTGTGTAAGCACTGCTCAGCAGTGAGGAAAACACCCCTGTGTGATCAGCACTGTTTTCAGCACAAATCCAAAACATAGCCCCATACTAGCTACTGTGAAGACATTTAACTATCCCAGCCAAAACTAGTACAACCTCATATGATCAGAGGTCTGTTTATGAGAGAAATGTTGTTTCAACATTAGTTTTGTAGGAAAAAAAATGCAAGTAAGAATAGGAGGAAACAGTCTTCATAATCAAATGCATATATTGATATGTTGTCACTTGTAATTTTCATAACTTTGTTCAATGCAATCTTTTCCATTGTTATTGAAGTTTTAGAATTAGAGAACCAACCATTCGTGTAGTTAGAAAGAGCTATTTCATGAAGAGGAAAACTGTCAAGTCCGGCTCTAATGATAGCTATACATTTTTAACTACTCAAAGAATAGCTCAAGGTATTATTCACAGAAAGATAATATAGCTCAGGAATGACAGCAAATTCTGAATTTCGCCTGTTTGAGGCAGCCCTCATTTGTATTGGGTCTATGGTCCATGGGTATATCATTCAAAAATAGAAATGCATTAATGGAGCTTTTTCTATCTGCAAATTCTTACCATGTTATATCTATGTATTCTTCAACATCAACGCACCTCTTTAACTGTATTACATGTCTAACAGATTCAAATTTGTATTTAGCTTAGTTAATGTTTTTTAATATTCTGGAACATACCAGACTAGCCAGATTTTTTGATTTAATGATATCTAGGTGATTTAAGACACTCTGCCACTTTTTATTCTGTTCTGGCACCACTTCCTGCTAATGTTGCTTGGCATTTTCTGTTAATTGTTTTCATCTTCCAAATGGTTGTCCACGTTGATTCTTGCTTCTTATGTCTCACACATACAAAAGAAGATTGTTTTGGCCAGCAATATTGATCAGAGTCATCCCAGCATTCTGTTGATTTCTGTTTCCCCCCAAGGAGGTAAAAAAAGTCTGCCAAAGCTCAGCAGTACTTTTTTTTTTTTAATTCTAAACATCCGTGGCTGCAAGAGTCTTTGGGCTACCCATCTGCAGTTCTGATGGCTATCAGTTGAGGGTCTGTGTAGCACTGTAAGTATGCTGCCCTATTCCCATGGTCCAGCATTCACTACATCTTTTGAGTTAGCTGTCCTTCCACTAAGAGGCAGTATTGGCCTACCTTTCCCAAGTCACAGATTCTACAGAAAAAAGTAGAAGCTACATGAAAACATGGGGTAACAATTCATCCTAGCTTCAATTTCATCCAACTCCTAGGGTAAGACAGTGACTAATCCTTGTCACATTCATGAATATAGAGTATTCCAATGACAATGAAACATTTTGGCCAAGAGGTGGATTAAAAGACACTGGCTGGATAGAGTTCACCACTGCACATGGTGATAGTCACACTGCACCTTTTCATGCTTGCTAGAGACAATTTTTATCAAGTTGTTACAGCCGCACCAATATTGGCAGTACTCAGAAGATATGTGGGCCAGACTTCCTGTTAATGGTACAGTGGAGCTCTAGAGAAATAATGACTTATAAACTAGGGAAAATGTATGCTTTGGATCCTAGGATATTAGCAGCTCTGCATGTCAAAATCAGACAGCCAGGTGTGAAAAACTTACTGCTAACTGGATTTTTAGAGAATTGCAGGAATGTTCTGGTCACTTCAGGGATTGCCAGTAATCTAATGACACAGAAAAAGGATTTGCATTTTTCTGATATTACAATACCATAATAAAACACTTCTCCCACTTCGACAGTAAGTCAGTCTTTTTTATTTTAGGCTTTTTTTGTGTGTGAATTAGAATGATAGGAACTGTAGCAGAAACTGTTTATTGCTCTAGCAGTTAGTCAGCATCAAGACTACCAGATTTGGCTAGTATCAGGGCTGCTAGGTATAAAAGACTTAGATGTAGCACCTGGCTGTAATTCATGACATTGTGTTGTGCAGAACAGAGAAGTGATCCAGGGATCCATCTGGTGCAAGTACCAAAATAATCTGATCATGTGGTAGGACTGTCATTGATGCAGAACCTCTCCCCTCACTCGGCTGAAGATTGTCTTTAGCAATGAGATATGTGGAAAGGTGCACTTCACCTCTTGTTGGAAAAAATGAAGGAGCATCTGGCCTGAATTTTGGCTGACTGGTAGGTACTGAGTCATTGATGCAGTTCAGTGTTGAATACACAAAATGAAGTGGTCTTCTGACAGTGGAAATGCTTGAAGTCCACGCTGTCTGTAGAAAAAGTGCATGTTTATGAAGCTGTCTGTCAGCATTTGGACTGTGGGAATGAATGTTTTCAATACTACGCAGATGGCTCTGATCTCTTGCAGAGATCCTATGCCCTGAGCTCTCAGACATTCTTACACGAGCTTCCCATCTTGGAGTAGAAGCATCTGTCGTCACCGACTTGTTTGGCTGAGATAAGATGGGTTTGCTCTTGCAGTCCTGAAGCAGGTCTTTCTACTACTTTGAGGAAAAGATTTACTTTGAGAATGACTTCTGTGTGTCTGAGATGTCTGCTTGGCAGAGTTCTGGTACAGAGCATAGATAAAGTCTGTCAAATAACATCAAATAAGAAGGCACCTTCCTACTCAAGGTGGTTCAGAAAGCTTACTGTAGTCTGGAATCATTCCTGTGCTAGCAGACTTGTATCTTATACAGCTGCTGTGTACTAAACAATTTGAGTTGAAGTAAAGAGGAATTTTTCTTTTTTTTGTTTGAGACTTTAATGGTTTGGTTCAGCTAGGGCAGTTTAGCTGAGAATAACATAATACCTTTCCATGTCACAACAAGATGCTGTTGAAAGGAGTTTTGGTAACTCTTAGGCTAAGTGAAAGACAATCTGAAAGTTTTTGAAGAAATGGAAGGCAAGATTGGCCTCAGTGTTCAGAAATCAGGGCCATACAAAGATAATTTCTGTTTTAATTGTCTCAAGACATCCTTCATGACTGCGGCTAGGGGAGGAATTGCACATTGTTACTAAGGTAGCTGTGTTGATATAGCCGTGTAAGATACAACAAAAGCTATTCTTGGATGTCAGTGTAGTACTAACAGGCACAGCATTCCTCTAAATAGTGTAGTCATGGCCCTTGTCCTTAAAGACTGCCTTTTTAATTCTGTTTACTGATAACGGAAAGACAGATCTTCATGCTTCTGACATGGTACTCCATAAAGATAATTCTTAGGCCTCACCAAAGTATCAGCCCCAGTTTTGAAAGTTAATTTGAAACCTTTTACTTAAGACCAATCATCTGAAAATTATGTAAAAAGAAGGAATAACTGTCTTACTGGGATTTTTTATCTGTAAAACATCTTGATCTCCTGAGTTTTCCATGTTTCCATGGAGTTCTGTAGCTCTAGAAATCTGTGCCATGGAAGGAGCTGAAAGATTTTAGCCTTTACAGCACTGGATGAAGGCATTGAAAAGATGAAGTTTTGCCCTACATTTGCCCCAAATTTGCCAAGAAAGTACCTTTTTTGTTACATATATGACTTTCACCCTTCTCTTAGAAATTGTGCCAATGTAACCAAGTTACAATTTTGAAAAATCACAGTAGATATATGCTTAACAGTAGCCTTAATAGAGCACTGAAGTATTGTCAGGTCAAGTCTAGACATCAGAACAGAAAGTGAGTCTGTCTAATCATCTTAAGATAATGCCTTGGCAAAGGACTGATAAGTAGCAACTGATGAGAGAGAGGCTAGGAAGTGAGCAGTAGATACACACATCTAATACAGAGCCAAGAACAGCAGGAGGCAGAATGTAGGAATCCTGGAAAGGAGACTGGTATGGTGAGAAGGAAGAACCACCTGTAGCTGGGACTGACCAGGTAAAGAGAGTGGTTTGCAGTAAGGGCAGATGGTAGAAAGCGTAGGCACACAGAACAGGAATCAAGCTCAAAAGCTCAGACACAAGGGGATCCTCTGACAGCTGGAGCACTTGAGTGCACAGTATTCTTTTTTATATTGTGAGAAAAGTCTGTATGTCATTATCATCTGGTGCTGGTCCTCAGAAGGATAGCTACCCATATCTGCTACAAGCTATTTATTAACTTAAATAGCAGAGCCTGTGCAGTGCAGATAATGGTTTCAATGAACTGAGTTGGTGATATCACATAATGAAATTCCTAGAGAGGGGTTAGTTTATGATGTAAAAATCAGGAAATAACATACACAAAGCTTTACATTAAATATTCCTAACTCTATTGCAGGGGCTGTGATTCAAGACATAGAAAACACTCTTAATATGAATCATGGTAAATATTTTAGTTGTGTGACTACAGCCAACATGGCTTCACCAAGGGCAAATCATGCTTGACTAATCTAGTGGCTTTCTATGATTGAGTGACTGCATTGGTGGACAAAGGAAGTACTCTGGATGTCATCTACCTGGACTTCTGTAAAGCCTTTGATACAGTCCTGACAACATTCTTACCTCTAAATTGGAGAGTTATGGGTTTGATGGATGGACTGTTAGATGGATAAGAAATTGGGTGGGTGGCCACGTCCAAGGAGTTACAGTCCATGGCTCAATGTCCAAGTGGAAACCAGTAACGAGTAGTGTCCCTCACAGTAGTGTCCTGTACTGAGACCAACACTATTTAATATCTTCATCAATGACATAGACAGTGGGATTGAGCGCACCCTCAGCAAGTTTGCAGATATCACCAAGCTGAGTGATGCAGTTGATTTCCGTGAGGGAAGGGATGCCCTGAGGACTGGGCCCATGTGAACATCATGAAGTTCAACAAGACCAAGTGTAAGGTCCTGCACCTGGGTCAGAGCAATCCCCAGTATCAATACAGACTGGGGGATGAAGGGATTGAGAGCAGCCCTGCGGAGAAGGACTAGGTGATACTGGTGGATGAAAAATTGGACATGAGCTGGCAATGTCCAATGTCCAGGCCAGCACTTGCAGCCCAGAAAGCCAATTGTATCCTGGGCTGCATAAAAAGAAGCATGGCCAGTAGGTCAAGGAAGGTGATTCTCCCCCTCTACTCCACTCTCGTGAGACCTCACCAGGAGTACTGCATGCAGCTCTGGGGTTCCACAAATTACAGGAAAGACATGGACTTATTCGAGTGGGTCCAGAGGAGGGTCACAAAAAGTGATCAGAGGGCTGGAACATCTCTGTTATGAAGAATGACTTAGAAAGTTGGGGTTGTTCAGCCTGGAGAAGAGAAGGCTCCAGGGAGACCTTATTGCAGCCTTTCAATACTTAAAGAGGGCTTATAAGAAAGATGGAGAGAGATTTTTTACCAGGTCCTGTAGTGACAGTGCAAGGGGCAACGTTTTTAAACTTAAAGCGGGTAAATTTATATTGGACATAAGGACAAAGGTTTTTACGATGAGAGTGACGAGACACTGAACAGGTTGCCTAGTGAAGTTGTGGATGCCCCATCATTTGGAAGTGTTCAAGGTCAGGTTGGATGGGGTTTTGAGCAACCTGATGTAGTGAAAGGTGTCCCTGCCTGTGGCAGGAGGGTTGGTCTAGGTGATCTTTACATGTCCTTTCCAACCCAAACCATTCTATGATTCTATTTTTTGCACAGGTACAGGATTATGTTATTCACATAGGGGGCTGAATGAAAGTTTGCTGTCAGCCTTCAGTCTATGTGGGTTTTTTTTCTTCTGTACACTTGACTTTACAACTTCAATAACAATCTTTCAGCTTAGGGATTTCTATCTACATGTGTTGAAGTGTGTGTGCAAAACTATAAATTATTTTTCATAGTTTTCGTTTCCCTATTACTTCCGTATCTTTCCCTACTTCAATAATCAAAATAACACTCTGCTTCCTGAGGGACCACGTGTATAGAGGAATGAGGAATGTTTAAAAGGGCTTTGGATATCTGGGTTATACATATTGTATATAAGTAGTCAGGGAAATTTTCAGAAGAGGTCTTACTCTTGGAATGGAGACTGGTAGAGTTTTGAGACAAAAAACAAACACTTGTTTTACTTTCTCACAGCACTGATTATGAGAAGTCTTTACATCATATTTTCATAGAATAACTGTAACAATATTATACAACTTGATTATGAGGCAATTTTCACCTATATAAAGCTGACAGAAGCAGCTACATCACTTTCTGTGCTAATTTTCTATGTAGCAGGCTAAAGAGAAATTAGAAAAGGAGAAAGAAGTGATGTTAAAGACTTTCCTTCAGCTAGCTCTCCATAGTGCTGAAGTCTCTGGAGATGTTACATCAGCAACATAAGTTAAAGCTGGCCCACAAATACATTATGTTGCATTCAGGCCTCATTGATTAGCTGTGGGAGACCTTTGTACCATGCTGCTCTAATTCTATTTGTGTGCAGTGCAGACCAGTCCATAAATTTTGAGTCGGAGGATCATCAGACAAGCTAGTTCCCTGTGTGTAGCATAAATGGTAGAATTTCACCTGGAGATTTCTGCATCAAACTCTGTTGTAAACCCTGAAATAAAACATTTCTTTTGATAGACTTCTGAGGTTCCTTGGCTTCTACATCATGCTTGTACATCAGCTTTCTGCTGATATTGCAAAGACTGATACCATACCTGGTGACTCTGAATAGTGGGGAATTCTTACTTCCAACACTAACTACCAATTTCCTCCCCCCCAGGCATCTCTACTATCCAAGGGGAACAAAGAACTATCCAGAAAAAGAAGAGAACTTGTAATCCTGAACAGAGCTTTCAGAATTGTTCCTAATGAAGTCAACCTGCCTGTACTTCAGCTGAAGCTGTCTGATTACCAAAGGGGCAAGTTTTGCTCATTAAGTAGCATCCAGATGGAATACCAATGTGGGACAGCTTCAAGAGACCTCACGTGATATTTCAGGATGATACTGTTAACTTTAGCTTTGTTTACAGCATAAGCACTTTACAAGGAACATTGGGAAAGATGCTTCCAGGTTCATACGTTAGAAGAAAACACAATTCCCAACAGTACATATCTTCTATTTTTATAAATGTTTTTTAAAGAATTGTTGCATAGTCAGGTTTTCTGGAACAATAGTTCAAAGCCTGTAATCTTATTTATATCCATGTATGTCTTCTGTGGGAAGAAAAAGAGCTTTGTAATATGACCAGACAGAAAATATATGTAGGTTCACTGTACCAGAATTAGAAACAGATTAAACACCTTCAGTATGATTTTAATATTTAGAAGGAATTTCTCTACTTACATTTGGATAGTAGCAAATTCTAATGCTGGTATAACATGTTAGTAGTCATTATTTGCGACTGGCGTACCTTCTGAAATTACTGTTATTTCAAAACCAGCTGTTTTTACTGCTATTTCAAAAAGTCTGCATATTATATGTCTATCTTTAGGCATACATTGTATAGATCGCTGTATATAAAATGTCATGTACATTTATATACATTTATATACACATTAATTTACTGTTTAACAGACAAAGTAAATTAAATACATGGTTTGCTGCTAATCAAGACTGTAGCACTTAAAAGCACTTTCAGAATTTCAATATTTATTCACTCTGAATTAAATGTAGGTAAATATGTCTCACTGCAGTAGCAGAGAAGCTATTTTTTGTCTACAGTTTAGTAAGGAATACTTGTTAAGTACAAAAGCTTTTTTCCACAGTTGATAGTGTGGCAATCATAACTGTTGAAAATAACCAGAATGCACCTGGTGACATAGCTCTACTATTTCTGTTGAAAATTATTAACATTATGGTCATCGCATGATTAGTCGTAAGTAATTTGATACAGATGTATGTTGTGTACTCTTCATAGGCTGGCAAAGGTTTGTTTGTTTTTTTCCAGTGGTTTGTTTGTAACTATAAATAGCTAACTGACATTAATTTCCTAACAATTCAAGTGTATTATTTCACCTATAATGTGTGACTTCAACATCCTGAACTGTGAAGCAGTGAAAAAGGGCCCAATGGGCAATGTAAAAAATAGTAATAATAATAATAATAAAAAATCTATCCTCTTTTCACATATACATAATGTAGAAAGTCATCAGAGGCTATCTTTGCATCTATACAATGGTACAGTAGTGATAGCAAAGGTCTGTTAAGGGTCAAGACACATATTTCTTAAGGTACCACCAGCAGGTAGCTACAGTTTTCACCATGAGTCACCATAGAAGATGCATTTTCTGCAATGTTACCACTAAAAATCAGTTCCTACTTTAGTTCACAGTTCTAGTTTTGCTTTGCTAGAATGGAGAAAGGGAATGCAGTGTGGTTAAATCTCGTGGATTATAAAGTAAATCCATGCTATATATGGCTGCAAATGGAACTGATTATACTGATATTTTATCTAAAGAGGCTTCATTTAAATTCAACCTTGATATGTTTGTTCTACTCAAATTGCATATGAATTCTCATAATCATTTTCCATTAAAATAGTGTAAAACCAATCTACGCTTAAAATAACCTCCTTTAATATCTTTTTGCAGAAATGTCTTATAATTTTAAATTGTCAGAGTGCATTGAATGCCTTAGAAATAATTTGGACCTTATTTCAAGCATGTTTTGAAGTATCATTTGTTTTGTCTGGATTTTTGTGATAGGGTAGCGTTCATTCATACTTGATGGCATTATTTTTGTTGAGAAATAGAGTATAATTAATTACTCTTACTGTGTTTCTCTTAATATATTTTTAGTGCTGTTAACTTTGAAGCAAATTTTGTGCTTGTTTTTGTGACTGTGAAAAGTGGAATAGTAGTTGGTGGCCAGCAGAGGAGAGCAGACTTCCCTCCAGTAACTACAAGGCAAGAGGTGGAATGGTGGCATGTACAGCTGCAACCACCAAGGCAAATCAAAGCAGGAAATCAGTGGTCTTTTCTGTTTTTTTTCCTAGTGTTCATTAGGATTTTTTTTTCCTCCCTAGCTGCAACTGAACTGATATGCTGACTGTTGTAGGAAAGAGCTGATACCTTTTACATATAGTGCAACAAACTGCCACAGAAGATTAATTATCTAAGTTGTGAAGTTATTTATGGCATGTCCTGGTTTGGGCTGGAACGGAGTTAATTTTCTTTTTAGTAGCTGGTACAGTGTTATGTTTTGGGTTCAGTATGAAGTTTTCAGTTGTTGCTTCTCATGCCCAGCCAGCAAGAAGGCTGGAGGGGCACAAGAAGTTGGGAGGGGGGACAGTCAGGGCAGCTGACCCAAGCTGGCCAAAGGGGTATTCCATACCATTTGACGTCATGCCCAGTATATAAACTGGGGGGAGTTGGGCAGGGACGGATTGCTGCTCAGGAACTAACTGGGCATTGGTCGGCAAGTGGTGAGCAATTGCATTGTGCATCACTTGTTTTGTATATTCCAATCCTTTTATTATTATTGTTGTTATTATTATTATTATTATTGTCATTTTATTATTGTTATTATCATTATTAGTTTCTTCCTTTTTATTAAACTGTTCTTATCTCAAAGAAGAGTTTTACCCTTTTTTTTTTCCGATTCTCTCCCCCATTCCACTGGGTGGGGGAAGGGAGTGAGTGGCTGCGTGGTGCTGTTGCAGGCTGGGGTTAAACCATGACAGTCCTTTTTGGCACTCAGTGTGGGGCTTTTTCCCCCACCCAGTGGGATGGGGGAGAGAATCAGAAGGGGAAAAAAAAAACAACCAAAAACTTGTGGTATAAGCATTACTTAGCAACAACTAAAATAATCAGTGTGTTATCAACATTCTTCTCATACTAAATCCAAAACATAACACTATGCCAGCTGCTAGAAAGAAAATTAACTCTATCCCAGCTGAAACCAGGACAGGCATTAGTACATAGATGCTCTCCACTGAGATTAGCGTCCATTGTGTTTCCTACTGTGTGAAAAGTAACAAGAGCCAGATCTGCCATGAATAATTTCTGTATGGCTAAATTCTGTAAAGACAATATAGATAAAGTATATTTAGGGAAACACAGAAACCAAAAATAAGTTGCCCAATAGCATTCAGCAAATCATCAGCAATCTTGAGAATGAAACCTACATCTCCTGAGTTGCAGTCCAGTGCATAACTGGTATCCTTCAAGGTGCATATTTTTTTTTCTTGTGTGCTTGTAATCTTTAATGTAACCTGTGCAAAATTCAGAGAAACAGGCAAGCTGTACTTATTATTTAGCTAATTGAAAAAGATTCTGCAAAGCCTGGTACTAAGAATGTTGAAACACTGTACCGAACTACAGCTAACTTTTGATTATTTTTGAATTAATCTAAACTGTGACTTAGGTAGGCCTTTCCTTTGGTTTGCTTGGCTGCAGTGATGTACCTGAGATTATGCAGTATTCTACCTTCTATTATTCATAGTCGCACCTACTTTCTATAGTCATCTGATCACAAGTACTTTCTCAGGAGAGTTCACTGTGTATATATCCTGTATCCTGATTTACATATGTTTTGCTCTATCTGAATAATTTCCCAGTCTCCTGTCATATCCCTGCATAATCAAATGTTGACATTGGATCAAATAATTAGTTTTATTCCATAAAGGAATTCCTGTTTACAGTCACAGAATAATGTATTTAAAGACTATTTCTTACAGTCATTGTAACTTGTAGAATTACTGCCTGATTATTCGTATTTCATATCAAGAAATTTGGCAACTAGTTCATGAACTTACAGAATTATGTTACTTAAAGAAGAAAGGCCACCACATTCCTTGCTAAAAAAAGGAAGCTTCTAGCATTGACTTCCCCAAACTGAATAATATACACAATTTTAGCATGTATGAGTTCTGTCCTGCTTTTAGGAAGAACTGGCAATTCTGAATGACTGCATTTCAGGAGATGTGAAAAAAGGAAACCACCTGAGAATGTTTGATTTTGACTGTATGAATTCACTATGCATTTGAATTTAAAAACTTCTCAACTGAAAGTTTCATCATTCAATTTGTCTAGACAGACAACAGCAATTGGAAAGAAAAGTCTTCTAATTAATTTTGTTTCTTGACTTGCAGGAAGCTAAGTCATATGAATGTTTTGTTCAACTGTTCTCAACAGGAAATGGTGAGAATCGTAATGAGAAAACAAGTCCTTTTAAAATATTTGACATTTGAGTCCTCAAATTTCCTACCAAACTAAAAACATCTATTAAGGTTTTACTTCCATAATTGAACTAATTGTCCACTGTCGTATTTTGACCTATCTTTGTAATTTCCACCAATCAGGACACGTTCCCTGACTTAAGCTGTAACTGGACTTACTCAATTTTGCTCAATATTTAGACTCACCATAGCTTCAGTACTGTCTTTTGTCTGCCTCTATCTCCATTGGTGCAATGTAAGCAAATATAGATGGTGTTGGGAGATAGCCTCAGCAATGGAATCAGTAGTCTGCTACATTCAAAATCTTGTTTACAGACAAAGAGGAAGCGCACATTATTATATATGTATATATGTGTGTGAATATATATAATATATATCCATGATTTTTAAAAATTCACTTAGTTGAAATCTTAGCAGTCTCATTCAAGAATCATTATTAGTCTACATCTGTTGCAGAAAAAGAAAGAATAATAATGCAGTTAGAATTGCTTTACAAACACTATTTAGCTTCTCCCCATTTTGGGGGGTTATGCTCGCCCTTTCACTACTCCTCTGTGTCCCAAGGTCAGTGGTTTTGTTCTGGTGGGGGTGTTACCGTGAGTTGTCAGCATCTAGAGTCCTGTGCAAGGAGAACTAGGATGTTCATGTTGATGGTTCCTTCTTCCTCACTCTAGGATCCACCACTTGGGGTCATTTTTATACATTTGCTAACACATTTTTACACCTTTGCCATTTCTTCATTGGTCTGCAGCTCCATGATACATCTGGACTTATAATGTATGGTGCATTTAACATGTACTGGATACTGCTGCTTTGTTCTCTTAGCTACCTCTAAGCCCAATTTTGTCCGAGTTTGCATTTTGTTACTGATCATGGCTGAGTTGTTTATAGTCACGAGTGCCAAGTCTGTGCTGCATCTCTTATCATTCTATACCTGTACTCCTCTATACCACATCCTGTGTCTCCACTTCTTAAGGCCTCTGCTATAGGACCAGAATATATATCTCTTCATACTACATCATTATGTTAGAGTTGTAAGTATCTCATTCTACACAGAGTAACTGTGTTTTACTGCTATCTATATAAAACTGTCGTTGTACAAAGATAAACAAAAGTAAAACAAATTAGAGGTACGCAACTGCTCAGTTAGAGGAATTGCAAACACAGCTGCACCAAGCAAAACAAAGACATATTCAGACAGAGCACGGCTGACAAGCCTCAGGCCTGAAGCCTTGCAAATTCAGTGTGAAGCTAATGGCCTGTTGTTAGCAATGGTCCTGCTGTATCACAGAGCTACATGATTACAGCTTTCAGAACTTTTAAAAATGCACTGACTCTTGCTTCTGTAGCTTGTGTGATGCTCTTAATGCACTCAAAAGGTACAAATAATTAACACAGTGGCAATATTCCCATGTGTCTGAAACGAAGGAAGGCCTTGTTGCTGAAGTGTGGTCACTACTGTCTGGCTGGTGTGTGATCAGCAGTATTTATTTGAAGAGACATAATGTTTCAGAGCCTGCCAAAATGGTGAATTGCAGTTGCTGTGTGTGTGACCACATGGCTGAACAAGTGGTCAGACAGCTGTCTTTCAGAGCAGCAAACAGTGCCACAGTAGGATAAAAAGGAAAAGATGAAAACTGGACATCCACCGCACAAGACACAAAATTAGTCTCTTTGCCAAAGATGTGGTCTGAATACTTGGGACTCTCTGCCTGTACATCTGGTGCAGCCTACGCTGCACTTGATGGATGGGAAGAGAGCACTGGCTTTGTGAACAGAGCAGAACATGCCCATAAACTGTGGTGGTCCAGCAGTCTGTGGGTATCATCTTGGATTCATGATAGCAGCGCTCCATGAGGAATAGTTTGAGTATTACTGATTCTAGCTACTGAAAAGGTCAGGTTGTCTATGAGGATATACTGCTGCAGCGTGGTAGGTCAGATAATTTACTCTGTGAGCCTACTTAGGTTTTCTCATCTTTCTACCTGGTCCTCAGGCAACATAGGGATGGAGTTGTCCCATAGACTACCTTCCTGAGTTCCACTGTACCACCACTCCAAGGAAACCATTTGAGTCATGACTGTGGTCACGGGGTGGGTTGTGTGGCAGTACACTTCCCCCCGCCCCCCATCCCGCCAGCAGGAAACGAAACTTCTCCAGGCAGGGAGAAGGGGAAGGAAACCCTGGAGGCTGCAGGTTGAAATTTGAACTGGCCAAACGAGACGCACCAGGTACACCGAGGTGACCCTCCTGGCCAATAGGATTCGATGACCACAGGTCAGATTCGAGAGGGGTACAAAGGGGATCCCGCCAGAGGACACGTTGGCAGTCCTCTTCGGAGCAGCGGGTCTGCAGTCGGGGACTCCCCCTCGGGCCGAGGTAACTCCTCGAGGGAGAGAGCCCTCAGCTTTTAGGGGAGTGATATGCGCATTTTGAGCCATCACTTTAAATCTTGGGGATTCTTAAGTCGGCCATGTAGTATTAATTCTCTTTACGTCATTGAGCCTGTGGTTTTATAAAATGTTACCGGACTTCTAACTAAGTTTTGCTGAAGAATAAATCTGAGTTTTAACACCTGTTGGATTTGGTTAGTCATGCATCCCTAACAGTTCCTTCCACAGCGTATCATGTATGTTCTACAAATACATACATAAAATCATTGAAACAAGAAATACAGCCATTGAAATTGTTTATTGACTTCATTTAGAAGGGTTTTTAAAAATTTGTTTTAATTAGCAATATCTGGAATCAAAGGTTTACATTTCTTTAGCTTGATCACAACAATTAATTCTTTACCTTTTCTCAGACAGGTCATGATACAATGGAATTATACAAGATGATGGATGTTGGCAGAACATGTCAGTTTGATGTAGTGGATCTGATTCTCTGGCCCACAGCCGATGACACAGCATATGCCTGAAGGGTTATGTATCTAGTATCTGTTTGTGATTCATTTGTAGTCCAAATGCAGCCGATGAAAATAAACTGGAGGCAGCAGTGTGCCAGGCAGAAGCAGGACTGACCAATTTTTCACCTGTGAGCAGCATTGATATGAATGGTCCTCTTCTGAAGACCTGTAGGAGCCAGCAGCAGCACAGTAAACCCCAGAGACTTTTATAAAGCTCTACAATGCAACCTGGTAGTCTTATGTTGTGCTGAATGGATCATTTCTGCAATTAGGTTTATATTGCAGAGGGTAGGCATTAAATAAATGAGGAAGGTGTAGCACTCTGTAACTGCAGACACCTATTTTTAAAGATGTCTTCGGTGAGGCTTAAAATAATGTTGACCTATTTGTCATCTTCCTTTCTTTAAGACAGACATTTCCCATGCTCCTTTACATACAGTTTGAATACCCTCTCTGAATAAGGAAGCCTGGCAGTCAATTAGATGTTCCTGGCATGAAGGAGTAATGGACAATGAAAAATACTGTGTTCCTGAACAGGTTAATCAACGACAAACTTATTTCTCATAGCCCTGTTCTCAGTGAGAAGTGACTGCTAAGAGACACGCTGGTGGAAATCCTTGGGTACAAACCTTTTTTACCAATAGGAAGAAACTCAGTTTACTTGACAGAGCAGAATTGTGGGACAACTACTGAAAAGGTCCAGTAAATCCAAAGCACAAGAGTAATAACTGAGCACTGTTTTGTTGAAATCACTATACCTTGTGGACCATTTTGAGCATCTGATCAGGCTACCTCCCTACAATTTCATTTGTTGAGATGTGAGACTTCCCATACTCACTACTTATTATAAGGAGGGCACCCTTGTTCTTTCCAAGAATGAGTCTCCTTCATGCATATTTTGGAACCCTGTGATCTTTGCATTGATGCATCTAGCACTGAGGTCACACACAGAAGATCAGGAGGTCACGCATTGCTCTAGAATCTGGGGATCAAAGGATTCCTATGAGGGAGGAATTCTTGCAGCTTTTTCTTACCAGTGTAACACAGAAAAACATGTAATGTGACTGCAACATAGAGCTAGAGCAGTGAGCAAACACCCTGCACACTGAGACCTATCCTGCTTGAATACTCAGGGGAGACTTACCTTGTTGAAGCTGCCACTACAAAGGCATTTTGGAAGTTGACTGTGCCCTTTTGCAGGATGCTTGGAAAGTATGTATAGCTTCCAATCAAAACAAGTTTTCTTAGACTTATTGGTAGTGGAAAAAGATAATCTCCATATAAAGGCAAGCTATGCCCAACCATTTTGGTATCCAAGCTTTAATTCTAATTTTAAATCAATTCTTAACCTAGCCTTTTATCACCTTCTGTTTCAATTGCTTCATGTATTACTGCCTTGTTTTTGTCAGCCTATGAAGAGAAGATAGTATACTTACTTGTAGGGGAGAGGTTAATTTCCTCAGGCTATTTTCCAAGACTTGTTCTTTGATTTTGTGTATTTCTCTGTAGCTGCATTGTTCTTTTGTACACCTCAGAAAGATCTAGAGGATATTCTTAGTTCTTCAGCCAAACATCCTTAGCAACAAGCTGCATCTTCTGTTTAATGAAGAGGGGTTACCCATCTTTTTCATATGTGTGCTTGTTTCCCCTGTCTGGTCTCATTCCTATTTATCAAGACTGCACATTGGAAATGTTCACTGTTTACTGCTTCAGAGAGACGAGCCCAATGCATTGCATTCAAATAAACTTCAAAAAAAATACTGAAGGGTATCCTAAAACATGTTTCACCATAATCTGTAAAAGAAAACACAGTGAATTTTGGACTGAATTTCTGTAATCATCACTGTAGCACATACTGCTTTTTTTTCCTAAGGCAAATGATATACTTCCTCTTCACTAAAATGTGTTAATTGCTTGACAATAATTATTCTACATGTTTGCTTCATTACCAAGTAAAATATTAAGGCTTAAATATCCTTAATGGTAGGGACTAACATCCTGTAGCTTTGACTCATTTGTATGTTTGTAAAAAGCCTTCAAATTTGTTGGGTGTTTTAATATTATTCTTTCATATTTGAGGAAGTTTTTTGCAATTTTTTTTCATTCAGTTTTAGAGGGAGGTGAAGATTATTACTGTGTGTCACTGGGATGAAGTAGATGGAGGAGGCGGGAAGAGGACTAGGAATCATGGTAAATGTTTTGAAATTTCGTTATTACATTTGAGAGTTCTGTTTAGGTGAGACAAGACAATTGTATTTTTGTAACATATGAGAGAACTTAATAGTAATTTGCATTCCTGTACAACTTTCCATCTAAGGCTCTGAAGTACTTTATAAACATTAATGAACTAAATCTCTTAGCACCCAAACAAGGTAAAGATTAAGATCCTCATCTTACAGATGCAAAAGCTACACAAAGAGACAGAGGAGCTAGCAGTAGCTTAGATCTTTTACCCATGGACCAGAGAACTCTGGTGGAAGTTTTTTATAGAGTGAAACATCTCATATCATGGATGCGAACAGCAAGTTCTTGAGAATTTGTTGTTGACCTGTTTCACTGCAAGCTGAGTCTCTTGATTCTTTGACTTGTATTTTAGCAATTACATCCTCTTTTTTCTCTCAAAATTGAGATCTTGCATCTAAGAATAATCTTATAATTATTTACTTGTTTGAAAAAATAAGCTTTTCTATGTGTTCCTGAAGAGAAGATAGCATTTAGTTTCTATGAGCTTGACTCACTTTCCAGTCATGTTGCACCACAGTTAATAATTTATTTAAAAAATAAAGTCCAGAAGCAGAAATGTAGTGATATAAAGCTGCATTTTGCCATCATTTCTAGCTGTTGTTGATGCAGGTAATTCCACGGATGTCCTAGTACTGCCACTAGCAAACTGGGAAAAAAGAAAAAAAAAAAAAAAGACAAAAACCAGAGTGGTGGGTGGGGGTGCGCGTATGCAGCTTTGCAGAAAAGAACCTGAGGTCCTGGTGGATGCCAAGTTGAACATGAGCCAGCAATGTACCCTTGCAACAAAGGAGGCAAATGGCATCCTGGGCTGCATTATGAAGAGTTTTGCCAGCAAGTCGAGGATGGTGATCCTTCCCCTCAGCACTGGTGAGGCCACACCTGGAGTACTGTGTCCAATTGTGGGCTTCTCAGGTACAAGAGAGACACGGACATTCTAGAGAGAGTCCAACAAAGGGCCACAAAGATGATGAAAGGACAGGAGCATCTCACATATAAGGAAAGGCTAAGAGAGCTGGGACTATTTAGCCTAGAGCAGAGAAGGCAGAGAGGGAGATCTCATCAATATTTATAAATACCTGAAAGAACGGCGCAAAGAAGATGGAGCCAGGCTCTTTTCACTGGTGCCCAGTGACAGGACAAGAGGTAATGGGCACAAACTGAAACACAGGATGTTCTCTTTGAACATCAGGAATCACTTTTTTTACTGTGAGGACTGAGCACTGGCATAGGCTGCCCAGGGAGGTTGTGGAGTCTCCATCCTTGGAGGTATTCAAAAGCCGCCTGGACATGGTCCTGGGCAACTGGTTGTAGGTGGCCCTGCTTGAGCAGGGGGATTGGACCAGATGACCTCCAGAAGTCCCTTCCAACCTCAGGTGTTCTGTGGTTCTGTGAATTTCCTCTATGAGCTTATAGCTGATCTGCAAACCCCAGTTGTTTAGCACTGGTCTGCAAAACCTGGTTTTTAATCACTGTCAGCATTTCCAGTTGTAATCACAAAGTGTTCTATATACAATAGTCACCAAGGAATATGAGCCAACCCTGCAGGCTGACATTACAACAATTTTTTGATTGTGAAAATTCGAACTGGTCCTGTGTGATAGTCTTTCTAGATGGTACTGACTAGACATGGAATGACTTTCTTTTTTAGTTATTCAGTGGTAAATGGGAAATGGTACAATGCACCATTGAAACAAAGAGATAAAATTTATATGAATCATGAAATGTGCTATTTAAATAGGACTTCCTTGCAATAGTCATTAAATCTGTCTTTTTTTCCTTAGCTTGTTATATCCTAAAAAACTTTATGCAAAGGATATTAGGGTTGTGAGAAAAAAAAAATCTACAAAAGGTAAAATTAAGAATTCTGGCACAATTTTGTCTTTTACTGCTGATAATGTATTTTAATGAAACTGAAAATAACCCACAAATAAAGGGGCATGGAGTTGGTAGTATTTCAGAGGGGTGAGAGACAAAGATTGCCTGTAACCTGCTAAAGCAATGACCACAATATGAATGCTTTTCTCCTACTCAACTTTATGTATTAGATAGGAAAAGTATGGCTAAGTAAGCTGTATCTCTGTATTGAAGACAATATTTTCAGTGTATTAATAACAGCTTTTGTATTTATACTGCTTCCCTTTGTGTATTGTTTTAAAGACTTTACTGTTTGTCCTTTTTCATGTATTTCTTAGAATCTCAGAGATGGCATTAGGGGCATTTGGAAACATTCAACTCTAGTGATCCTGTAGAAATGTGCTCTCTGCAGTGAGTGTTCGAATGTACACAGGGTGCAGGCTTCCTGTCTTCTAGCTGAGCTGCTTGGAAAGTGTCATCCATTGGTACACAGCACTCCCTGACTCTTTCTTGATGAATTGTATGTTATTTGATCAGTCTCTGTGTATACTTGGGCTCACAACTTGGAAAATTCATGTCAGGTATTCCTTCATTCTTATTATTCAGTGAAAGCATATATTTTACATGATGCATGAAACAAGCAAGTAAAATCTGATGTCTGTGTAGTTTCAATCTCTGCCACTGCAGTATACTGCCTTCCTCACACACACGCCTTTCTCTCCTCATTTGACTGTACTTTGTTCACTCAAGCTCGTTATACGATCATTAATTTCAGATCTGTGTAGTAAAAAACTTTCTGTGTAATTCTTCTTTCTAAATGTTTGGGATGTTTTTTATTTGTTCACTTCTTACTTATAAGAGATACGTTGTTGATTCAAAAGATGCTTATTTTGTTCTCTGTTAGTTGGAAAGATGCAGGTGTTCTAAAGTGCCATCAGATGGACTCAAAAACCCACTGACTGTTATAGTCACTAAAATGTCAGAGTTTTTATTCACAGAATTTAGGGACATAACTAAGTTTTCTTAGCACTCAATGAGGCATGAAATTTTGTTTATGCCTTCTAGAAATGTAAGTTAGGTATACAAATGCTAACTCTCCAATTGTTTTGGATTTTATTTTACTTACTAATACTGACAGCAATGTCTTTTTAAGTGTTGGTATTCTACAAATTTCTGTTAGCTTGTTAGCCTGTCCCTCAGGTGCAAACACAATAATATCTTTTAAACATATTTAGATTTTTGTTTTTCCTTTTTGATTCTGGACAGTATCATATGTTTCCTGGCTGTTAGACTTTTAATTAATATGCATTAGCCTGAAACATTCCATGAAAAATGTGTTGAACATGAATTTTAATATATTTCAGAGGCTTAATAGGTATTAATAGAGCAATAATACCTACAGTAGCAGACACACACTGGATTTGTAGCTTTACAGCTTGTAAATTACAGCCGATGTACTGAGGGCAAACACCATTAAGAGAACATAATTTGAACATTAAAGAGATTGTGTTTGCAATCAGGACATCTGCCAAAACCATATCCAAAGATGTAGAGGTCCTCTAGCATGCTTCTTTTGCAGCATGCATTTATACAACCCCGATGTCTTCATCTGTCTAATTGAATTAAGTATTTTAAAGTACAGCCAGAAGGATAATTACTACAGGAATACCAGATACAAATACAACTTAAGTGGAGGTAATGTTTGTAAAATGTGGTCTGCTGACAGCCTTGGATGTAGAACTCTCTATCTACATAAGCTGATGGAGGGACTCCTGTCCTATGTGGGGCCTCACAGAGAATCAAGAGAATTGGCTAGTTGCTTTGCTACTCTGTTTTCAATCTCCACCTGAAACTACACAGGCTTGAGTCGATCACCTAGATAAGAACAGATTTGAACTCAGTGTTCCTTCAACAAGAAAGTGATCTTCCTAGCTGGCGCTTGAGTGTGGCTGAAAATCAGAAGGGAGAATCATTTGCAGTTTATATCATTTGCAGGGTTTCTGATTGTTTGTCTGAGATTTCTGTTAAGTGAAGGAATCTAATCTTCCCGCATCTTTCTCTGACCCCTGTATGAAATGCTGTCGTCTTCCCAACGCTGTTAATATCCCCAAACACTTAAGAAAAATTCCAAACCCAGGACTTAATTCCATATTGATAAAGAATTTTGAAAAGTGATTCTTTTGAGAAGGGGTGAAACTTGATATGCAAGGTTATCTGTCTGCATTGGACAATGTGCCTAAAAAGTGATCAAGAACAGGCAGCTGCAGTGGACATTTAATCTTTTGCACACATAGACTTTTATATACATTCAGTCCTTGGTTTGTCTGATGCAACTACCAAGAAGAGGCTGCTTTGCATCAGTTCTGATGGTAGATTTTGATATATGATATCTATCAGTGGGGAGCAATTTCTTTGAACTCAAAAGAAATTGCTTCATGGAAGCTGGACATATCAGATCATTAACAGATCATAGATGGTAGATGACAGCCACTACTTATAAAATCTATTCTCAAAGCAGTGACTGAGAATAGGAAGGCTGATTAAAAAGCTATGGACTAGTCATCTAGCTAGATGATCGTCACAAGCTCACCAGCTGTTTCATGTCTAGCTCTGCAAGTCACGAGTGACTTTAGGCTTTGATTTTGTTGGCATACAGCTAAAATCTTGAGTTTACTCTGTAGGTGAGTCAAATGCTAATAATTTACTGTTTATATGTTTGAATCCTGCCTGTGATCATGTAACATCTTATCTTCCTTTCTGCAGTGGCTCTTAGGTGCCTCCTACTCTGTTTCCCCCGTCTATTTTATATTTTGTTTCTTTTGCTCTCTAACACTGCCTGTTGTAGTGAACTTGTAATCATTTTCACCAGAAGTGGGCTGGCTGCTCAACTCTCTTACAAGGGCTCTACAACAGAGTGAAAGCCACGTGCTCTGTAGAGCCTTCTCACAAACCAGCTCTTTCCTACCTTGAGGACTAAAGGGCAGGGGTGTTTCCAAGTTGTGTGATATTGATGGACTTCAGCATTTCCAAGGAACTTACCCCTTGTTTGACAGTGACACTTTTAAAACCAGTTTTATATATTTACCCTACACTAAAGAACCAGCCAGGGCCTTTTGGCCCAAAGTGTGCATACCTCCACATTTTACTTTATTGACAGTATGAGGGCAATTAGATCAGCAGTTGCCAATTATACTACCACTTGCCTGACAGTAGTCTTGAATACTGATATAAGGGGACAGAAGAGGAAGTGTCATAGTGTTATTTCAGTGTCAGGGTGTTTTCTGTAGATGTTCTGCTACATTTTACTGTTGGGCTTTCTTTCAGGCTCCCACCCTAGTTTAATGCTATTCAAACTATTCATCAACCCTATTTTTAAAGCTTATATAGAAATCATGGCAACTTATCAGAGTGTGAACCTGTCACTCCAGCTACACTACAGCTCTGTCTGATTTGCAGAGAAAGCATCATTACGATGTACACATGCTGTGACCAGAGCAGAAATGTTGGTGATGCCTTGAAGCTGAATATTTGATTTGGAAGTGACAAAAGAAGGATTTTCTGTTGTTCAGACACCAAGAAAAAAGAAAGAATTCCTATCCTCAGGGGTGGTGGACAAAGAGCATCATATTTGCTTTTACCTACCACAGCAGGAGCTACGCGGGAGAATCAGAGGCCAGAACAGCAGACCTGAATGAGGTCTTTTTCTGAGGCCTCTTCTGCCTCCGGTCACAGTCAGACTCCATTCCTGGGCTTCAGTTATCACCCTCTAGTTGTTCCTTGTATGCTGGAAGGACCAGAATTCCTACAGAAAAAAAGGTGCCATGAATCACTTTAAGTCTCTGTGGCCCTTTCAGATTCCCCTCTGTTAATATTTGTATGTGAAGCTAACTCATGCAGTAAATTAGGTGACTGTTGATTAAATTAGAGTGATCTGAGAGAAAAAAAAATTAGACACTATGGAAACATTCTGAAAGGAAGCATTTTAAATGGTTCAAAACCTTCAAACTGCTGCTGAGCATAGCTGGAAAACCAATTTGGAGTTTCATTTGTTTCCATTCTCAGAAATGACACAGATTTGGCAGTCATGCTCTAACGTTAATGATTTAAGGGACTTACACCTTGCTTTATGAATGGAATTCAATCCAGCCTTAAGGCCCATAGGCAATTGCTGATATAGACATTTGCATGACCACGTACTTTCAAACTCTATATACATTGTAAAAATGCTGGGAGGGGTTACAGGGAGACAGCAAACTCAAGAAGAAATCCTAATGGAGGAACTGCATGACAATCTGTATCTAAGCATATAGGTCGTAAAGTGCAGGAAGATACGTTAGTAATATTTGTCTCACATTAAGGAACCATCAGGTCAGGGAATGCAGGAGAACTGAATGTTATTGAAGCAGTCGGACTGAGAGTGTTGGACTCCAGTAAGGAGGTGCCTAAAATTAAGAGAATTTTCTGAGAGCAGTGATAGCAAATGGCCATGACTATTAACCAGGTAAGTTTTTTAAAGTGGTAGCAAAAAAGCAAACTCTTGAAAACCTGGAACAAAATAGACTTTAAACATAAAGTTCTGAAAGATCCATTCTTGATCTCAGAGTTGGTGTTCTCCCAAAATTTTAGAAAAATTATGTTCTTGGTTAATATAAAATGGTATGAAAGGTTAGCCAGTTGAGATGCTATCCTAGTTTTGGTAATCTTGTTTGTATGTGCAAAGAACAGAAGAAACCTCGAGGAGACTACTACTGATAATGACAATTTTTTTTTTTAACTTACCATGCCAACTTTTTGTTCTCACTGCCATCTAACAGGTTCCACAGCAGTTTTTCCTGTCTCTCAGTGCAGATCTGCTCTGGATCCTTCTCTTTTCCTGCCTGTTTATTCCTGTGGGAAGTGTTAGACATCTTCTTCATAACAAAACTGTTGGATTGAGATGGAGCTATCTCTCTAACATGCCTCTAAATTGTTTTTCTTTAGTTATTGGAGGTCTGAATTGTAGCTTGACATCTTCACATTTGATTAGTGAATGCTTGTCACTTAAAAAAGCAGAGTAAGATGGAGAGAAGAGAAAAGCTTCAACAGGAACGGTAAAATAGAAGCATTTGTAGTCTGTTTTCTGTTCTTTAACCCATGAAGCCATTTCTCAAACCATTTAATGTAACGTTTAATCAGTGTTTAAATTATTTTCGGACATTCATACTGCTCATTTTAAGTAAGGGCTTCTATGTGCATATAGTTATTTTGGAAGAACACTGCTGGATTACTTACATGTGTGGATACTCCTTAATGTGGAATAGGAGTCCCTGATCTCTTTTAGTTTAAAGTATCAGGAAAGGAATAGCTTTAACAATATCCATGTACATAAACACAATGAAATACATCCTGTAGCGCATTTACTAGTGCAATTGGTGCAAGACATATTTTTCCCTTCTTTCTTTCTCTAGGCCAATAGGATCATTAGAATAATAGAAAATAAGTCTGGAAATCATTTTGAGATTGATTCTTTTCCCTCAAGGTATGATCAGTTAGACCTGTTTAATTCTCACAGATGACAGTGTATAATCCATTATTTTTTGGACTTTTTGCAAGTTTCAAAGGTGAGCCTTTTATCAGTCTCTGAATGAGCAAAAGCTCAGTTCTGGGACAGAGAAATGGTAACCAGATATACCTGCTACCTGTAATAATTTGTATTCACTCTCTTGCTCTAGCTGAAGTGGTGTTGGTAATTCACCGACTAGTGCAGAAGCTCAATAGCCAGCAGTTATGCTCGGTTCTCACTCAGAAGTTAGGAAGACTCAGGGTGCTGCCATCTGGGGTTACTGAGCTGCTGCTGACTGTTGCTGTATAATATTTGCAGTTATTTTGGACTCTGCCAAAACCCTGAGGAGGTCATGTGACTGAGAAATGCTTATGTTTTAAGACTTGAAAATCTCTCCAGGTGCTCTAGCCCACTGTTTCACAATTGTTAAAATTAGGAAGTTTTTCTTGTTGTTTAAGCTGAGCTTTCTCACTTTAAACTCCAGTTTAAATTCCTTATTTATTACCCTTTTCTTGATGAATATTGTTACTTTTGTCTTTGCAAAAACTTTTAATATTCTTGAAATCTATTCCTGTGTTCTTCTCAGTCATCTTTAGGCTGAGAAGTTTGACACAATTTTTTGTTAGAATCCACTGTCTGAGAATATTAATGCATTTAAAGTCTTCCTTTCAATGGGAGTTTTGCCATTGGTTTCTGTGGAAAAAGTACAGAACCTCACTGCCAAATTGTTATATTCTGGATATTAATGAGCCTTTGAAATTGATTTTAACATTAAACAGTTGTTTAAAAAAAAATCCTCTCTTCTTACATGTCCATGCAGAGATTGTCGAGTATGAAGTAGAGACCTAAGTATCTGATACATAATTAAAAATCAAGAGAAAGTTAGTGGCCATAATCTTCAACTTCTGACATAATCTTAGCCTGTCTGTTTCACTCACTTTACAGGCTAAATCTTGCTTTCAGAGCTGTAATCTGCTGCAATGACATGATGAGTCAGCCATGTGTTGTACCTAGTTGGTGCACTTGTCTCTTGTCCTTTGCAGATTGTCTCTTTCTAGATAGCCTGACACATAGTTATTGTTTAGTTTCACAAGCATCATTTCAACACATTTGCAGATAAGTATGGGTCTGTGGCTTTAAATAATGCTGCTGGGTTCTAATTATAGTAGTTACAGCAATATGTTAGTTGGCCCTGCACTTCTTGTACTGGCATGGTTGGATTATTCACAAACTATAAGAATGATTCCAGAAAATTATAAACAAGGTTCAATCTTTCATTAAGGTGAAAACTGTTTAACAATTTTATATGTGAATTCTAACACAGGATAGTGTTTAACATAAAAAAATGTGTTCAATGCTGTTTTCTTTTGTTTTGTGGTAAATTGGTACATAGTTCTCAGGCAGCTCATGCAGCTATACAACCTATTTAACTGATGGACTGTTGGGTACAAATCGTCTTTAAATTTATTAGGACATGGTCATTTCAGAGAAAAAAGAGCTTTAACATATGATCAGTGCTCTCTCTAACCCAGGCATTTGAGTGAAGATCAAAGCTCAGGAAACTAAAGGCATGTGAGAAGCAAGATGAAATGCAATGTGCCATGTTAAATAATTGAGAACTCTTATGCTAAATGATTATTGATGAAAAAATAAGATGACAGCTAAAATTCATCAGACAAAACCAGTTTTGACTAGTCATGGGAAAATATCTTGCTGTCACAACTAGAGCTATCGTTAATATGGGGAGTGCTCTACAGGTTTAAACACTGATGAGACAAGAAGTTGAACAAAGGTATACCAAAAATATATGAAGACCTTTGTATTTAGTTGTGAAAACATACTGAAAACTAGCTAAGCAGCAAGAATGGGAAAATCATTAGATATTACGGGCAGTGGCATAGACCAGGGAACAAGTTGTCAGCACAGGAGCTTGAGATAAATGATAGGTAAGAAATAATAGAAAAATTAGTCAGAGGAGGGAGAAGAACAAGATAAGGCAGAGTAAATGGGAATATAGCAAAAAGTGATGATGTGAAACATGGCATGGTATTGTGAACTGTGGATGCTGATCATATATGATCAATGTATGTTCCTTGGCACTACATAATTTAAGTACATAGATTATCAGTTGTTTTTACTATTTACTGTACTTCATCAGTCAAGTCTAAGAAGGTTGGTTTTTTGGTGGTTTTGTTTGGTTGGTTGGTTTTGGTGATCTAGACCACACTGACTAAGCGATTAAATTTTAAAATTTTATTTTGGATCAGAAAATTGTTCACTTATGTTAGAATATACTAGGTACACTCTAGAATACAAAGTAGTGTGGGTCCTATCCCTGTAGATCCTCAAAAGTGTTCACAACCCAAGCCTCAGAGGACTAGATTACATCTGGTTTGAAGGGAGTCCTGTTTCTGCTATAGTTTTTGCTGATTTCCTGGAAGGAAATTAGATTTATTTGTCTTACTTGGAAATCTTTCAAGAAATTGTCATCAGATTTCCTATCCTCCATTCTTCAGATAATACGTCTCATTTAAGTGAGGGTTTACATTTCCTAGTTAATAGCTCAGCAGCTTGGTATTTGAATTCCCTTAGAACTCTTCAGGGATATCTGGGTTTTGGCCATTTTTTACTACTACTGATTTGTTCTAAACCCTTTACTACTGGCTCTTCAGTTTGAGACAACTCCTCCTAATTGTTCCTGCAAAGCACCGTGTGGGTGAAGAAACCTAACTAAGCTCCTCCATAGTGAATACCAGTGCAAAGAGTTCATTCAACTGTACCCCTACAAGTGTGCTCTGTTACACCCCCATCATCCATCAGCCCCACAGAGCCCATGACCCAGAAGCCTGCTGCTTCTCAGGCAGATTTGAGAAAGATGTTGTTATTAGCCGGTAGCAGGTTGCTGCTGTTCTATCATGTTCTGTACTTCTAACATGCCAGGACTAAATGGTAGGTTTTGGCATGGATGTGACTTGCTCTTTTTGAGATTGTCTTTTTTTAAATAAACGTGGTCACTATGTCAGTATCATTTTGATACAAATCCAATAGTCTACTCGGGAAACAATCAAGCATTGCTTCTCCTCTTCTGGACATTAGTTGTTGTAAGAGACTGAATTGTTATCTTGAACCATTTGCCTCAAAGATTGTTAGGTGTGAGGGAGTTGGGCTATCATCTCAAGGAACTGTGAACTGCTTATCTTGAGCCCTTTGTCTCTAAGATGGCCTGTTTAAGAAAGACATTCCTCTGTCCATAAGGATGATTACCAGGCCATTGAGTCATCCAGGGGAGGAAACGGGGCTGGAGCTGGTAAGATACTGGTTTCTAGTGTTGATCACACGAAGGTCATGTGATAGATGAAACCTGCAGCGCATGACATCATCGAAATATGCCCCGTAAAATCCCATAGAGACAAGCTGTGGCGGCCTTTTTTTCACCACCAAAGAATTGAAGATTGAGGACCAACGGGACGCCGCTGGATCCGTGGTGGTGACTATCCTAGCAATCCTATCCCAACTGCTTGCTTAATTTCTACCTTTTCTTCCATTATATCCTATTGCCACCATTTTCCACTTTTGATACTTTCGATAATAGAAGCTCTTTTGACTATACGGAATTTGACCTTGTTTGTGTCTTAATCTCGCTCTTGGGATCATATCGAAACCTTCCCCGGCATTGGATCGGGACAGTTGTTCCAAGAAAATGTAGTTTAAATGGTGTAAAATTGTTTCTTATGCTCCATTGTGACATTTACCCAGTATGTGTAGAGATGAAACTCCTCCATTATTAGTCTTCTGTACTTGCACTCTTTTTCTCAGCCACTCCTCTGATGGTCAAGAATGTAATAATATTCCTTTCCAATTTGGGCGTGGAAAATTCAGTCTGTATGGATTCAGGGCTTCTTATTGACATTGTTAATATTTGTGTCCTATTTGACTCTCAGTTTGCTTTAACATGCAAATACTCTTTCACAGATGTCCCTACTATGTCATTCCTATATAAATAGTTCACCTTCAGTATTATCGTGCGCCACAGATTATACTTTTCACCAGATTTTTGAGATGATATTTTTATCACATACAGCCAAGCATTTTAGTCTACTGCCTTATTTTTAGGTTCTTGCAAAGTATTTGAAAGGGTGATCTTGAGCTGATCACCTATTTTTATAGACCTGCTGTAAGAAGCTTTATTTGTTGACACTGTAATTCACTATTTCCTGTTAGAATTTCATCAACTTCTATGTTAAACTTTATTTGAATATATAATCTCTAGTTTAATGACTTAATCCCTCAAATATCTGTTACATCATGTTGTTCTCCTTCACACCTGTTGGCTTTTTTGAAGTCTTAATTTTAAAAACTCTTCCGTATTGTTTTTAATTTCAAATGTGAACAGATGATTTCTTTTGTGTTGTACAGAGACATTTCTTTCTTTATAGGCTCCATCTATCCCAAGCTTTCCCAAGTCAGAATAAATTAAACCCACTCTGTCCATTACTGTTTTCTGAACTGTGCCTTGAGCTAACTCAGCAGGACCTTTCCTCTTTGTCTGGTCCTAGTCAAGGTACGGTACGAGAAGCACTTCAGAAAAATGCTATCACAGAGATCTAAGCCTTGAGCTTTCTCGTAGTAGCTCTGTTTTTATCTTGAGAAACTCCTTCCCATCCCCCTCATTCTCACTGCACTATGGTTCCTTCCCACAGCCCAAGGAGTTAGAATTTTATTGTCCTCTCCCCTGCCTGGAGTTCTTGTTGCATCTAAGTTTCCCATATTGACTGACTTGCTTTTAGCCTATGCCTGTATACTCTTAGCATAATATACATGGGCAGAAAAGCTTGTAGTAGAGTGTTTTCCACCTATGAGTTTCATGCAACAGGGATGTTTTGCTGGCTGCCCAACTTGGGATGGGAACCAACGATGGAGATATCAACCTTTGACTTGATTGTATTTATTACTCCCATAATTCCTTGATTACATGTTTGTTCTCTTCTAGGTCAGTTGCCAACTAGGTGAATGTAGTTCACCAGGAAGATGGAAGCATATAGAAAGTGAATAGATAGAAAGATCAGAAAATCTTTGGTGAGTGTGGGAAAGCACTATTACTACTAAAGATTGTAACAACTGAGGCCTGACACCCAAGAGCCAGCTGGCCGTACAGAGTAAAGCCAGGCAGGCAAGCTCAGGTTCACAGCGTGTCTTGGCACAAATGAAATGATTTTTTTATGGCTTCTTTAGTGAAGCTTCCATTAAAGCCTTGGCAAAATAAGTGTGTGTTGAAGAGATTTAACTGCAATTGGTACAAATAATCCTTATGCAACAACTGAGTCAGTGCTTGAGGAAGGAGTGCATGTTTTTCACTTGTGTGTACAAGAAAGAAGGGAAAAGTCTCTTGTCTTTTGCACACCCAGGAAAAAAATTCAAGATGTCAGCGTCTTGTTGCTTGTGTTGAATTTTACTTGCAAAGCTGCCTCAGAAGGCCTTTGTACAGTAAAAACACTCATAATCAGTTTAGGATTGCTTCCCTGAAAACATAACCTCTGAACCTGCAAGTTTTGTTTGCCAGGAGGCAATCAGTGCATGGTCAGTTGAAATCTCTTTGACACATGATCTGTTTTTTCCAGTGTGCTTCAGACAAGCATTTTCTTGCATTGTGAGGCCTGTGCAGCAGAGATAAGCCCAGACCCACACTCCTGAACAAGCCTGAAAAGGCATTTTTTCAGCAGGAAAAAAGGGATGATTCTAAGTTGTAATCCAGATTGCATCTCAGTCTGGAAGCTGGGACCTATCTCTATTTTACATGCACTGACCCCCACAATAGCTGAAATGATTTATGTTTCCTCAGGACAAATAACGGTCAGTGGTTCATTTGCCTGGCTTTTCTTTTGAGAGCTGCTAACCACAACAGGCTTCTGCAGTTTGCTCTCAACAAAGCTTCACTTGCATGTGTGACCTTGTTGACCGCTGTCAGAACGTCGCTGCCATTTGTCAATGCCTCTGACGCTTTGCTTCTGAATGTTTTGTTGTGAACTGGTTAGTGAACTCGTCCTGCTGCTGCCAAGAGATCTGTGCTCATGAAACGGGTGACATAGACAGATGTCTGTCACATGTGCATTAGGGAAACGTCAAGCCTCGCAGGCCAGGAGTGATCAGAGTGCCTAAATGAGCTGTGACAACCATGTAGTGTAATGGCTGGTGCTCTGTGCTCTGGCTGTCAGGGTTGAGGAGCTCTGCAGTACGTAAGGGATTTTTCCGCCTGCACAAGCAAAACCCTGAAACTGAGAAGCACTCTTTGTACTGCCTTGGGACTCAAGACACTTGAGTTTCATTTCTTTCTCTGCTCTTTCATTATTACTATTAACATAAAGCAATAGCATTAATATGGTTAAAATTTCATGTGTGCACATGGCATCAACTTGCCGAGACCCACAAGTAAGCTTTTATAGCAACTGCTAATTGGTTTTCATTTTAGAAATCTGAAGAACTACTAGTGAAATTAATCATGGCATAGCCTTTTAAATTTGATATAATTCAATATTAATTAGATTTAATAAGCAAGAGGATGGATTGAGGCATTGTTAACAGGATTCAGAATCTTTAAGCCTCCATCTGAAAGTCAGTGTTGCTTACAGATTAGTGAGGTGGTTTCTGTGAATTAAATCTGGCAATATCATTGCAGTGTCTCTGGCAATATCTGGAGTGGGTACATTCTGCAGTTAACTCCACAAAGTCTTCGCTATTCATATTCAGAAACTGGCATGAAAACCTTGCATGGAAATCGGGACATAAGGTCCCGCATGCAGGTGCACGCAGCTGTGTAGTGGAACAACTGGAACGCTGAACCTCAGAGCTTGGAAGCACTTGGAGGGTCCATAGGTTAGCCTTGTGATTGTAGACATGCCACCTCCAAATTAGTTTGAAATGACTAAGAATGGTTGCAAAGACATGTCATCTTCACTGCTGATCAGAGTTTGTAGAGCCCTGGGGAGACAGGAATGTCTCAGAAATTTTTGCAGTTCTTCTGTGGGTGAAAGAAGATTCCCTTGGGTATCAGCTTAACAGCTTCTGTAGACATTCCCTCAGTTTGAGAAATAACCTAGAAGTGTATGTACAAAGATAGCAAAGGAATGAAAAATAAGGTTCTTATCAGTGAATACATTCATTTTACTATTTTGAATTCTACAGGTATTGTAACTTCAGCTGTCACCACAGTATCTAAATAACTTCCAGCAATATGTTAACGTGTGTGAATAGTCTTAGTCAGGAGTAGTTTTCTCCTTCTTTCATACTCTTTTCATCCTGAGAACTGAGTATATATTTCTGTAAGGAAAAAATGGAAATGCAGTTTGTGTAAAAAGTGTACCTAATTTTTTTCATTTTGCTTTTATATCATTATCTATACATATATGTATAGATATAAATTATTATATGTCTCTCTATATTATATAAGCTACATATATTATATGTTAATACATTTAATTTTTTTTTTTATATCTTGCCTTTTTGATTAAGAGATTCCTCAGGCTTTGAGAAGGAGATGCCATTTAAAGTAGCAATCAAATGCAATGGAAAATTTAATATATGGAACAAAGACAGCTCAGGAGCAAATGTCTGGTTATCTGCATGACCAGTATCCTGACTGAGACTGCAGGCTGGATATTTGTTGAAGGAAAGCAGAAAAATTATGCTTTGCTTCTAAGATGTGAATGATTCAAGACTTTTGAAGAGTATGGAAGGATTACAGCTTTGCATTAAGCTTGTACTTAAGCCAGTGAAAAAGAGGTGCTCTCTAAGTATGGCAGTGTAGCTTGTTAATCCTTTAGCACAGCTTCTAATAGAGGAAAACACTAGCCAGTACCCATGCTTTGACATTTCTTAAAGTTAATTGTTCTTATCAAACTATTTTTTTGTTAAGGATAATTTAATATTTTCTTCCAAAAGAAGGGGAAGTATGTTATGTACATGGATACATAACTTCCTTCATGGATGTCTGTTTAGGATATGAATGGAAAAACAAAGAATGACTCATTCTGTGGGTTTTCAGTATGTGCATGCTTGTGTGTCTGTGCGCAAGAGAGGCAAAACTGGGTGAAAAAAAAATCTGCAAGAGCTGGAAAATGGCCAAGCTGGACAGGGGAATGTGTCAACTGCTTGTCTTGTGGTGGGGAGAATCTCTGAAATCCTGCAGTTCCCTAGAAGACCTACCAGTCTTCTGTATCTCTGTGTAGTTTTCTGTATGCCGTATTTCACACAGTGAAACAGAGAGTGCCCAGTGTAACAGGAATCCAAACCCAGCTATTTCCAATTCTCCTGCTACAAACTCCAGTTGTAGAAGACTGCCAGACATGGATCAGAAGGGCACAAACCAAACTCTGCTTTTATTTCTTCTTTCCTAAAATCTTCTTTCAAAGAAATCAGAATTTTATTTAAGACATGAAACACTTCTCTTCTTTCCTAATGCCCTCCTCTGCTAGCAAAAACATACTGTAAGTACAGGCGTGTGAGTGAACTTGCACAGCTAGCACCTTTGAAAAGATATTGGGTAGTTGCCCAATGTTTGTTCTCTTCTACACTTAAACTCCAAAGCTAAGAAACGAGTATTTATCTCACCTCTCTTTTAGGCCCTTTAGAATATATGAGAAGGTGGATTTTTGTATGATCTGATCCCCAGCAGTCTGATAGGCTCAGCTACCAAGGTCAGAGTTTAGTCACTCAAATAAGTCACCCACTGATGTAGAATGTATAGAATTGCCCCATTTCACAGTTTACTGTAGCTCTTACCTTGCTTGTTTTCTTAGTCCATCTAGACGTTTTTGTGGAACAAAGCCTGAAAATGTGAAGCAAACATGCCAGGACACAGAAGGATAAATTAGAAAATCTAATATTTATTTTTAATTAAAAATACTTTTAAGAAGAAAAATGCAACATTATTGAAGGGCTGATCCATTGACTTTGCATACTTCAAGAGTGTCAAAATGAGTGTAGGTTAAGATGCATGACTTGAAAACTGTATTTGAAAAAAAATTTAACTGTAATGCAGAGATGGCCAAGCTGGTTCTTTAGCTGCATGTGGCCTCTGGTGCCAGGTTTATTTCATGCAAATGGAAGAAGGCTGGGCTGGCATGGAGTTCTTGGAATAAAGATGGGTTTGTGGCTGTGGAAGCAGGAAAGGCAAAAGAGATGGTAAAGATAGTATTTCCAAGCTGGCCAAGAAAGTCATCCTTTGGGTCTGAGGCACTTGCATGTGTTTTGTGGTTTTTTTTTTAAACATACAAAGGGTTTGACACATACTTGAAAGACGAGAAAGACTGATCATCTCTTTGAGAGAATACAGGGAATCATTTTGTCAGAAAATTTGTTTTCCCCATGTTGCTTAATTTCTCATTTTGATAATTCATATTCTTACTGCTTCGATTTGCATTTCACTAACATTTCTGTCCCTGTATATAACTACTCCACAGGGTAAGCTGGAAGCTGCTTCTGTCAATAGTCTGCAAGCTTTGTGTTTTATTTGGGAAGAGGCCAAAGGTAATGATGATTCTGCTGTGGTAAGAGCCAGTTTCCAGGGAGCTGAGAAACTCAGTCTCCAATGAATTAGCAGCCCAATCTTTGAGTTTTTGTTCAGATGTCTGCTCCATTTGTTCAACTCCTGGGGAAAAGCAGACAAAGTGGGCAAAATCCTTACTCCCTTCCCTAGAAGGAAAGGCAAGAAGGTGCAGAGAAATCCCAGCAGCTCTACTCTCTTATGTCTTTCCTACCTCATGTCACCCTACAATAGGAAGTCTGTTCTGTCTCTTTTTACAAAGCTAAGTCTTGAAAGAGAAGAGATCACAGCTCCATCAGGAACAGAGTAAGGAACATGAGGCAGGAACTGAAGGTATGCAATGGGAATAAAAGTGGTTTGCAGGCTCTCTTTACCTTGAAATTACTTGGAAATGGAATAAGGCTCTCTAAAGAAGGCTGGAAGTAAGCAAATATCACTCTTGTCTTCAAGAAAAAGAATCTGGAGAGCTAAAAGCTGGTCAGCATCACCACGATCCCTGGGAATGTGAGGGAATGAATAATCCTGGAAACCACTTCCAGAGACTCGAAGAGAAGAAGGTGATTGGGAGAAGTAAGCGTGGATTTATGAAGGGGCAATTGTGCCTGACCCAACCTGATAGTCTTCCACGATGAAATGACTGGCTTGGTGGATGAGGGGAAAACAGTGATGTTGTTTATCTTGACTTTAGCAAGACTTTTGACACTGTCTCCCCTAACATCCTTAAGACAAGACAATGAAGTATGGCCTAGATAAATGGCCAGTGAGGCGGATTGAAAACTGGCTGAATCAATGGGCTCAAAGGGCATTTGTGTCAAAGTCCAGCTGGAGGCTGGTCACTAGTGGAGTATCCTAGGGGTCAACACTGGATCCAATACTGTTTGAAACTTCATTAATGACCTGAAGGATGCAACAAAGTACACTCTCAGAAAATTTGCAAGTGATAGACCAGATGGATGTGTTGCTATTCAAAAGATTTTCAACAGGCTGGAGAAATGGACTGACAGGAACCTCATGAAGATCAGCAAAGTAAAAAGCAAAGTCCTGCATTTCGGGATGGATAACCTGATGCACCAGTAATATTGGGGGCTGACCGGCTGAAAAGCAACTTTGCAGAAAGGGACCTGGGGGTCCTGGTGGACACCAAGTTGAACATGAGCCAGCAATGTGCCCTTGCAACAAAGGAGGCCAACAGTAGCCTGAGCTGCATAAGGAGGAGTTTTGCCAGCAGGTTGAAGAGGTGATTCTTCCCCTATACTCAGCACTGGTGAGACACATCTGCAGTGATGGGTGCAGTTCTGGGCTCCCCAGTACAAGAGAGACATGGACATACTGGGGCAAGTCCAGCAAAGGGACACAAAGATGATTAAGGGACTGGAGCATCTCTACTATGAGGAAAGGCTGAGAGAGCTGGGACTGTTTATCCTGGAGAAGAGAAGGCTCAGGGGGATTTTTTCCATATGCAGAAATACCAGGCTGGGGGGCAGGAGGGAGGAGAGCAGGGGAGTAAGAAAGGTGGAGTTAGACTTTGCTCAGTTGTGACAGGAGAAAGACACAAAAGACAATGGGCACAAATTAAAATGCAGAAAATTCCACTTAAACCTGAGGGAAAAAAAATAAACCTTTACAGTTAACTGAAGACCAGAACAGGTTGCCCAGAGAGGCTATGTAGTCTCCATCCTTGAAGACAGTCAAAACTCAGCCAGACAATATCCAGTGCAACCTGTTCTAGTTGAGTGTGCTTTGAGCATGGAGTTGACCTAGATGATGTTTGTAGGTGGTCCTTTTCAACCTCAACCATTCTGTGATCCTACCAATCAATATGCGGAGTCAGCTGTGCCAATCGTCAAAGAAAAGTTTGAAAATCCCATACAAAAGCATCTTGCTATTTCAATGTCAGTGATATTTTTTGTGTGAGGGTAACTCATATTTTTTTAACCTTTAGGTTTGTCACTAAAAACTCAGTGTATATGTGCTTTCATGATGAAGTCTAGCAACTTAGAAGTGGTTTCTTCTTTTCTTCAAGGATAAATAAAGATACAACCTTACCAACTGTGTAGCTGGATACTGAGACTCCTTAGCTGCTGAGGATGTCTCTACACATGGTAACTTTTCAATTGGGAGACCTGCTGAAAGCCTGAACTCCAAGGATCTTTAGACCCTGGTGAATTTACCTAAAGAAAAAAATAGCCCTCACTGTATCCATGCAAAATGGGGCTATAAATGGGTGTATTGGGTTTGTGTGGCAAGGTTTTGGTAGCGGGGGGGGTTACAGGGGTGGCTTCTGTGAGAAGCTGCTGGAAGCTTCCCCTGTGTCTGGCACAGGCAATGCCACCCGGCTTTAAGAGGGACCCACCACTGGCCAAGGCCGAGCCCATCAGTGATAGTGGTAGCGCCTCTGGGACAACATATTTAAGAAGGAAAAAAAGTTGTGGGGCACACAGAAACGGCAGCCGGAGAAAGGAGTGAGAACACGTAAGAGAAACAACCCTGCAGACCCCAAGGTCAGTAAAGAAGGAGGGGGAGGAGGTGCTCCAGGCGCCAGAGCAGAGATTCCCCTGCAGCCCCTGGTGGGGAAGACCATGGTGAGGCAGGCTGTCCCCCTGCAGCCCATGGAGGTCCATGGTGGAGCAGATACCCACCTGCAGCCCATGGAGGACCCCACGCCGGAGCAGGTGGGTGCCTGAAGGAGGCTGTGACCCCGTGGGAAGCCCATGCTGGAGCAGGCTCCTGGCAGGACCTGTGGACCCATGGAGAGAGGAGCCCACACTGGAGAAGGTATTCTGGCAGGACTTGTGACCCCGTGGGGGACCCACGCTGGAGCAGTGTGGTCCTGAAGGACTGCAGCCCATGGAAGGGGACCCATGCTGGAGCAGTTCGTGAAGAACTGCAGCCCATGGGAAGGACCCACATTGGAGAAGTTCATGGAGGACTGTCTCCCGTGGGAGGGACCCCACGCTGGAGCAGGGGAAGAGTGTGATGAGTCCTGCCCCTGAAAAGGATGAAGCAACAGAGATAAGGTGTGATGAACTGACCGTAAACCTCATTCCCTGTCCCCCTGCACCGCTGAGGAGGGTAGGTAGAGAATCTGGGAGTGAAGTTGTGCCTGGGAAGAAGGGAGGGATGGGGCGAAGGTGTTTTGAGATTTGGTTTTATTTCTCATTACCCTACTCTGGTTGATTGGTAATAAATTGAGTTAATTTTCCCAAAGTTGAGTCTTTTTTGCCCTTGCTGGTAATTGGTGAGTGATCTCTCCTGTCCTTATCTCGACCCACCAGCCCTTTGTTATATTTTCTCTCCTCTGTCCAGCTGAAGAGGGGGGAGTGATAGAACAGCTTTGGTGGGCATCTAGCACCCAGCCAGGGTCAACCCGCCACAATGGGCTATTACACTGTTGGAAATGGATCTTGATATCAACTGTTGGCAGTTCTCATAAAATCTCAACTCCATGTTCCTGGGTTCCTGTGAAGAGTGTAGAGAATGACATAGAAACTGCCCCTAGATGGCCATATCAGCTGCACTAAATACATGTCTAATGAGTCTATTTCAGAAAGGGTGTAGCAAATAGAATTGGAGTCTGGAGGACTTGAAGGGAAAAAAGGGGACACTAACACCTTCCTCTCTCTATTTCTTTTCAGTTCCTGTATTTCTAGCTGTGAGTCATTGTCAAGAAGCCAACCAAAATCGTCCTAAACATAGTGCTGCAGAACACAGCAACAGCTTCCCCCTTCTCTTCCTGCAGTAGCTGAGCAGAGAGACCTATATCGACATCTGTACTGGTCCCACATGTTCCAGCCACTGTTGGACAAAAAAGGTAAAAAAACCTGCTGAGAGCAACTGTCTAACCATTGAATAGCTTTCCTGCAAAGTGGGAATGAATGGGCTAAGACTTGCTAGCCTGGAAAAGTGATGATGGAAAGGGGAATGTAAAGGTTAATAAAATACTTTCTGTTGTGGGCACGGTGAATTGGAAGCAATTAGTTATGGCTGCTCATAAAGGGAAGCACTGGGGACATGCGCTGAAATCTCTCCTCCCCACCTTCCCCCCTACCCCCAAAGAAAGGAAAAAAGGGGGAGGTATTTATTCCTCTAGTGAAGTTGTGGCTGTTATTGCCACAGGAATATAACAGTGGTGAGAAGTAAAGCAGGCTCTAAAAAAGCTGAGGCATGGGGTAGGAGGAACAGCTGGCTTTCAGTCTTGATGGTCTGGATGACACCTGTGGCAAAGAAAACTCTCCAGCAAAGATGTTAGGAGGTGCCCCGTGGAAAGTTCACCTCTAAGCATCCATTCCAGTCTATTGTTTGAGAGAGGATACTGGGCTGGACAGTCCTTTGGCTTACCCTTGTTAGGCTGTGCTCGTGTCCTCAGGCAGGATGGTACAGCAGACCTCAGAACCTGTCCTCATATGAGCTGTATTTCCCAGAAGATAGCTAAATCTTGTTCTTAATTATGCATTTTGGCAGTATGAGCACAATTCCCATTGAATTCAACATGGATCATGAGGGGATATTTTAAAACCTCTTAATACAATTAGAATTGTTTTAAGGTTGTAAAATCCATTGCCAGGACATGGGAGCTAAAGAAAGTGCCAGCAGCCGGAACAGGTTGTGATAGTGGTGACATGTGTCATCTTTTCTTCCTGCTGTCATTCCTTATGTCCCTAAGCACTGGCATCACAATTATTTAGTGTCACATGCCAAATACTGATGTGTTACATTATAATTATTGTAAGAAACTGTGAGGGTAAAGTTTGGAGTCTTCATTATAACAAAAAAGATTAGGCATGCTTTCTGTATTTTTGCCTGCAGCAACATTTGTCTTGAACAGTGTCTCTCATCTTTCCTTGTGGTGATGATATCATTGTATGGTTAGGCATTGAAACCCACTGATTATGGGAAATAATGTGGAAAAACTCCTAGATAAGTGCCAGTCTCCATTTCACTATAAATAATGAGTAGTCAGGAAGTCGAAATATGAATGTTTTGTTGGTTGTTTTCTGCCTCTTTTAGAGTCCATGTCACTGGTTTCTGATTAATGTTTCTAAGTTGGGAGCCATGAATAAATCAATAAGATCATAACTGGAGGTATGCTAATCTGTTGGAAGGTAATTTGTCTAGTCTGTGAACAAAGGTGTTTATGGGTCATGACGAGTAATGGCATTCTTAGTGATCTTTTCCACTTGAACAGACAACTTAATGAATTCACGTACAATATTCTGAATCCAAATAAGTGGTATCTGATCAGAAAAACATTCTTTTAGTGTTTTCTGAAGGACTGTCTCATGTCAGAGCATGATATAGCCATGAGCTGAGACAGTGTCCCAGTTAGAGAAGCATGAACCTGCTCATGGTTATTCTGCTCTTTAGGGATCTCACCTAAACTTTAGGATGTACAGATGAATGGGGTTAAGAGTCTTTATCTGCTGTGATTCACCAGAGAAATTATTTTGCCTCCCTACAGACCTCCAAAAGTCTCTTGATCCTACTCCCACCCTTTAAAACCTCCACTATTCCTCAAGTTCTTTCTCTCTTAATACATAGTCCTTCACATATGAACTCTGGCTTCATTTACATACTCCACCCAAAGGCCTTTGTGCTCTCCTTTCTAACCCATCACTCTTTACCCAGCTGTCATTAAGTTAAATTTACATACACTCCATCATTCATAGCTCCTTAACTTGCAGCACATGTATTCAGCAGCAGATGGAAGCAGGAAGAAAAATTGCCTATGCTCCTCGGTTTCATTTCCCAAGGCAGACAGAGGCTATAGATCAGGAAGGAAGAAGGAGACTCAATAGGAAGATGCAGACAAACTTTGTTGTACTGTAGAGGATGTTTGAACAGCTGTAAATAAGCAAAGAGCAGGGGGGGTTATTGCATGATCAGAGAGGGCAGAAGGCTTGCAGTGAAACTGGGAAAGAGCCCTCAGGCTATGGCAGACGGAGGTGAAAAGGAATTCCTGAGTAAGGTGAGTTTTCAAAGATCACACAGGCTCAGGTTTATCTCCAAAAAACTCAGCCTTAGTCTTTGCTATTCTTCATCAAGCTGTTGCAGGTATTTTCCATATTGGAAATTAAGCAGAATGGTTCTATTCCTTTTGTGTGAAGAATAGCTAAGTTTTTAAATATTATTTTCCCAAAATGTGCCGTACTTTTTGAGTACTGGCCTGTGATCAGTCCCAGGGACAGCTTCCTTTGCTGCTTTGTGTTGGCCAGCCTCAATGGGGAGTTTGTGCAGGACTAGGGATACCCATTAGCCAGAGCGGGGACAATACTGAAATGGACATGAAGACCATTGCCACCTTTCTGCAGTGGACAGCCTTGCCCTGGCCTTGCTCTTCACAATTTAAAATAAGCTTTTGTTAAAAATTGAAAACAGAAATATTCTATATACCACAAAACTCATGGTTTCTGCTCCGACTCTGGATGCGTCTTGCACCACAATTACTGCCCTTTGTCATTCCTTCGTAATGGCAGGAACTCAAAGCTTCCCTGACCCAGTCCCCTATGGATTTCTGTTGGTGAATAGGTGACATAGGTGCTTTGTGGTGGAGAGGCCCTCCCTGACACAGCACAGAGCTTGCTGGCTTATGTGATGACAACTCGACTGCCACATAGGTATCTGGCGGCCGGGCTGCTTAAAGACCCCTGCTCCCTGACGTTCACTTACAATGCCGTGCTGCTCCCCCTGTTGTGTCAGCACAACTGATTGCATAGTGGACTGAAAACCAGTTTTAGGCTGGATCCTTTCCCTACCCTGGTTCTCTGACAGGCCTTGCTAACAGTGGTGTCAGCAGCACAGGGATGCAACAGGGCAGCCGCGGTGGGGAAGAGCTGTTCAGCCAACAGGGCTGCTGGAGATAGAGGTTGGCCTGGCCCCTGGTAAATAGTAACAGTGGAAAGGAGAGCATTGTTAGTACACAGAACACTATCAGAGCTGAAAGAGCAGAAGGAAAGTGACACTGGCAGTTTGAGCTGTGCATGCAGAGTATCCATACACATGGTAAGAAACAGAAGCGTGGAACATGGAAGACCTACACTGTCAATGGATTTTGTGGTTCCCTTCAAAGCCAGGTATGGGATTCAGTGAGCCTACATTTACTATTTCCCCCAAATAGTTGATTGCTTCAGTACCTGGCCAGAGTAAGAGCTACACACATGCAAATATTTGTAGCAACTGTGTTTATTAATTTCCAAACTGCGACAGGGTTCAATGAATGAAGATGTGTCACACTGAAATATATGCATAAAGTGACATGAGACTGTGGGACAGAGAGGAGTGTTACCTCTCATTCAGTCAAGAAGTTGCTAACAGGCCAGTCAAGTACAGCAAATAGTGAATGGTCCCTTAAAGTAACATTTTCTTTTCCTTCCTTAGTTTTAATCCTCCTCTTGTTATCTGTTGAATAGGACAGAAGTAAATAAATTTGATGGGCACCCAGAAGGAGGGTGGAATATTGATGGAGCTAGAGAGCCTCAAAAGGAAGGTTGGCTGAAAAAACTGTTAAGGTTAGCATGCTTCAACAGGAAGATTATTTGAAATGAGTCAGGAGTTCAAACAGTCAACCTTTCAGATGTCATCTGAATAGTAGAGGCTTATACAGGCTTTTCTTTCGTTTCTTCACCTTTGTCTTTTATAAGCATTTGAAGCTGGCTGATTTATTTTGTAGATTGGAAATAACTACTTCTCCATGCATTTCACTTTAACCTGCTTTGAGCTGAAGGTGATTTTAAGGTAACTGATTAACACAAGACATTTCTCACCCATAGATGTGGTGAATCTTAAAGGCAAAGTTCTGAGATGCCTGAAGAAACACCCAGCTCCCTTACACATCACTCTAGGGTCAGGTACCTGGCTAGCAGCTAGGTTGGTTGGCACAGAACCATGTGAGCATGTTGAAGGGCTGGCATTGGAAACGTCAGGGGTGGGAGAAGTGTCACCCATGGAGGGCTTATAGCTAAGAAGGCTCCACAGCATGCAGCAAGTCAGCAGAGAGTGCATCCGAGTCCCTTCTCTGAGAAATGTGAAACTGTTGTACCACCACATCACAGGCACCCACCCCACTGCTCTAGCAGTGGTGTGCCAGTGCAGAGCAATGCCAGGAGGCGACTTCTCTCTAGATAATGTGGGTGAAAGTGGAGGTAATGCTGTACAACAGAGAAGAGCTAGCAGCCAAGATGAGTCAGAGCAGTCAGTTTTAGCCTCCTGGGACTAAGCAAAAGTGCCTTCCCTAAAGCCTTCCCTTGCTGACTGTTTCTTCAGCATCTGATAAAGTATGAAGAGAATTAGATTATTTCTCACTCTCGCACACTGGGCCATTTTAAGAGGAAGCCATGATTGCTGGCACATATTTGCAGTTTGCAGTTTTGCTGTCCCAATGTCTTGAAGGTAGGGGCAGATGCATTTGTTATCTACTTGTAACATCCCCACTAAGCAAGCAAGAAGATCGAGGATTTGCTGAAAGGACACTAAGATACAAAGAGTATTTCCAAGTGCTAGAAGAGAACTTTACAAAGTGTTAAACACAGCGTCCCAGTGGGTTTTGGAGGAGTCAGCAGTGTTTGCCACTGCAGTGGCTGAAAGAGTCCTTCTGTAGCTGAAGTTCCAGAAAGTTGCCTCAGGATTTGACCTAATAATAGAAAATACTCCCAGATGATGGTCAGGGCAGAAACCTGATTTCCAGCTGCCCTGCCACATCTATAAATTAGGCTATTAGCCTGTTACTCACAATTTCCTCCTGCCATTCGTAGGTAGCACAGAACAACAGGGTCTAATGTAATATGATATGGAAAGTTTTGAAGTAGATTTAAATTTAAAATGGAAAATGAAATGATGGTCCTGTGTGTAAGGGCTGATGTAATAGAAAAAATGTATTCCTCTTGTCTAATGAATTTACTGGGAAATATATTGCCAATTATGCTCAGCTCGCTCTGCTAAAAGTCACCAGATAACAGCTGTGGTTATTTAAAGAGCTGCCAGTGCAGGGCAGATGGGAAGAAAGGAGTGGAAATGCAAAGGCACCTGTGAGGCTGGCACATGCATTAAAATGTGGAAATAAAGAGAAACGGCTGTTACTGACAAAGGTAGACTGACTGCTAGAGAAACCATGTTTCAAATATCATCTTTACATAGGTAACTCTCCAGAGGTTTCTGGCAGGTGCTTCATGCTCCAAGTTAGCATTTCACCAACACAGAAATGTCAGAAAGATATTTGAGACTCTAGTACTCTGTTGTCAGGATCCTCCACATCAAAACCTTGGAAAAATGAGGTTGGATTTTGCTTTGTTTCTTTTCAGTGTTTCTGAATCATGTGCATGTCTGTTGATACAGTCTCTGCAAGATGAGATGAACCAGACTTTTTTCCCCGAAATAATTTCTGCAGTCCCTCAACAGCACTGAATGAGGTTTTCCTGGAAAGTAATCTGCATATTATCTTGGAAAAAAGAATTATCTCCAGTAACAGGCATTCTGCAACCAAATGAACTGAGCTTATATTAAGTATATGAACAGGGGGAAAAAGTAGTGCATGTACTGCTCTGCCTTGTCCCTCTGTTGTGCTAGCTCTTCATTAGAACTGTGTCGTTAATCTCACAAAGTTCTGCTGATAAAGGATAGGTTTCTGAACCAAGCCAGTGCATATTTGCTCCTGAACCCATAGCCCATGTTCGTTCTCTATGTGTTGCATTACCGGGCTTTTTGGTATAAGCACTAAGTTTGATGGGTTAGGCAGGTTTGATTATTCTTGGCCAAGGCATTAAGCACAATATGAAAGCCCAGCCATGAACACCAATCACAAGGACAGAATTGGATATGGTTGATCTAGTTTTACTTGCTGAGTGGCATTTCCAGGAAAAAAAAAGAAAGAACATTATGGTTAAAAGATCCCATTATGAAGTTGCTGTAGCTTGAAAATGAAGCAAACCTTAATGTAATAAGTAGGCACTGTGGCATTCAGTAAAATAAAGAAGTCTTTTGCCTTTAACCTTACGGCTAAAATCAGCATCCTTGGATTACTGTATGGATGCAGCTTTTGTATACAAGCAGAAAAGGGCTTTGACTCAACTTTCTGAAAGTTTCAAGGTCCTTATTTCTATAGAGGAAGCTGTGATCCTTTAATGGCTCTGTCACTTCTCTAGAAATGGTCTGAGGTTTTTCTAAAATTCCTCTCCTGCACGATTTCATTTTTTGGGGAAAAGCTTATTCACCTCAATCCATTTCAGTCCTTGGGACCCAAATGTGTTTGACAACTGTCTGCCATTGTAGGAGGTAGGCCTTTACCTTAATGGGTTTGGGATTCTTTTGTGTAATACTTGGGAAATAAAAAGTTTGTTCTATTACAGTGCGCTGACAAGCAGAAAAAATAGTCCACCTGCTTTGGTTTTGTAGCAGATCTCAGGTTGAATAATTCACCTCAAAACCAGCACTCAGATTGGTTTGCAAAGGCTCAATTTTAAAATATTTCATGACTGTGTGAGACATTTATTTCTGCTTTATTCATTCCAGCTCTGAGCAGCAGCCTTGTCTGAATGAAAAACACTAACATTTGACCATGGCTGGGAGTCTGGTTTCTAACTCATAATAGCTTGGCAGCAGTACCAATTTAGCTATTATCTCCTGCTTCTACATCTGTCTGTGAAGACCTGCTTTCCAGGGGAAGGGTCTGACAAAACAAACACACACAAACATATGTGTAAGTGCATGTAAGACCCTAGAAATACCATATTCACATAGAAGAGCACTGTGCAGAAAGTCCAGGTCAGGTGTTGGAAGCTTAATATAGTCTATGTCAGTATGTCACAGCACTTGGGCTAAGAAACCACAACTCTGAGCAGAGCTCTGTAGTGTAGGAGCAGCACAGCTTTGGACTTCTGCTTCCTTTTCTAATCCTGGAGGTGGATCTCTATCATGGACCTCCAGGCAGCATTTTGTTCGGACGGGTGGAACTGCCCCACATGTCACAACACTGGAGGTAGGACTGCTTCTCCAGAGGTGTGGGCTAAGGGGGAACCTACGTGCAGATGTGTATGTCATGGTGTTCACTGGGTTCATATCTCCTAGCTGCTTCTGCTTCTAAGGCTTCATGTTAAGAATGAAGGATATGAACAGACTGACTTTCAGAAATGCTGACAACAAATTGTTCCCATTAACTTCAATGGGAACAGTCCTGACAAGAAGCTGGTGTTGACTAGTGCCTTCTAGATGCTAGCAGTCCCTATACATTCCTTACTGCAGACAGGCCAAGTTTGATTAATTATGCTAGGATAGTACAGACCAGGGTGCAGTAGAAGTAGCATGTGTATATATGTCAAATTGCTAATGACAACCCTGCCTACACTTCATATTGAAACAGTTCCAAGACGTGTCAGAAAGAGGAGGTATATAGTAACTGACAGTGAAGAAAGCAATGTGAAATTTAAGCAGTCGTCATTAGAGCTTGCATCTAAAAAGCAAAATGAGATTACTGTGAAATGAGATTACTGTGAGACTAGCTAATGAGTTGAGAGTCATGAATTTGAACTGATATCTGGCTTGATTGGATCCTTGCAGTGCCCTCTCAGTCTGCAGACAAAAAAAGGGAAATAGTTTACATTTCAATATGGCAGTGCAAACAGATGAGACATTGATTAAAGACCCTCAATTTAAAAAAAGAAGGAAAGAAGGTGGACCCAAATGCATACAACATTTCCTCAGAGTTATGCCAATAAGGTAGAGTTATTGCAAGATTTCCAGATGATTCACAGTGCCTGAAGTTTCATGTTTGCATGTTCTAGTTCTCTGGATCTTGGAGATTTGAGTTTTCTTATCTGATTTCAAGTCAGAAATTATTTTTAGTAATTACTTGGTCAATTGTTCTAGCTAAGGAGACATTAATCCAGAAGTTTCTGGATAGTCCATTTCTATGAACTCATCTTTCTTTAAAGCTTTACAACAGCAATAAAAAATATTCTTCAGCGTTCCACTGTAACCGGCCATTTCAGTGTGGAGACTATAGCACCTCCATCAGCCCAGTGATTTAATGTCCCTGCTCTGCCTTGAAGGACTGAAAAATCCCCAAGTCATAGGAAACACAACCTAAGGAGAATTGCCAGGCAATAGAAGATAAGCGATTGAAGTGTCTTATATATGCATATTACAGTCTCTGTGGGGAAGCATTTGCTGTCCTTTGGAGGCAGTTTGATCACCTCCATATGGACTGTTGAAAATGTCACAGCCTGCACACTAAGAAATACAAGATGTTTTCTTCCTTCTCTCCCGTAGATCTTTCTATCACCTGCCATCTTCCTCAGCCACTTCTAGAAACTGCAAAATTAGGAGTGACAAAACACGCAAAAATGAATCATAGGTAGAAGTGACAGCTCAGAAATATCAAAATGTGCTGTAGGTGGGACTTGATTTAAAATGGAACATGAAAAAGAGCAGGAATTCTTTGAAAAAAATAAGTGATATGCAGAAAGTGGAAATCTGAAGGCTCTGAAAATCCTACTGAGAAAAGAAATGGCAAAAAATCAACACAGCCAAGCGAACACAGCAGAAACTTGTGTAATTAAGGTGCCAGATGTGTTAGAATTTGCTGATCCAATTTGCTCCTGAGCATTGGCTCCTGTTTGAGTCAGACCTGTCCAGGTCTTTGGTTATTTCTACCTTTTTAAATCTAGGAGCGATTACTTTGGTTCACATTTGCTTCCACTTTACAGGTTTAGGTGCCTTTGTTGACTTAACATTCACAGTAAAAGACACAATGATGTTTTGTTTGTATTGTTGCAATAGCTAAAGCTGAGTCAGCTGCTATAAATACAATTTTACAGGGTTTACTTCTCATTCCTTATGACTAAATTTTTTTTTTTTCCTTAGCCATGCCTGCAATCACTTACAGTGAAATCTGTGAGCCAAAGCGATCTGATAAACTATGAAAATTGAATCTACTATGAGTATTGAATCTGCTATAGTACCAAGGTCCTACTGCATGTCTAACTGCCTCTTTAAATGTAAACATGGAATTACAGGAACTACTTGTATATGTCCACAGTGCAGCTGGCATTCAAAGTATCCTTCTGGGGCATGCAGTAAAAGAATTGCATTTATTTCTCCATTTTTAGGACACACTCTCAGACCTCCTTTTGCTGAAGTGACAACTGAATTCTTTCCTATAATAACGCAAGGCTTCATTTGTATCTCACAGGTGTTCAGACTTTAGCCTTTTGCATAAATGTGACCTGGATCTAGACCAAAACCAACCTTTTTTTTTTTGTTTGCTTCATAAAAGACGTGCTTTATAAGAGAGACAGCTCCTGCCCCAAAAAGCTTGTAGTTTGCATGTAGGCCCAGAGATTGCTGAAGGATGCTGCTAACAGGTAAGGAGGATGCACAAAGTAGTAGTGAGACGGCTGTGGGTTCTGGAGTACATAGCAGCCTTGAACACATCCATCTCTGGGGAGAAACTACAATGGAAAACACAAAATTACTTGGGGACAAAGATGCTTCTACACACACCCTTTCATAATCCCGGAACAATGGTAAGCTGTGGCACACTGTGCCTCTCACCTTTAATTCTGTTATGCCAGACAATGCGTCCAAAATACCTGTGACATTTAAGATCTCTGGGGCCTCTGAGACTTAAACAAATGTTCTGCTTGTTGTCCTGGTGCCATTCAGCCAAAATATTGCAGAAAAGTGGGGAAGGAGGTTTTTAAGACTGGAGAAATTGATAGAAATCTTTGTCTTGATTTCAAAGAGCTTCACCTCAGGGCAACAGAGCTGAAGTCAGTTCTTCAGTTCTGGAGAGGCCAGAGCCAGGGAAGTATAATTAGGTGAATATTCAGAAGGATTATCCCATCTGTATGACTTGATAAGTAATTTTTCTCCTCCTTTTTCATCTTAGAGAGTGATCACTTATCTAAGAGAAAGGCTGGTCTGAGGCAAGAGTTCTCTGAACGCATCTGTACTCTCATACATGCTCCTGGTTCTGAGAAACGTCAGGGCAGGCTTAAAGAAACACTGTAAGGGGATGCCAAAGCTTCCAGGGAAAATGTAGATCTTTTCCAGCTCTGTTGGAGCTACCTCGTGGAGCTTGAGCCAAAACACAATGTAATTTTACACTCCTGGACCAGTCTGAACATGCATTCTCTTCGAGTGCAGACCAGCACATTAGTTGCTGGCATCAGCATACTCCTTCTATACGGAAGGGAAGGGGAGTTGTTGGCAGAGAGGTTTTAAAGCATGATGGGTTTCTTGCAAGCACACAACAAGATGTATGTACTATAAAAATGGCCATGTACCATTTTCTTTTAAAATGTGTTTTTCCTCTTGCAAGGGAGGAGGAATAGACTCAGAAAGAAGGTAAAAACACTGTATGCTTTTTATTGCATTTCTTCTCCATATGTGTTGTATTGGCTTTTATCCCCTGAGGTATTAAAAAGGAAGGTTGTGAAAACCATTTCAAAGAAATCAAAGAGCACCCAAAATACTCATAAACACAAACAGTTTTGCTGCATATGTACAACCTTATGTATGGCCTAACTCCTGACCTTGCAGTCTAACGCTCTCCTGTGCTGGGCACACAGAATCTCTAAAAGCAAATTACTCAGCACCAGCACAAAACGAACGCTTTGCCCATGCTTTCTACTGAAACAGAAGGAGCCTGTGATCTCTGGGCAGATTTTAAAGACTATGTGATGGGTTAATTGACTGAGCTTTCTGGCTGTCCTTCCATCCATGCTGGCTGCCTTTTTTTGTCTGTATTTTTGCTAAGAAGAAAATTGTGATAGATTATCCAAGAGGCTTAGCCCTTCTTCCTTTTCAGAAGCTCGTGCAGCATATTTCCTTTCCTAGAAGTGCTGCCTTCCACAGGTAGCACAAGTGTATGTGCTTTCAGAGCTTTATCCAAACAAGTCAGCTGTGTTGCTGTAGCATTATTTTTGCAAGCAATGCCTCAAATATCTGCATCTCCAAAAGCAGGGACATAGAAGAAACACTGTGTGGGCGCGTAACCAGTGTTGACTTTCTCAGTCTTGCCTGTCTTTCCTAAAATGGTCTCTGAAGTGTTTTTTTCCAAAAAGTACATGGTTGTAATTAAGAGAGAAAAATGAGCTGTTAATCAGAAACAAACTGTTTGCTCTAACAGCTCAGATACACCTGGGACAGAGATTGCCATGTGTGATACATCCATATTAAACAGCATATGGGCAGGCTTTTCTTTTCATGGTTGCCTTTATCATTAAAAATGAGTATTGTTCTTGTACAACTGGCTTAAGCCCAAGCAGAGTCTGGATGCTTCAGTTGTCCACTATATCCTCAATTATAATCGGTGCTAAAGAGCAAAGGTACTTAGGTTGATTCTGCAAACAGGATATGCGGAGCACTTTTTGTGCTCTTTCACTGGATCTGCTAATATAAAACAGAAATGCCAGTGATTAATATCCTGAAGCAACTGATGTATAAAGGATACTAGCCACTGAAGTTCAGAGGTTAATAGGAAGAACTGCATCAGATTCACTTGGGATTCACAGAGGTAATGTATTTTATGAAGTTGCTATTAAGCTCCTTGCTTCTTTCCTTGAGTGTCCCAGATTCACAGAGCAAATCCAAGAACATGTGTCAACATGAAGTTGCTTCAAGGCATGGTTATGGTATGAAATCACAGCTGCAACTCTCTAGACAGTTGTGTGTTCTGATGTATGTTTGACATGGTAGACCAACCAGGCCTTTCAGGCACATAAGTCAGTGCAATTCTGTTGACTTCAGGGCCTTATCAGGTCACATGGTAACCTGCTTCAGCACCAACCTGTGCTTTGTCTCACACTCTGTTTAGGTCTCATCGTGGATTTGCAACATCTGAGGACTTAGAAAAGCAAACGTTAAAGGCAAACAGCAGTAGTGTTACAGAAGCCTCTCACAATGAGGTAAGGATAAACTCAGAGATCAGTGAGAAGTATTGTTTCCTTGGGCATTTTATACACTCATACCCCTAACCTCACCTTCAAAAGCTACAGCCAGCTCTCAGTCGTAACACAGTATTTCCATGTATAAGGATTCCTTTGGCAGACTTCAAGATAGTATAATCTTGCAGATAGAAAGTATTGTATTTAGAAATCAGATTTCTTGCAGCACAAGACAGATGTAAATTTGCCGGAAGTGATTAACAGAGAATTCTTTCAGATAATAGTTGAAGAAAACATGAATGACTGGAAAAGGAAGGGAGATGGTAGGTAAAATTCCTACAGTTTTATGTTAGGTAGGCTGAAAACCATAGTGGTTCAGGAGGTGTTTCATGGACAAGGCTGCTACTATGAAGTTGGCAACTTCCATGGGAAAGGCAGGGCAGAAAACTGAAAGTAGGAACAATTTTAGATACTGAATTTTAATATACTGCTGCATGTCTATCAGAGATCTTGGAAATGCATTGCATTTTCCAGGAATCCCAGTCCCATCACCACTGAATTTGCCATAATATTATTAGAACATTTTCCAAGAAAAACAGTCCAGATATCCATAGGAGAAAAGGATCAAAGTACAGTAGCTGAGAGATCTGTGCTCAGAAGGCTCAGCACGTCACTGCTGGTATGCTAGAAACACTAATGTATAAGGTAGAGCTGACTGTAGAATGGGAGCAGGATTCCTTCAGCAAAATTTGACTTTCCATTCAAGTCATGGAAGTCCTGTAGGTTTAATCAGATTCATTTTCTCTGACCTATCATCCTAATGCACACACGCACACACCCCATTGCCCTTAACTTAATAAATTATCCTTAAAAAAATAAGGATCTTCCTTATTCTGAATTTGGAAGACTGTAAGCTCTTTGAAGAAATGAGACATGATATTTAAACAAGGAGTTTACCTGAAACCCCAATTTTATTTCAGAAGAATGAGTGCTTATAAATAGCTTTCAGTTCTCTTAGAGACTGGCTTCAACAGAGAGATTGCTTCTGGCCTGTGTTAATTTAGTGAGAGCCATATCTCCAACTCATGCTAATAGCATCTCAGCTGAGGTGACTTCAGTGATTTCTGGGAGAGATCTTCTAAATAACATCTGACAGAACAGGTGCTATTAAACATGAGTAAGAGTATTGGAATCTGGGTCTGTATCAAGGTGAGAATCTTGACTGAAAGCCCTTGAAAATGGATTAGGCTTTCACAGTCCTTTTCAGTTATCACTGATCATTTTCTACTGGGTACCGTGCTGCATATCTCTGTTGTTCTCCATGTTTCTTGTGCTGCCTTACCCTGCAGATCTAGTATTCTCTGTCTTTGCCTCTTTGTCCCAACTCCTTTTCCTTTCCAAGATAATAATGAGATGTTGAAAACACTCTGTTTATCTAGTCTCAAGACATTCAGGGAGAGGTGAAGCACTCTGGAATATCTAAAAAAAAAAATTTCTACCTGAGCCATTTACCATAATTCTGTATTTGAGGTGACCTGATCTCTACTGTGGCTACCAGAAATTAATTTTATTGAGGCAGGAGTGAGTAAGACACCTATAGCCTGACACAACATTCAGAGAAATACAATTGATTTCCACAAGAAAGTCTGATCCTCCAGCATTGATGGCTCATTGTTCAAAGAAGTTTAAAATCTTTCTCAGCTGTACTTAGATTAAAGGAAAGCTATTGATGTGATGGATGGCTTATTCCCCGGAGAGCCAAACTGAACAGCAAGTGCCCGTTTGGGACTGTGCATTTCAAAGGGGCTTCACTCACTGAAATCTTAGAATTCATCTGCACGTTCCATGGGTCAGAAGGGGATATGAATATATTAAGACCATCTGAATGACTGTGCTGGGTCAGAACACCTATCCATCTAACCCAAGTGCCCTGCTACCAAAAGTATCTATGAACAGACATCTAAGGAAGAATAAGAAATGGCAAACACTTGTGACACTTCCTCCTAAATGTCTCTAGGGCCCCAACTCTTTCCACTTTGGGGACTTCCTGGCTTGGATCTGGTTTTTCAGTGTATGAGCAGTTCTCACTATATTTCTCTTCCATGCACATGTGCAGTCTCACTTTGAACCCATGTCAATTTTTGGCACCCTGAAGTAATTTAGCAACAAGTTCCACAGTCTACTGTTTACAGTGTGAATAATCAAACTATTTTGTTTGTATTGGACCTGGCTCATGCTATCTTTATTTGATGCTCTGCAGTTCTTGTACTAAAAGAAACTGAACATCAATTCCTATCCATCCACAACATACTTATTTTGGAAATGTATACCACATCATCCCCAGTTATCCCTTTTCCAGACTGCAGTGCCTAGCCTGTTCATTTATCCTTAATATGACAAGCCTTTCATGCCCTTGATCATCCATCTTTGTTGCCTTTCTGTCAACCTTCTCAAAGTCTGAAGTATCTTCTGAGATGAGGGGACCAGAAATGCATGCTGTATTCAAATGGTGGACAAAACATGGACTTATACAGTCACAGAATAGTGTTACATTTTGTTTTGTATTCATTTTCTAATAAAGCCAAACATTTGAGTTGCTCTGTTGACTGCTACTGGGTATTGAACTATTGTTTCAATGGAGCCACCTACAAAAGCCCCAGGACCTCCTGAGCGCTGAAGACCAGTTTAAAGCCCATCACTTTGTGTGTGAAGTTAGGATTATTTTTTTCCCATGCCCATCGTTTTGTATTTAGCTGTACCAAACATAATCTGTCATTTTATTACACATTTTATTCTGTTTCTCAGTCTTGCTCTAAGACTTCATACAGTCAGCCTGTGCTCTTGCTAGACTGATAAATGTGGTGTTGCCAACAAGCTTTCTTACTCCACTATTCAACCAGTTCCAGGTTTTCTTACAAATATGTTGAACAGTAGAGGTCCCAGCACAGACCCCTGAAAAATTCCTCTTGATTCTTCCCTCCATTGAAAGAACTGATTGTTCTGTTTCCTATCTTATAATCACGCAAGACCTTCCCTCTAAGAGCTGCTTTTGGTGAGGGCCTTTGTCAAAGCCTTCTGGAATTACAAATATACTGTATTGGCCAGATAACCCTGCCCCACAAGCTTGTTGACACCTTCACAGAAAAAGCAGGCCTTTTATATAAAGCTTCACCAACTCTATCGGTATGGATTATTTATGGTACAATGCTTATGCAGTTGCCTGCTAACTCTTTATAGTTTCTATTAGTTTGTCCAATATGGACATCAGTCTGATGTTCCTGTAATTCTCTGCTGGGACCTCAACGTCACATATGTTATCCTCCAGTCTTAAGTACCCAGACTGTTTTAAATGAAAGGTTACACAAGTCTCTCAGCAATTCAGCTATTTCATCCTTGAATTGCTTCAAAACTCTTGAGTGATTACCATCTGGTCTTGGCAATGTGTCACTGTTCTTTATATCATTTGTTCCCAAACTCCTTCTGTAGTCACTTCAGTATCTTTTATAACCTGAACTAACCCAAGAATCTCTCTTTACTCCTGAGTAAGCCAGGGCATAGAGCAGTTGAGTGACTAATGCTTTTCTGAAAGCACAGATCTTGCTGACGACATTTGGTTTGGGCTGGGCTATGGTTTGGTTATATTGCCTCCGTTAGCCAGTAATTGAATGTGTAAAAGTACAGTGTAAAGGAAAGTAACAGAGTAGTACAGAGATGGTCATTTGTCATCATTAGTTGTCAGGGGTGGCTGTGTTTGAATACTGGCTGCATTGTTCAGGGGACAAAGTGCCATGAAGTCAGAAGTACCAGCACTGAGGTAGCCCACGCAGTTACCCCCACCAGCATCTGGTGCCTTGCTGCAAAACTGGAAGAAGAGATATTAGTAAGCATTGCAGGAGTGGGGTTATAAAGCAGGAGCTACATGCTTTGTGGTCATGTGGCCCAAGGAGCACAGCTCAGGAAAATTCTTTCCACATTACAGCCTAACTACAGCCTCCAGAGAGCTTACAGCTAAAAGCAGAGCGCACAGGAACAGGGCTGCCCAGAATGGCAGGGCATTATATATGGCTTTTCGTAAAAGCAATTACAAATGGCTTTTCTTACACTTAGAAGTACTTGGAAACCAACAATTTTTTAAGCCAGGGATGACATTATCTTGCCTTATGGTGGTCTCAGTTTAGCCTGAGTCCTTGTGTTGAAACAGGGGTCATTGCGTTTGGTCTGTGCAGGCGGTTGAATTTGTGTACTGGCACTGGTTTGGTTCTGTGTCTGCACCAGGTGCTTCCACGGCTCCTTTTGCCTCAGACCAGGGGGAATGAGGAGAAGCTGCAGATCGGGGCTATTGGGGAGCAGTGAGGGCTGCCTGTACTTCCCTGACGGTTGGTGTGGCCTGGGGGAAAGTCTGCAAAACATCTCTGCTTGCCAGATGATTTCTCCCTGGGTCAGCAGAGCCAATCTTCATGACTTCCAGGCCTCACAAAGAATTTTCCTCCTCTTTGCTTTCTAATAAATGAGAACACTTGGGTCAGTTCACACTGTTGCTTCAAGCTTCCTTATTTCACTGCCTCTACAGTGAAAAGATTATAGATCTTTTCCTGCCAGCTTTCAGCACTGTGCTGCTTCTGGCTCTGTAAGTAGCATAGGCAGAAGGCACTAAAAGTATCAAAATGAATCCCTGGAATATACGTGCAGACATTTCTTAAGCATTTGCATGAGACTAATTCTATAATTTATCAAGTTGAGCCCTGAAAGAGCATATTCTCTCCCAGACCAAGAGCAGTGTGAGCTAAGACTTTTTTGGTCAAGTGATAATAGTGGCTACTGGTAGATGACTTGCTTAAGTGAGTTTTCATCATCAAGCTAAAACTTAACAGTTAAGATAAGGCTTAATAACAGGTGTTTTTTTCCTTAATAGCACATTACACTGAACTGATCTTATGACGGTCCATGAGTCCCATCAACCCACAGCTAGTTTCATGTGTTAATGAGAGTTGCTTAACAGTGGGCTGTGCTCTGGGCCGTACTGAAGTGTGTTTGCACTGTGGAAACTCCATATAATTTAAAATGGAAATCTGTTTTGGATGTAACATTGTCTTAAAAAACCCAAACCCTCTCTTGCTGCAAATAGTTAATAGTGGAAGGAGTGGTGAAAACAGCAAGAAATTGCAGGAAGATTTATGATAGACTTAAAGGCTAAAAGGCAGAAAGAGAGATGAAGAGATTTTAGAGAACTGGCAAAATCACAATGAGAAATGACAGTAAGTTTGTCTAAGGGTCAGACCCATCTCCCTGCCTTCAGCCAACTGAGAGGTAGATGCACACTCTAAAATGCTCTGGCACTCTGGTCCATGGGAAAAATATGTCTTCAACTCCCATCTCAAGACAGAATGAACTGCTCTGTTGGAGGTGCTTATGTTCCAGGTGGACTGTGGAGGAAGGCCACCAGCTTGGTTGGCTAACATTAGCAGAGATGAACTCCAGACCTAGTCTAGTCTTGAGCAAGGCTTTTAGGGTTCAGTTTTCAAAGAAGCAGCCATGCAATTCCATATGTGGCAGTATGTGTGTGACATGCTACTGACTTGAAGGTACATTTTTCCTTTTCCAATTAATGCAAGTCCTTAAGTTTTCCTCTGTGAGGATTTTACAAAGCTCTATTGTTGGCTTTGGATCTTTCCCTGGTTCCAGCTTTGATGTCTTGGGATGACTGGGGTGTGTGGAATGATTGCAGGAGGTGACTTATTGATATGTCCCCCTCTTAAGAGAAGGTAAACCTCCAGGGTGGAATGCAGTGGATATACAAGGAATCTGTTCCATAATAATTCCCTAAGCAACATAACCTGCAACCTTAGATGTTAGCAACACCAAAGGGGCTTGGTATGCTGATTCTAAGAGAAACAACATGGAGGGTGGAGCAGAGTGGAGACACCGTGGCCAGGCTTTGTGATATCACCGCAGGGATGGGGAACTGGAACTACTGGAACAAGAATGGAAGGTCCCTGCACTGAATCCACTGAAGCAAGGAGGTGAAACAATGCGGGTTCTGTCAATGCTATTGTCTTAGTCCTGATTTATACCATAAGTGCCCAGTTCTGGAGCAGTGGCACACTAAATCATGTTCTCTGGGTGAACTTTGCTCATTAGAATCTCATTATAATACCAAAACACACCTCCATCCCCAAAACTACCTGCCTTCAAGGTGCGACCACCCCTCACTGAGCATGCGCTCTGAATTTTCTTTAGCATATACCTTTGAAAGTAAAGCGAGGAGATTTTTACACCAATCATAATAAAGGTATGTATGACTAGAGTCACTCAAGCTCCACCTAAAAATAAGAAAACATAAAAGGGCTTAAGAGAGGAGGAATGCTAGGGAAGACACCATCACAGACAAGTCAGAAGGGCATTGCCGACTTCTGGGATCGGTCGACAGGCTGAACCTCTCTTCCCCCCCATAGGGATGCCTATTGGGTAAGGTTCGAACCCTCAGCTATACTGAGTGCTTCCCCAGGAAACTTAGAAATCTCCATGGAGTTTTTCTATAATTTAGTTTGCTTGTAGTCGACTGTATTATTGTTCGCACGTGCTTTGCAGGCAGTGTATTTATCACTGGCAATCCAAAGGAACCTGTACTCCTGTTGCTTTAATAAACTGTACCATTCATTAAAATCTAGCTGTGATAGTTCATCAAATGCAACCAAACTCCTTAAGTCTGGCCATGATAGTTCATTGAATGTGACTAAATTGAAAGTACAGTGCACTGTTAGTGCATCCATAATCATGATAGTTCAATATATTGAACATGACCGGACTTATAGTTCTGAATTGGGCATCACTCAGAATCTAAGCCTAGCTGCCCCCAGCCCCTCTGATATCTGAGGACAAGCTGGAATGCAAGGTTCTTTTTTTTTTTTTGCCAAACTCCATCACGCTTTAATGCAACAGCTATTGACTTCATTAGAGGCACAATTTAACCTGGTGTCTTACGAGGAGTAGATTTTACTCTCCCTTGAGTAGTCACCGTCTTTATTGTGGGGCAGACAGAGTACTTTATATAGCAATTCTGAGGCAGCTCATGCAAGTGATAAGAACTCACTGAACAAATTTTGATGGACTCTGAGGCCATATGGGAAGGCAGTTAAATAAACTCATAGAATAGAGTTTCCAAAAAAATGGGATGCTTTTGCTCTCTTCCTTGGACTTTGAAACAACGTAAAACATCTGATTGTGTACTGGATTCAACAATGAGGGCCTTGCCCTTGACTGGGTATAAGGTACTTCTAAATCACTGGTGTGCCAGTTCAATTTCATCACTTTTTTTTTTTTGACTGGAAGAATTTAAAGCCAAACTTAATTAAGCTACTGACATTGTGAGAGGGCACACAGGAAACTGTTTAAAATATGAGTCTTGTGTGACTTGGCTCTTGATATCAATGTTATTTTGAATTCCTAAGTTATCGTTGTTTAAAAACATGTCTTAAAGGCTGTAGGTTTTCATGTGGCTGGTGCTTGTCATATTTTGCACAGATCTATGCCTTCCTTTACACTGAAAGACATACATTTTCTTATAGAACATGTTGTATGCACTCAGCTGGCTCTTGATTACAATTTGGTTTTTCCTGGTTGAAAGTACTTGGGATGTATAGCCTTCAGAGACAAACAACTTCACTTATAATTGTGAAAAGTAAGCTGAAATTATAGGGCAGGAACTGGGGATGGAGCCAAGCAGCACCTGGTCTGACATTTTTTAGTGCTTACGTCACTGTTAACAGACATGGATATTTTTCTTCCTGTGTTTGCAGGACTGGCTTAACTATGACATAAATAGAGAGGCCAAGGAGAAAGGCAGAAGGAAAAAAGCACAGCTGAAGGATGAGGATTAATATACCAGGTTCATGACATGTTGGTAAAAATATGCACGAAACGTGACAGTCAGCCATTAAACAGGACACTGGCCAAGTAGAAACCATGACCTCCTCAGTCCAAAATCTTCCTATAAACCAGTACACAGCTTTAGGTCACCAGCAGACTTGGCCAGTTTTAGAAAATGGAACTAGTAGTACATTTTTTTATATCTTCTAGCCAAAATCTTGACCCTGCTAGACTTCAGTGGGTTACAAATCACTGGGATTTCAGTGCTAATGAACTCTTCCACTCCAATCATTTCACTCATTTGACAGCCTACTATTCAGCCAAAATTGGAATTGGTTTCCTCATTGATATAGTGATATCTGTTCATTCACTTAGAGGTGCAGAGTAGATTTGCCATTTGATTATCCCCTGGACATTAAAACACATTGAACTAATAAAGAAAAATCAGTACAACTGACAGAGGAGGCTGAAAGTTTCAAAAACGGTCATACTGCCACATTAAATCCTTAGTTGGAAAATTAAAAATAACCATGTTCTGTTGAAAGCATATGAACAGCATGTGAATGAGGAAAATGTTCATTTAAACAATCCAGACTGGTTTGATTCAAGAAACAGCCAACCAGCTGGCCAACTTGCAGGATGGATTACTTCTTCACACACTACAATCAAAGTCTAGACAGTTCTCTGCCATTTCATGGTACATAATTATTTCAGACTTCAGTTTATAATCATCACCTTTCTAGACACAGTTACTGTAACCCATTTAGCATCAACCTGGAAATACTACCTGAATACCTTCTTCTACTTGTTCTGAAGGGCAGTGTCAGAGACAGGAACTTATTCCACCTCTCTTTATTGCTATCAAAGAAAACACCCCTTAGCCCAGGTCTATGCTAAACCCTGCCACTCTCAGCCTCGAGATCCATCTTCATCTGTTGAGGCAGTATCTCTGTTCTGGTCTCCTGGGCCAGTTATTACTTATTCCAACCTGTGATGGAAAACTGGTAAACCATAGCAGAAGTTAAAAGGCCACTATTTGGAGCCCTCTAGAAAAAAAGGTAAAAAACTGAGGAACAGATCTAGGAAATGCTACATAAATTAAAGATTAAAAGAAAGGGCTGGCCTGGTGACATGCCATGGATGCTCAATATCTGTTGAGATCTGGCTCTGTGCTTTTGCTTGTGAAAGATAAGCCCAGGACCTGCTTCCCTTGAGTCAGCAATAATGTAAAAGTAATTGAACATCCTGCAAGGAGAGGTCTGTCATGTTCTTGTATTTCACTGGTTCAATAACCTGATGTTATTAAAATTTCTTCCAAGCTTCTTGCTATTAGGCAGGGCCTTATTTGATCAGGTATGAAAGATTAAGTGGGCTGTTAGCTTATAGAGTTTCCTTCTGATAAAGAATTACATGGTAGGCTGATTCAACGTGCACGTGAAAGCAAAAATAAAACTTTCTTTGGCTCCTTTCTCATTTTTTCTGTTTTGATTTCCTCATATTCTTTGAATGTCATAGACTAGTAACATCCCATGACTACATTTCACACTTATTTAGCAATGGTATTTATGACTTACCTTTGGTAGTAATCTGCGTATGTGAAGGTATGCAGCACATCTTGGGCTCCAGCAGAAGCTCTTTTTCCTCCTTTTACAGGATATCCTTGTACAGTTTTAGCTAACTAACTGCATCACCAATTTTTTCCATTATTCTTTTGCAGTTTTTTCCACCTTCACTTCTAGAGATAGGAGACAAGATGAATGTCTGCTTTTACAGTGCATTCCCTGGGAAAAAAAAGCATAAGAATTTGCTTTGACATGCACAGGTTTATAATTGTCTGGGGTATTCTCAAGACACATCAGTGTATTACCTTTCCTAATTTTCTTATAATCCTCCACAGCAATAACCTCCCTCTTTACACAACTCTCTAAAGAGCTGGTGCTGAATGTCTCCCTGGTATCCCTGGATGTTAGGATGCTCATTGCCTATTCCCCAGCAGAAAGAAAATCATGCCCAGACTCAGCCCTAGAATGTAGCATTTTTAGACCACTACATGGATACATCTGAATGATAGGAATCTCATTTCTGTTTTTAACGATGGTTGTGATGTCTGCCCCCGCTGATGGCATGGAAATGAGCTGGGCACTACGGGAAGTAAAAAAAAAAAAGCCCACCACCCTGTTAGAATCTAGATTTACATCACACCAGACATTTTCATTGCATTGTATACTATGCCATAACTGTACAACTATGTGTTTCTTTCTGTTCTCCATAAAATCCTGTGAGAACCCAGTGTGGGGCAGAGGATGGTCTCAATGAACAAGCTTCCATAGCAAATAGCCAATTCATTTGCAGAAAAAGAGGCTTCAGGAGGCATAGCTACGTGACAGAGATGACATCCCTTATTGCTCTTGATTGTATTATCCCTAGCTTTCTTAAGTGGAGTCCCTTTTTACCTGTCTTTGCCCCTGTTGGTGCAGAATTTGCTTACTATGGCAAACAAATCAATTCTGATAACAACCAGAATCAAGCAACCGGTTCAGAGGCTTACTTACCCCTTCTCAATAAAAACAATTAGAGCCATTGGCACAAATCCACTGCTGGCAGATACTACTGCTGTGATGATATCCACCAGCCATTTCAGTCCCATTAATTCTTTGCTGGACAAGGTCCTCAGCAGACCCCCTGTCACACATGAACAAGCTCTCTTTCTGCTATGCCAGCAAGAGAATTGACTGGCAATGCAAGAGCCTGGACACATTAGCTGCATCCTGAGCCTGCGACTGGGTCTGGGAAGTTCTCCTTCTGGTGCTTGCTCATGCTTCATGCTCTATTTCACATATTTGGTGGGTAGCATTCATCTTACCTAAAGTAACTGTAGCTGCCTAAAAACTAGATAGCAACTAAACTAATCAACTATGTTGACTCTGTAGGCCATGGAGAGAATATAGGTCTCTACCAAACACTGATGCTCTCCACCTGTCTCAGGATGGAAAGACTGCTTTCTTCACAGGCTTCAGCCTCTTTTCAGTTGAATGGATAAGTGTCGTGAACTGACAGGCAGCAATTTTAAAATACTGATGGAGGCTGTGATAGGCAATGTTATGCCACTATATAGATGGCTTTTTATTTTTCTGTGCAAGCAAACAGGAATTAGAAACACCATATGTATAACAGTGATGTCCAGTATACATTATAATATAGCGACAGAGCTGTATCATTATATGACATGGCAACAGAGTGTTACAGCTACTATATGAAAAGCCAGTATGTATGGCTGAGGTACCACAAATATGCATCCACGTCCATCCATATGACATGGTCATGGCTGATTTTGCTTATGTTACGATCTAGCTGATTATCTAGAGACATCTCTGCCGGCCTTTACAGGGCACTTCATTCCCCTTTTCCAAATATGGCTGCTTAAACTGTGGCTAGAAAACTGTCAAAGGCTCCCTGTACCAGAGAATACACTGAAATTATGAGTCTAGGAACTATGTTTTCCTGTTCTTTATATTCTTCCACTAATTCATCCTTTTCCCAGTTCTCCTCTTCCGCACTGGTTTTCTGAGCCTTTATGTTCTTCCCCCCCACCTTATTCCCTTTAGATTACCTCTCAGTGTAAAATTGTAACAGCACAGTAACCATTCCTCAAGCTTTTAATGACAGCTCCTAATTGCTGACAAGAAAGGGAAGAAAACTATGTGAAAATGTGTATGCATAAGATTGTCATAATGTCATACACAATGCTGAGATCAGTAATGAGGAGGTTGGGCCTTAGTTAAGATACCTAGACAGCAAGTATATACCAGGAAGAGGAGGCAGAATAGAAAAATTAAACAAATTAGTGGCTGTGGAAAGCTAAATGAATATAAGGAAAGCTCTGGTAGAATCAGACCAAAAAAAGCAGTTCCCTTTGGGTGGCATAGATAACATGGCAAATAACTTTGGGAACGACTGGCAATAAATGACATTTGTGGCACCTAACTGGTGCCATTCCACTATTATTGTGCAGGAGAGGTGGGGACTCCCCAGACACTGCCTTCCTTGCTGTAATCACTGCCTCCTGAAAACAGAGAATGTTAGTCTGCTTCTATGAATGTAACCACAAAACTCCTTCACAAACCAGGTTCCTGGGACCATGGGTCACACAAGCTCATGAACTTGGTTCACCAATGATAATTTCTTAATTTATTTTTGCACTTCTCAGCCCATGCTATTTCACCAAGGCAACAGACCAAATATTTCAGAGGCCTCTCCTTACCTCAAGGAGGAAATGGTACAAAATTCTGCCAAAGATCCTGGTGAATGCAGGAAGAGAGGGATTTTATGAGAGAGAGAGTTGGAGGTGTTTCATGTTTACAGCTCCTGCCTCTATTAGTGCCTTCTAGCAACACAACAGTGTTCACCGTTCAGACTGGAACATCATTAAATCAGGGCTGTAATACAGTTCATTTCTGGGTTTATAGATGAATGGCTGGAATCTCAGTCCATCTCAGCTATAAAATGTGGCTTCAAAAAGGCTAGCTTTGCTAAGGACTTGGGAGTCAGTTCATTAAGACAGTACTCTTCCTTATCTACCACTCCCAATAAGGGGCTTTTAGACTAAAGAAGGCAAAAGCTGAAGCAGTGAAGTTGAGAAGAATTCACTTTTTTATATTCCTGTGAGAAAAACTGGGTTGCACTAACAGTATATTTAAGTTTATGTCATGATGGTCAAACTCAAAAAAGGTGCAGTGTGCAATGCTAAGTATCCAGTACTTACTTACCCTGAATCATCTGCTGTTGAAAACCTGATTGTGTCTCCTGAGGTTTGCAGCTAAGTGGTTCCAATAATTGGAGTTACACCTGGCCAGCTGCTGTTTAAATCTAGCTCCCCCAATTACAGAGACCTGCCTGTGTTCCCCAAGGCAACTGCCTCATTAGGACATCCATGTCCGTTTCGGCAGACCCTGTCAGACTTTTCACATTCAAGGTTATCTAGGACATGTGCTCCTCAGAAACACCAAGTGATTCCTATGTCAACATAGATACTAGTTAGAATGTATTAACTTTGATTTGGATTACGGCGGGGGGCGGGTGGGAGTGTTAGGCAAGGGGAGATGACAAGAAACTGATAATCTGCTTGTGGTCTATTCTACCAATGTCAAAGAGGGTGAGGTTTGGGGGCTTTTTGTGTTAGATGTCTCTTTTTTTTCCTTTTTAAGGAAGGATGAGCCTTGTGAGAAGGGAGACAGGTGAACAGCCCAGGTGTGTTTTGGAGTTCAGAGGGGATAACGAGGTGCCGGATCTGAAACCTAATACGCCTTTTGCACAGTAGAGGAGCTGTCATGCAAATCTACTTCAGTGGTCTGGTTTTGGCCATGTGCAGGACAGATCCCAGATTTCCACAATCCCTTTCAGTCTACCTAAAACGGCTTGCAGACAGCAGCAAGGCTTCATAGGCAAATGACCTTCTTTCACAGGCAGATGCGTGTTTGGCTGATTTGCTTTTATAGTAAGCTGTAATGTAAAAAAATATAAAATACCGATCTTAAACACAGCTTGCACTTCCCTTTTTCTGACCTGATTCTGATCTCAGTAAATTAAGTTAGTGACTGATTGGTCCTGGGCCTCACTTCTGGAACACAAACCAGTTCTCATCATGCAGTATTTCCCTTATTATATTATTGTTTGAGGATACTGGGGTAGGAGAAAGCCATTTTCTTCCTAGAATCTGAATGGGATGGCCACAGCCATAAGCTTGCATTACAGATGGAACAGCTGGATCAAGAACATCTTTGTTGAATAAACTAAGGAATAAGTGTTCCTTGTGCTGGGAATGGAAGCTAATACTAAGTGTTCAGGATGAAGAAATGACTGAGTTTAGCAATTGCTTCTGCAGAACTGTGCATTTCACCAGCTTCCCTTTACAGAATGCTCTGGCTGATGCCTAAGGTACTTAGATGGCTTTTAAACATGCATTTCTTTGCTCCAGTGTTTTCCATACTTAATGCATATTCTCAGAAATATCCCATTAACATTCTCTTTGCTGTAAGTGCCCCTAGTGACTTGACATTTGGGAATAAGCAGCTTATGTTGCCTAAGATGTCAGTTAATTTTAGCAGTGGCAAGGCTAGCAATGGCAGTCCTCCCCACACAAAAATATGGGTGGCATGCTCATAAATCCAAATGTTAGGGGTTTGAAAAGTCCAACAACTGCTCCCCCCATTTCATAGAAAAGAAAAAGAGGTAATTTCAATATGAAAAAAGGCATCTGCATACATTTGTTATGTGAGCTCACTGGCATGTATCCCTGCCAATACTGCCAGCTTTATTAGTATCTTGGTCAAATACTCAAATCTGGCATATTTTACTGCTTCATGCCCTTTGTCTTCAAATACTGTTGCTATGTCTGGAGTGCACTGCCAAGGCAAAAATAACCTACTGCACATTTCAGAGCACTGCCTTCAGTGTAGCCTGGATTGTGTCAAGCAGAATTTCACCTAGGGGAGAAAAGGAGGAAAAAAATAACCCCTTGTAGTCCTGAGTTTCTAGCTTACTGGCGCTGGATTGATCTGGTGATGAATTACTTATGGGCATCATCCCCACACAGACCTGGGGGTCTAGAGGAAGTGCCCACAGTGAAGCTCTGCCCTTAGGTAGAGTTATACCCACATATACCTCTCACACCAGAATCAGAGCTGCAGAGGGTAAATCATAAGCAGTCATCACGAAGGTCTTGGCAGCCTGCAGCATGCAAAGCCTCCCTCCCACCCCCATGACAGGACAGGCATGGTACACTTTGCTGGAGGGTGCTACTGCAAAGGGGGAAAGAGAAGAGGAAACCCTTTATCTCCTTTGCGTTACTCTCTGCTTGAATAGCTGCAGAAAAGATGTAGTTTATTGAATCCTGGACTGAAGAAGCCTGGTTTCTACAGGTTGATGTCTTGAGACTCATTGATATTGCTTTATAGAAAGTTTGGGCTGAAATTCTGCCTGGAGCTGGGACGGGTGCAAGGCCAGGAAGCTCTGCTCTGTGGGGTTCCCACTGCACTCACCATCAGAGTGTTTGCAACAAGGTTCCTAGTCTTCCTCTCTTACTGTCTTCCAGACCTTTGTCTCTCTCTCAAGTTTGGGTGATAACACACACCTAGTTCAAAAATTACTGTGGGGAGAGACAAACAAAGGCATACGCCCATAAGCACAATTGTTATAGCACACCATGTACCTCTATCAGCTGGATAATTATTCCAGTAGCAAATCTGTAAACTTCAAATAGAGAAGTTGGAACAAAATAAAAAGCCGCCTGCCTGGAAGTCACCTTTTTGTTATTCCAAGTCTCTCTGACAAATCTGGCAGCAGGTCACACTTGTATCATTGCTCAGTGCAGCCCCGTCCTCATTGTCCCTGCACCAGACAAGTAGTCCCAGAGCTGGCTGAACCATTCAGTCCTCCTTAGCAGACTCCAAATTGTGAGCAGTACTCTTTTCCACTCTTATTAACATAAACCTTGTTTCAGCTGTCCAAGTGCCACAAAGTAGAGGTCAGGCCTGGAAAGAAAAACCATTTAGACCCACCTTGTCGGTGGTATTATTTATGATGCTTTGAGTTCAAAGACCATTTGAGGGGATACTGAAGACACTTCAGGGTGGTTTATTTTATGCCATAACACAAAGAAATGTGCAAATCTGGGCACGTGGGGAGATGATAGGCTAAACGTTTTCTTGCAAAGTTGGTCACAGCTAGTTTGCTAGCCCATTACTGCATTTTTAGAGTGGGCTGCTCCCTCTGACTTCACTGATGCATTGGCTGAAACAGATTAGCTCTTGTCAATGTTTCAGGGTTCAGTGGAAACCAGTAATTCTCAGTGAGACTAGGTATTTCAGAGCTAGAAAAAGAAAAGGCTGACAGTATGTTTTACACTGTTGAAGCAAGCGAGGAGGAGTGAGACACTGATTTCATAAGCAGTTCACAACATAGTGGCAATATTAAAATATAAATTTTTGTAGGTCTCCTTTAAGATCACCCTTTGTTGAGCAAAGCTCTCATTAAAGTGAGGCACAAAAGTGCAAATTCTGGCCAGTGATAGCTTTAAAAGTGGATTTTCCAGCTTTTGTTAAATTTCACTGCATTTTTAAGCTGTCTATACTGCTGATAACCACGTCCTGCTTTGCACTGGGGGTGGAGGATGGAGGAAGCTAAGGTGTACTTTTTTTGTAGACTTGTCTACATTTTGAACATTGGTCATTAAAATGAAAAAGGCTTATTTTCCTGAAGAATTTCAATTGCAAAAGAAGTATAGGAGATTTTCGTCCCCCACCCTAATATCTCTGCTCTCTTTTTTGAGATACCAGAGGCTATTACTGCTGACTGGAAGAACCTAGGACACTGCCAATTTTGAAATAAATCAAGCTTTGATACATTACAGGCATGTTCTCCAAGTACTGGGGCACAGACTGAAAGGATCAGCCTTTGGAGGAAAAATGGTCCTATAACCCTAGGTACTGGGTGCCCAAGTGTGGCTCTGGTTTACAGTTTTGTTGTAAAATCATAAACCTCAAAGTATTCAGGAGATGTAAAACCTTAATAGCACTAAGGATCAGTGATGCAATGAAATACCTTAATATATTCATATGACCACCCCCTTATTTGGCATTGTGCCTTTCGGAACTCTGTCAAGCTGAGGTGCAGGCCATGCCAAAACATCTGGCACATAATGAAATATTTTTTTGTGGGTAACCACAACTGACCTCCCCCGTTTGCACTTACATAGCCAAACAGAGCTCTGGTAGTTACTCTAAAACTCCCAAATATTACTTCAGATTTGGAAGCAATGAGCTGAAACTACGGAGATCAGCTCTCCTTATGGTTTCTGGGTTTAGTTTAATCTCAATGATAGAATAGGGTTGCAGGTGACACAGTTTCCCTTTATTCCATGTATGGTCCAGCCTGTGGACAAGACTTCCCTGTGTGCACTGAATAGAGGGGAAATCACATGATTATTAGACCGCTAAGACTTGGTATAAAGTTACCAGAGCAGAATATCAGGTTTCTGAGTGATTGCTGTTATGGTGCACTGTTACCAACTGCAGCAGAATGGAGGGACATGCACAGACTTGGAAGCCTGGCAGGCTTTACTGCTAGATTTGATTCTGAAAATTTATTAAAGTCTCTATAAACGAGACATACTGTATGTTTTGAAATAAAATGTCTCAGTCAGACAGGCAATCCAATGACATCCCAAGTACTCTTCTCTCACCTGTACACCTTACTAGATTAGTAGCCTCTTCTTGGGGTACTAGGAATCATTTCTCCGACACTACTGTTGTTCCAATTACTTCTCCTCATATGCTACGTTTGAATGTTCTTTCAGTTCCACTGCAATGTGAAAATAATAATGAAAAAAATCTTCATGGCATAAATGATTTGTCTACCCAATTCCACTGGTTTACTTACATGTCATTATAACCTATTGGAAGGAAGAGGGAAGCAACAGAATAAATACCAAGGGCCAATTTTTCCAACAGAACTCCAAAAAGTCAGAAATAGTATGTGCTAGTGTGTACATTTACATGACAGTAGACATATATTTACATATACAAAATACATTGTTAGTCACACAGTCCTCTGTGAACATGAAATATCCCATTGCCTGCACAAACACAAACACTCACAGGTACCCTGAACATATTTTTGCAGAATGACTCATGGTTGCCTTGAAAAGTCAAGTGGATTTGGCAAGACTGTGCTGATATTTCTAACCAAAGAGACTTTTCCAAACACAGAACAATCATCTATGCTCCTTAGGTATGGAACCCAGCAAGTCTGAAGTTGTAACTGTTAGTCATTTCTTAATGATCAAAGAATCACATTTTGTAAGAAAGTACTTTCTTTTCTTTTCCTATTTTTTTAATGTATTTCTCTCACCACTGCCAAAGAGCATTGTAATACTTTTAAAAAACAAATTACTTCTGGGAGGAGAACAAGCATAAGTAATTTCAGCCCAAGGGGTAATTTTGCCAGAAAGTTTTATGCAGCTGAGTGGAAGGTTTCAGCATGAGAGTGTTTTCTCAGTCATAACTATAATGCCATGTTATAATGAATGGTAGAAGTCTATCCTTCATTACCTAGCAAACAACAGAAGTGAAATAGAAACCCAATAGGTGATTTGGATTTAAGACACAGTGACAATATATTTCCATCAGTCCAATTTAGTTTTCTTTTACTATCAGGTAAAATGCAAATGAATGCATTTCTGAATGCAAAGCTGGAGAATGTCTCCACAGCCACTCTTTGGGAATATTGGAAGTGCATTACCAGACCTCTAGCTGTTTCTATCAGTTACAGTAAGGAGCATTAATCACTAATCCTTACATGAAAGTATCTGATGATGGTGTACTTAGACTCTTCTTCCTAAGAGACAAAAAGAGGAAAATGCCTGTTTTGTGTTCTTAGGAATATGCAGAGAGCCACAAAGGTCTTTTTGTAATTCATAACTACATAATGGAAGGCAGCAAGTGAAGAAAAGCAAAGTATTTTATTTGTCACTTAGAAAGAGCATTACGTTCCAGCAAACCATTTAAAATTTCTTCATTACCACAGGGAAGCTTATGTTCCTCTGCTTTTTATTTCCTATAGGGTAGTCTGTGATGTTTACTCCATTTTTGTAGACTACTTTATATATACAAAGGACACAACCAAATATTGTTTTTTTGACTTGATCTCATGAGGAGAAACACTCTCCTTTAGAACTGATGTGGGAAGAGGAATAAGGTAGCCATTACCTCCTCATTAACATTGTCCCATGTCGCACATACTGCCAGGCCATTGGCCAGGGCAATGAGAAGCCCCCCATTGCCATCATAGTTACACTGAGCTCTGGGCTCCCACTGGTCCCCTGGGAAAGGGAATTATCCAGAAACCACAGTAGAACTGCCCTGGCAGGTCTTATGGCCAAAGACCATCCTTACAAAAGACTGCCTGGGTGCCTGCTAATTGCTACTCCCTTATACACCTCAAGCTCTAAGCCTGGAAGAAATCACCAAATTTTAACACCATTGAGAAAGACTTGTGTTGTGATATAGAAAGTAGAGATAAAACTGTAAAATACTGGAAGAAAATACATTCTTTCCAAACTGCCTAACTAATTTTGTGATATAGCCACGTTTAAACCACAGCATGCTTATGAGAAATTAATACATGTACTCTTAAACTCTGCTTTTCATGACAAAGATGATCAGGGAAAACATCAGGGAATCTAATAGACTACGACATTGAAACCTCAAAATTACCTTTCTGTTTTTCAAGCAGAAGTGCAGGCTTCTTTTGCTAAAATATATAAACAACTGTATGTCTTTATGAACTGACTTATTAAAAGAGATGAGCAAACCTGGAAGACAAATAGGAATTTTTACACAATGGTATGTGTAATATTAGCTATGCAATCATATGTGACCGTAGGCATATATCTCTCTAGCCTGAATAGTTAAAACTATTTTCTGATCTGCTGAGTGAGCCTTTTCAGTTACCAAATTGCCCTTTTTTTAAAAACCATTTTCCATCTGAGTCACTTTAGAAATTCAGATCAATGTTCTGTAGTAAAGAGCGGGCTCTGGGTTGAAGTATGGCAATCCTTAAGAGTTAGAAGTGCACTTGATAGTAATCCAAAACATGAATCAATACTAAAACTGCATTTAATGGACAGTGTTGAAATACAACAAAGACACTTAAGGCAAAAAACCAGATTTTGATTAAATGTTTAGATAGTCTTCTAAACTGACCTTTACTTAGCTAAACTGTAACTTGAAACGCAGACTTCAGCAAGTTTTAAGTATCATTTACAAGCACAGACAAGTCAGCTACCTTTCATGGCCAACATACAGTTTATAGCAAAACCTATTCTTCAGTGCATGGTCTCATATGTTTTGAATGGGTTTACAATGCAGCATTTGGGATTTACAATGCAGCATTCAGAGTAAGCCTTGAAGAGAAGTGGTGCCAACCTACAGTGGCACTTAAACACTGTCTGCATCTGATCTGGGTATTCATCAAATCACCTCAAAATTAGCTGTTTGGAAAGGTAAGACGGGAACAAATGAAGTCTGAAAACCATTGATTTCTGACCTAAAAAACAATATTTGTGTGTGAATTCAACCACAAAGCTTAGTATACCTCCAGTTGACAAGCTCAGTTTTCTGTACTGAAATAATTGCTGGGAGATCACTGTGTTAATGAAAGATTGTCCAAAAACTGTTGTTCTGACAAATAAAAGGAAATATGAGTAAACAGGGCAAAAATACGGCTGTAAGGAAAAAAACCCCTCCCTCACCCTTTTTATTGTATTTACAAAAATTATTTTTTTTTTTTAATTCTGCAGTTTCCCTGCACCATTTTCTTCAAACACCTCTTGCTTTGGCCCCATTCAGCCTTTTCCTTCTGTACTAGCTTAGAAGGTGTTTTAGCTAAAAGGCAATGGGAAGAGACCTCAGAACTTTTAGGTGCAGGAGGTGGGGAAAGGATAAGAAAAGGAGAAGGTGAGAGACCTGTAGTTCCACCTTTTTTCACTGCAGGCCTACTACCTACAGACTACCCATCTGGCCCTAGGCCATCAGGGAAATTTTACTGTTTAAAAAAAGAGGGCTGAACTCAGAGCATGCCGAGTACTGAGTTTAGTCTAGTGAGGGAGCAAGGAAGGACTTAAAAACTGCTGGTCCATCTGTGAGCAGCAGTTAGGAACAGGAAGAGCTTGAAATATTTACCATAGGTCCTGATGTCCACTCCCAGCACAGAGTCTCCTAAGAAAAGCCAGAGCGTGTGCTGAACTGGTGCCGTGTTATAGTCTGGCAAGAAATCAAGACAAAGAAAAGAGCAAAATAAAGAAATCATTGAGATCCAATCAAAGGAGATCTATTAGGGGATGCAAATTATACTACGAGATTAATTGGTTGGTTTAATTAATGTGGTGATCAGATCTTTAAAAATTAAAACAATATAGAAAATGTCTGAACACTTTTCTAAAGCATTTCTACATTTTCTACAGTGTTTTCCAAGCATTAATCCATTAATCATTGCAACACTCATACAACTCAAGTATCATTATGCTTTATATAATGAAGAAAAGTGGGGCTCTGAAATTAAAGAAAAAGAGACAGTTTCAGAGTCACAAAAGCATCCAGCTCACCAGGTGTAATTCAGGTATCTGCATGCACAACTGCTGACTTCTTGGCAAGTGTCTCCCTGTTGCGTTAAAGCGTAACAAAGTTTGGCAGAAAATAAACCCCCGTGCATTCCAGCTTGTCCTCAGATATCAGAGGGGCTGGGGGCAGCTAGGCTTAGATTCTGAGTGATGCCCAATTCAGAACTATAAGTCCGGTCATGTTCAATATATTGAACTATCATGATTATGGATGCACTAACAGTGCACTGTACTTTCAATTTAGTCACATTCAATGAACTATCATGGCCAGACTTAAGGAGTTTGGTTGCATTTGATGAACTATCACAGCTAGATTTTAATGAATGGTACAGTTTATTAAAGCAACAGGAGTACAGGTTCCTTTGGATTGCCAGTGATAAATACACTGCCTGCAAAGCACGTGCGAACAATAATACAGTCGACTACAAGCAAACTAAATTATAGAAAAACTCCATGGAGATTTCTAAGTTTCCTGGGGAAGCACTCAGTATAGCTGAGGGTTCGAACCTTACCCAATAGGCATCCCTATGGGGGGGAAGAGAGGTTCAGCCTGTCGACCGATCCCAGAAGTCGGCAATGCCCTTCTGACTTGTCTGTGATGGTGTCTTCCCTAGCATTCCTCCTCTCTTAAGCCCTTTTATGTTTTCTTATTTTTAGGTGGAGCTTGAGTGACTCTAGTCATACATACCTTTATTATGATTGGTGTAAAAATCTCCTCGCTTTACTTTCAAAGGTATATGCTAAAGAAAATTCAGAGCGCATGCTCAGTGAGGGGTGGTCGCACCTTGAAGGCAGGTAGTTTTGGGGATGGAGGTGTGTTTTGGTATTATAATGAGATTCTAATGAGCAAAGTTCACCCAGAGAACATGATTTAGTGTGCCACTGCTCCAGAACTGGGCACTTATGGTATAAATCAGGACTAAGACAATAGCATTGACAGAACCCGCATTGTTTCACCTCCTTGCTTCAGTGGATTCAGTGCAGGGACCTTCCATTCTTGTTCCAGTAGTTCCAGTTCCCCATCCCTGCGGTGATATCACAAAGCCTGGCCACGGTGTCTCCACTCTGCTCCACCCTCCATGTTGTTTCTCTTAGAATCAGCATACCAAGCCCCTTTGGTGTTGCTAACATCTAAGGTTGCAGGTTATGTTGCTTAGGGAATTATTATGGAACAGATTCCTTGTATATCCACTGCATTCCACCCTGGAGGTTTACCTTCTCTTAAGAGGGGGACATATCAATAAGTCACCTCCTGCAATCATTCCACAATAAGAACATGCCTGCATGTGTACTGCATGTGTACTGCAGCCACGTTTTCATCCACGTATATTTGTTGATATCAAGGGAACCTTCCAGGGAATAATGGAAACTAATGAAATTTATTTGTGTGTTAGAGAATTCTCTTCTTAAACAAATTAATGCTGAGGCTACTTCCAACTTTTGTGCTTGATCAAAAAGCATAGATTAAGGGTGTGGTCAGATATGTGGGATGAACAGGCCTTGATCTGACATCTCTGCAAAACATTGAAAAACAGCATGACATTTACCATTTTTACAGTATCTAAATCCTGAACTGAATGTATTTGCACACTTTGTAACTGTAGCTGCAATGGCTTATCTGAAACAGAAACATTGCTAGGACTTTGCTCTGTTTATCTTCCTGATTTCCACTCATTAAAAACAAAATATAGAACAGAAAAGAACTGTTTATGGCAAACCAATGTTTCCAGATGCTGGTAAATAATATTGACTCCTGAAGATAAATTTCTCCCCATCTCATCAGAGGTGATTTTCATATCAAGAATCATGTCTCCAGTGCTTAGAACTAATGAGATTCAACTGTTTTCCTCACCTAAGTATGCCTTAAAATCCTAATTGATCACTGAAGCCAAGATTCAAACCTTAACTTTACTAAGATGGGGAATATAGGGACATCCGAATAACATGCTGGAAGTTAAAGTGTTTTAAATAATTTTGTTTTAAAATATAGTGATCATAAGAGGTCAGTGGGCCTTTATGTGTACAGAAAGCAGCATAGCAAAATGTACATTACATAGGTGATAGTGTACAGATTTCTACTCTCCAGAGACTGTTAGACCAGTCTGTGGGTGCTGTTTTGGCAAAACTAAAATGAGAGATGCTTTCAGTTCTCTATCAATTCAGATGCATTATAGAGCTATCTTCCACCAAGTGCTGCTTCTTCCAACTTTTAAACTTCCAGAGGTTGCCTGACCATGCATTGATTTATGCTTCTGTTCCTTTTTATTTTAAATGCAAGCTTTCTTGTGCAGCTTCTCTATTTTACCTGTGTATGTGTAAGCTTCTATTTTTAAAATGACCATGCCAGATTCTTTCTGTTGATCATTAGTAAACCTATCTCATTAGCTGCCTATTCTAGACATTAAATTTTCAATGCTACTGCCAGCAGAACATATGTTCAGTCGTTGCAGTTTTATTGTGTTTCCTTAGATACTTTTACAGGAGAAGATTCTCTTAGATTTGGTCTTTTAGTAAAAGCTTGACTAGGTATTTTCATTTTTATTTTACTTCTTTTCCGAAGTTAATTGACAGTATTCTGTTTGCTACATCCAGTGAAACTGATAAGCATGCCTACACCCCAATGCAACTGAGGATATAAAGGAGCCTCTTGCTGTCTAATTATAGCAAGTAGGAAAGAGGGTTGAGGCCAGAACTGATTTATGGACTAGTGCATTATGTACTCCACCTACTGTAAGTCACTGAATTTCTAAATGGTAACCTATGGAGGTTAAAAATCTACAGTACTTTTCCATATTTTCTTTTCATTCCAACAAAACACTTAGCCAGGAGATAGAAGGTTATTTTGCATTAATATTCTTTTTCTCATTTTAGGGGAAAAGAAAACCTACTGAGAGCAGTATAAGGATAATCCTCATTAAGACATTATTAACAAGGCATATTATTAGAACTGTTAAAGCCATTGCCCTTGATTATAAATGAGTAAATTTGTTAATGAGAACAGTAGTTAATTGGGGGTATTATTGCCAAACAGGGAAATTATATGAAAGTTAAATACATCACAGTGGTTCTTCTACACAATTAAAGATCTAGAAGAGAAGAGATTAAGGAAGAGAATATGAGAAAGTAATAGTCATAAAGTAGAAGTACATTTTTAAAAGTGTATTGCAAGAGTCTATTAAATAAAACTGAATAAAAGTCAATGGTGCATATTTACTCTGTTGAAACTCATCTGAAGCTACTTCTTGCAAGAATATGGACAGAAAATCTCAAACTCCAGCACTGTGCTGAAATATTGTGTAATCATGGGGCTATCTCGTAGGGATCAAAATTTGCCCCCCTGCATTTGCCTTAAGATCTAGGACTCATATCTGTCCTTCTTTAGTTTTCTCCTTGCACATGTTGGTGAGTTTTATCCACTGTAACAACTAAGATTTGAGCAGCTCTTTGCTATAAGGGTTAGGTTTTGCCTGGCTTCTGCAGGCTTAATTGTTCTTCCTTTCCCAGTTAGCTCTGCCAGAAATTACATGCCTTCCTGTCAAGAACTTCTTGTGAGGGAAAACAATGCAGATACACAAGTGCTTGGGCCTGAATCTGGTCTCAGATTGGATAACCCCCAGGAAGACATTGCTGTATTGGGGTCAGGTTTGACATGGTGTTTCTCCTATAAGACTTTATTTGAAAAACACCTCATTTTGTTTAGGGAGCTTTTATCCAAGTTGAAGCCCAAAGTGTGTTGACGTATACACTTATTTACACATCTGCAATGCATTTCAAGGAGAATCTGCAAAGCCCATGCCCATGCTGTACCCATGAACAGGGCTCTATGTAGTCTATGCTGCCTCTTGTTTTCAAATTTGGCACCCCAAGTATTGGGCATCCTAAGTATTGGATCTCCAGTACATCCCAGGTACTGGAGTTGAATCTGCTGAAGGATGTCAAAGACAAAAAGAAGAGCATCTATAAATGCATAAGTGGCAAAAGGAAGAATAAGGAGAATGTGGTTCTGCTGCTGAAAGAGTCAGGGCCCCTTGCGACAAAGGATTGGGAAACAGGATGAGGTAATGAATGCTTTCTTCACCTCAGTCCTTACTAGTAAGAGCAACCTTCAGAAATCTAAGGACTTGGAGACCAGGGGTAAAGTCTGGAGCAAGGAATACTAACCCTTGGTGGAAGAAGATCAGGTTAGAGAATTGTCGTGGTTTAACCCCAGCCAGCAGCTAAGCACCACGCAGCCGCTCACTCACTCCCCCCCACCCAGTGGGATGGGGGAGAAAATCTGGAAAAGAAGTAAAACTCGTGGGTTGAGATAAGAATGGTTTAATAGAACAGAAAAGAAGAAACTAATAATGATAATGATGACACTAATAAAATGACAACAGTAGTAATAAAAGGATTGGAATGTACAAATGATGCGCAGGGCAATTGCTCACCACCTGCTGACCAACACCCAGCCAGTCCCTGAGTGGTGATTCCCCGCCCCCACTTCCCAGTTCCTAAACTAGATGGGGATGTCACATGGTGTGGAATACCCCATTGGCCAGTTTGGGTCAGGTGCCCTGGCTGTGTCCTGTGCCAACTTCTTGTGCCCCTCCAGCTTTCTCGCTGGCTGGGCATGAGAAGCTGAAAAATCCTTGACTTTAGTCTAAACACTACTTAGCAACAACTGAAAACATCAGTGTCATCAACATTCTTCACATACTGAACTCAAAACATAGCACTGTACCAGCTACTAGGAAGACAGTTAACTCTATCCCAGCTGAAACCAGGACAAGAATACTTAAGCAAACTGGACATACTTAAGTCCAAGGGCGCCGATGAGATGCACCGAGTGCTGAGGAAGATTGTTGATGTCATTGCAAGGCCACTCTCAATAATCTTTGAATGATCATGGAGACTGGGAGAGGTGCCTGAGGACTGGATGAAAGCAAATGCCACTCCTGTCTTCAAAAAGGGAAAGAAGGAAGACCCAGGGAACTACATACTGGTCAGCCTCACCTTGATCCCTGGGAAGGTGATGGAACAGCAAATCCTGGAAACCTTTTGCAGGTACATGAAGGACAGGAAACTCATCAGGAGTAGTCAGCACAAAGGGGAAGTTGTACTTAACCAACCTGATAACCTTCTATGATGAAACAAGTGGGTTGGTAGATGAAGGGTCAACAGTGGATGCTGTCTACCTTGATATCAGTAAGGCGTTCAACATTGTCTCCCATAACATCCTTATGGAGAAGCTGATGGAGTATGGGCTAGATGAACAGACAGTGAGGATTGAAAGCTGGCTGAATGGCCTGGCCCAGAGTGTGGAGATCAGTGGCATGAAGTTTAGTTGGAAGCCAGTAACTAGCGGTGTACCCCAGGGGTCAATACTGGGTCCAATCCTTTTTAACATCTTCATTCATGATATGGATGATGGGACAGAGTGTACCCTCAGCAAGTTTGCTGATGACACAAGACTGGAAGGAGTGGCTGATACACCAGTGGGTCATGCTCTAACCCAGAGGGACCTCAACAGGTTGGAGAAATGGGCTGACAAGAACTCATGAGGTTGAACAAGAGGAAGTGCAAAGTCCTTCACCTCCTGGGGAGGAACAACACTGAAATATGCTGGGGGCTGACTGTCTGGAAAGCAGTTTTGCAGAAAAGGACCTTGGGGTTCTGGTGGACACCAAGTTGAACATGAGCCAGCAATGTGCCCTTGTGGCATAGAAGGTGAATGGTACCCTGGGATGCATTAGGGAGAGTGTTGTCAGCAGGTCGAGGGAAGTGAACCTTCCCCTCTGCTCAGAACTGAAGAGGCCTCACCTGGAGTACTGTGTCCAGTTCTGGGCTCCTCAGTACAAGAGAGACATGGACATACTGGAGAAAGTCCAACAAAGGGCCACAAAGATGGTTAAGGAACTGGAGCATCTTTACTATGATGAAAGGCTGAGAGAGCTGGGACTGTTTAGCCTAGAGAAGAGAAGGCTCAAAGATCAAGGGAGATCTCATGGATGTGTATAAATACCTGAAAGGAGGGTGTAAAGAGGAGGGAGACTTTCAGTGGTGCTGAGTGACAGGACAAGAGGCAATGGGCACAGACAAAACCACAGGAGATTTGTCTGAACATAAGCAATCACTTTTTTACTGTGAGAGTGATGGAACACCGTAACAGGTTGTCCTGAGAGGCTGTGGATCCTTGGAGCTATTCAGAAGCCATCTGGACATGGTCCTCATCAGATGACCTCCAGAGGTCCTTTCCAACCTTAACCATTCTGTGATTGTATGATTTCTTTAGGCAGCTGAAATTTACTCTGGGTTAGTTGTGGTTGGTAACCTAATAATCATACCTGCCTTTGCAGCAGAAAAAGGTCCTGTGGGGAAGGAAATTGCCTTATCAATTCTGCCTTGAAACCACAGACATGGAGGTAGGTGTCCACACCAGCACAGAGCTCAGTGCCAGGTCCAACCCAACAGCAGGGAGAATCACCTTGGAAGGTCCCTGTGAACAGAAGAAAAGACTAAGTTCTCTCTTGAGAAATATCAAGACCCCTTTGGGGATGGTTTGCTTCGTCAGGTAAATAATGTGGACAAGATGCTTGTTCAGCTTGGAGTGTGCCTAGGGCCATTCTCTGTGGCTGTGTAGATATAGTCTAGCAAATAATACAAGATAGCAAAGGTACAGAATCTATGCTTACATCTGTAGTCATGCTGTGTATTTGTAAGCTTGATCCACAAGGAAATCAGTCCAGCCTAGGGTCATTAAGAGCAGTGTGACAGACTTTTGACTTTTGAGTTCCTTGCAGCTCCTTATGTGCAATAAGATTATGTGCCCAATGCCTTTGAACTTAGCGGGATGCAGGCTATGCCCTGGGGAGAGTTTGTTAGACAGCTGCCTTCAGCTTTCGTACAGGCAGGGTTCACCCTGGAGATGAAGAGATAGGACTGTGGCAACACACTTCTGGACTTGTATTGGTCTCCATTTAAAGCAAGAAAGATGCACAATTCAAGGCCTTCCTGAACTACGTTTGCAAATGTCTTGTTAGTAGCCTATGGAATATTTAAGACTATAAGGTGTACACTAGAAGTATTAAGTGTGGCTCAGAGTTGGCCACTTGAGAGCCCTGGCACTGTTAACTGTAATTATTAATTTTCTATGGGGTGAACAGCCTAGGGCACAGACTGTCATTTATAGTGTCATGTGCAATAGACTGCTTAGTTTCCAGATGAAATTGTAATAAAAACAGAGATGGAGTGATCACATCCCACCCACCCTAATTCTTGAAATTCCTAACGAAGTATTTTCTCTTCCAGCTTTCCCTTTTATAAAAAAAAATAATATTCTGTGGAGTGTTGCTGGGGACAGGAGGAAGGGCTGTATGGCTCCCAAGTGACACCTCAGGAGTGGCTAGTTTTTGTTGTACATTGGCAAACCTTATACTGAACCTATAAAGGACTGAGGCTTTCTTCAATTTGACAGCTTCTTTGGAAACCTGATGGCATGGCAGGAATGGGTGGAGAGGGAAGGGCAGGAGGTCCGTACCGAACAGTGTTTTCCATTCAGTTGCAGAAAGCAAATCCACAGCATGCTGCCAATTTCCTGTCATTTGTTTGATGGCATACTGTGGAGCACCAAGCTGAGCATCCTGTAGATCCCCTGCATAAAAAATGTGTGGGAAGATGATGATACATGTCTTGTAACAAAACAACACATAAGGGCTGTGCATCACTGAGGTCTCTTTCTATCTCTTCATTTTTTAGTATTACCCTGAAGAAGAGTTTGAGTTTGTCATCCTGAAGCTACAAAACAATTAGGTTCTTATGCGAGATAATAAAAAGAATCCTGCCAAACCACAATGTGGTGGAAAAATTAAATATCAGATCATAGCTCTGTGAAAAGAATGATGTGGATTACCCACAGATAGTTAACTCCCATGAATACTGTATAGCTGGGGCACCTCTTCTTTCCTCTGATTGCATCTATCAGAGATTGTTCTGGTGATATGTGTTTCACTTCATATCTCATATCTCACTTTAAAAAAGCAGTCAATCAATATTTGCTCTTCCATTTTACCACAATGCCATGAGTTAATGTAACGTTCTTTATCTTGCTGGATGTAAGAATGAAAATCCTAGAGCTGTTGCTCTCCTCCTAACCTCTCTTTCAGGATCACCACAAGAGCTGGTCATGGTTTGCTCTGCTAAGCTGAAGGCTTCTATGTTTCCTTCTAATCCTTCATAACCATTTCCTTTTTAGCTTAAGCAGCTCTCAGCTTTCCTGCAGTCTTTAGCCTTTTGTTCCTCAGTTGCTTCAGCTACATCTAGGCTATTTTGATGGGAGAAAAGGAATTTGTCTGAGAATAAAGGATGCCCTTTAGGCCCCTATCCTGCTGAGGGAAGGTTAATATATTAACATAAAGCAAAGAACTGACAGTTTTGGCCAGGCATTTCCACAGCCTCTTCCACTGCAGTGTCTAAATGCCTTACAACTATCTGTGAATTTATTCTTACTGTGCTACAATCATCTTCATAAGTCATTGTTGTTAACCCCCTCCACTGTAAAAACATAGAGAAATATTAATTAAATTTGTCCAGATCACGCCCAAAAAGCTTACAATGAAACAGAGAAGTTGGCTCAAGACCAAATCACCAGCCAGTATTTTAACATGAGACCTTTCTCCCAGCTCTCCCAGTGTTTGCCTGGTGGGGCTTTGCTTTTTCCGAAGGAGGGTATGCACACTGAAAGGCTATGTGTTGACCCTTTTATGCTGGGTCCCTTATAAAACTCATCTTGGACTGAGATATAAACTTAAGGCTTTTTCAGGATATTTTGGACATCTTCAAACAACCAGCACCCAAGCTGTGCATGCAGGGGAACCCATCACAGATTTCCTGAGACGTGAAAGAGGATCTTGACTCCAGAGCTGCTAGAAATAGGCAATATGTCAGCCAGAGAAAGAATATTCTGCATAAAATTCGCTCTGAATCGAGTTACATCAGGTACAAGACAGCCAAGATCAAACTTCTTCCTGAAATAAGTTACAGAGAAACTAGCTAAAGGCTAGCTGCAGGCTCACATAATTGAAGCTAATATGCTAATTGTAGCAAAGCCTGGACTCCAGCCAGGATATAAAGCTGTGTTGCAGCACTGGTAGATGATCTCCTGGCATTAATGGGTACAGAGTGATCTCTTTCCCTGCAGCCCCTGTTCATGTCTTAGCTGTGTCACCATGAGATGCTGCTATCTCACTTAGGGGTGCTTGAACATGCTATAATCATGATAGCTGTTATGGGTGGGAGCTACCCAATGAGTTGCAACAGGAAATTACCCCTCCGACCTTGGACTTCTTTTAGAAGATCCAACTATTTCTCTGATTTTTCTTCAAAGATAGCAACGAGCCACACTTTAAATTGGTGAGACAGTATAGACCATGAGCCAGCAATATGCAGAGGTGGTACAGCGTCATGATGGTGTCCTAAAGCCTGCATAAGATCAGCCTGTGAAGAAGGACCAAGGAGACAAAAGGACCCTAGAACAGACGGGGATAATAGTAGTGAGCATCTGCACTAAACTGGCCAGCGTGGCAATCCCTTGTTGGAGGTAAGATCTCATGTGGCATCATTCGTGAATAATGTTTTATAACATCTCCATTTACCCCAGTCTTCATCCCCTCCTGGTGAACGATGAACTATCTGTAGTTAATCACTTCTCCAATCACAATGTGACATATCGGAGCACTGAGCCTTTGGCAAGTAAATCCTAGTAATATGGACCACTGCTTGGCATATCCTCAGTGCCAAGGCTTCTATGGCACATCCAACTAGTGCTTCATTCTCAGCAAGGAACTCCAGATAAAGTTCAGGATGTGGGTTCATGGCTATCTGAAGACTCAAATCTACCTCACTGGGCTCTTCTGATAACTTTGAATAACTGAATACCTTTCCTTTACTAGACCTGTAGCTGCTGATTTTGCTTCTCTCAACTGAAGCAGAAGTGCTAAGACATGTAGTACATCCAAGCTCCACAGGTAATAACAGGTACTTCTGTGTGTGTATCAAATACGCTTTCAGGCATCTCCACAGCAGTGCTACAAATGACATGATCACTTCTGGACAATATATACGTATTGCTGTGGGCACAGAGAAGGAGACTGGATGACGAAATCTGTAAGGAGCAGAGAGCAGATCTGAGGCAGGTATGTGTGTATGGAACATACCTCAGTTTTCTGTGTACTCTGATCCCCTAGGAAAATGGCATACTGGTCTAAGCTATTAGTGGTGCTTTTCCACTTGAATTGCTGCCATGCTCAGCTCTCTTCTCACTGGGCTGTCCTGCCTGGGCAGCTGCAGAAACCCTTCCCTCAGTCAAGTGAAATACTGGAATTTCTATTGCAGATGAACCTGTAACTCCACAGATTTGGTCTGAATGTTGTTAGTACCTTTGGCTATAAAGGGATCATTTTACTATTATTGCGATTCTGGACTATGCATGGGACAGGGCAGGTCTGACCCTCTAAGCCAAGGTCATGTCTAATTGCATCTCTTGCCTTAAGATGGCAAACCTTTTGCATTCAAAAGAATAAATATTGCAAACACTGTTCTGTCCCAAATCAAGGTCAATTATAAGATTGCAGCAGGCAGTAGTTTTCAATAAAATATCACCAGCAGGAATGAAACTATATTCTTTTGAAAAGTCATTATTCTACAGAATGCAATAAAGAAGAAAAACCCTGTGAAATCCAGAAAATGGTCCCTCCTCTGAAGCGTGTAGGAGGAATGCCTAAGCACAGTTTCTTATCACTGTATTCTGCCCAGTAGCACAAAGCTGGCAGAAAAGATGATGGGATTTTTGGAGTACCAACAATTACTGTGTTAGTATATGAGACTTACATGTAAATGGAAATATGGGACATGCATCCATTCTAGATTAGTTTATGTGATTTAGCAGTCTCACATTTCATTTTCTTTGTTAATGAAGTAGTTGCCAGTATGTCTTGGGGTAAACCAAAAGATGACACTGGTGCTCTGTCAGAACTGTTATGTTAGTTAGTTAGTTAGCTTAACCAAGGATTAAAACTGTGAGGTAGCCGTATGTCCGAGATGGACATCAGTTCCTAATCATTTCTCTAAAATGGATTGCTGAAGCACATGTAGCCACATAATTCCCTGGTGGCACCACCCTGAGCTAAAAACACCCATTTCTGTAGAAGCAATTTTTTAGAGATGCAAAATTGTTCTAAATTTACTCCTACAGTAAGCAGCAATATTGCTTAGCATGAGGTTTGGCCATTTTCATTCACAAGAGCTTTGTAACATTTCCTATTAGCAGCTATCTGCTCACACCAGCAAAGCAGCTATTTGATGATGAGGCTGCTATGACAGATACTTGAACGTATAAATAGAATCATGCTTCATAAATGTGACAGTATCACATGGTTGAATGCATGGAAGTGCTGAAGTGCGAAAAATTTCTCTTACCCCATAATTATGTGAAGTGAAGTTACCATTCAGTGAAGTGGTAGGCCTGGTGAAACCCAAGAATGAAGCACTTGTGGCAAGCTTTAATTTAAACTATAACTGTGATTAAATCAAGGTTTGTGATGTAGATGGGTACCCACCCTGTATCTGTGCACATACACAACGTATTTTGTCTTCAGCTCCCTGGGTGATCCAGGAAGTCCCCAGATGGTCTCCGTGTAGATGAGGCAATGAACTGATTTGAGACAAAATGACAGACTGATCTCTTACCTGCTTCACAGCAAAGCAACTGACTGGTTGTTACAGCTATCCAGGTGGGACTTTCAGACAATTCCCTGTTGTACCTAGACCAGTTGATAGGCACTATTTGTATGTGTCAACGCTGGTGAACTCCCTGGGTGGAGAAATCCGGGGCAGTCCCAGCAATACCCCCAGTTCCTGCAGTAGGTGAGGGAACTGGCCAAACTGTATATGGATAGTTTTAAATAGTCAGCAGAATGCAGATGCAGAAATGTCTTTGGAGGTGATTAAGACTTAACTAGGCAACTACCTAAGCAACCTGAACTAATTAAGAAAGGGCACAGCAGGAGGTTGGATTAGATGACCTTCATAGGTCCCTTCCACCTTAAATTATTCTCTAATTCTATGATTACAGGTGGGACACTCTTTGTACACAGTATGAAAGTTAGAAGATGTTTTGTGCATAGTTTAAGACAATAAATAGAAATAGATGATTCATGTACTGTAGTCATCATGTAGGACCACAAACCAGCTGGACTGTAAGAAATCATCAGAACAGATTATGGTATCCTATCTTGATCCGGTTGAAGATGCTGTTGCAAGAATGCTTGCAATGGAGACTCCCATACAGATAGCAACTGACCATGCTGTTTGAGAGATCTGACTCCTCACAAGTGAAAATGTTTATGCAGAAGATCCCAGTATATTAGGTTTAACAAATGCTCTGTCCATAGCTGTCTGTGCAGCACAGCCCTGCAAGCTTGCACTGACTGGAAACAGCTGGGCTATTGGAAATTTTGTGGATCACCAGAGTTTAGGTGAGTTTTTCTCTGCCTCTCACGTTGTGCTTCTGGTCGTGCTTTGCATAAGAACATGGGAGTGGATGGGATATTGTGGGTCCTGAGTGCTTCTTAGAACCCATTCAAGTTTCTCATTGTGTGATCAGGAGCAAAGGAGTTGGGCAAGAGCTGGCCAGTTCCAAGTGGTTTTCTTGTGGGTTGTCTTCTTTCCCACCAATATGGCTTGTTTACTGTAATCTTTGCAAAGAACAATATTGGAGGATTTTCTTCAAGAGATACTGGGAAAAAAATGTTGTCAGTCAAAAAAAACCACCAAAACACCACAAACCAAAATTCAGTTTGCTTTCTAACATCTAAAGAAAGTCTTTGACATAGCAAAACCCTCTTCATATTGTTTTGGTCACACTTAATGAGAACCAAAGCTCATACTGGTGCTGCGTCATGATGGTGGTGGTGGGTCCATATGTGTGTGGGCAGAGGGGTATGGCACTACTTGTGGAAGTCTGTGAGTGGATGTGGCTGCCCTGCCGGGCCTGCTCTGCCGTGGTGTTGATCTCTCTCTGACAGTGCAGCTGTTGGTGCTGCTGGCCACGGACCCTGTGACGAGCCCTGGTATTGCTCCACTGCCCTCCATTTAGCCCCACCATCCCTCAGTCTCTGGGCCTCCATCAGCCCTCCCTTCCTCAGGCTCCAAAAAGTCCTGTGAGCTCCTGCCCCACTCTCCGTGCCCTCACCCTAACCTGCCTTTGCTCCTTCTCTCGCCTGTCTCCATGTCCCAGTTCTCCTGTTCTTACAGCTCAGCTATTGACTTCCCCTCTCCTGTCCCTTTATCTAACCGACCTCAGCTCTGTGCCCCCTCTAAGGGAGGATTCTTTACCTGATAGCACTTGTGTCAGCAATATAATCTCCTCTTGCAATTGGATCTGGCGAAGAGGAATATTTAGCCAGAATGGGAGTGACTTGGCATAATGCATTGGTAAATTGTGTGGATTTGTGGCACTTGTTCTATAGCAATGGAAAAGATTTGAATCAAAACTCGTCAGCAGGTCCTGGATTCTTCTCTTCACAGAAATTATTCAGATGACATACATACATACAAGAATTTTTTTTTTTTTTGCCTTCTGTTTTACTTTTACTTGTCTTCTCCATAGTCCCGATACCACAGTAGGCTATATCTCTGTGCTATGATGAAGACTGCAATTAGTATTTCTATGTGCAAGAAGATACACCTTTAGAGACATGTAGCAGAATTTATTTTCTATCATACACACAGACACATATATAACAATGACATATTTCAAGATGTTCCGAATATTTCCTGCTAAAAAAACCTGATTCCACATTCCTGCAACACAGGATCACATTCTGTAGGTGTTGCAGACAGATTATGCCAATGAAACTCTGGAGGTAAGAATATTTTTATGTCATTCTTGCACAGTCTATCTCATCCCAGAGATAACAGCAAGAACACTTTTTCCTGAAATTGTAATAAATACACCATTTTTTAGATATGGCTTGATTTCATGCTGTCTTGAAAGAGTGATTAACTTAGGTTTTTGAAACCCTGCACATGGTATAAACAGTGCAAAGCAGTCTTTCCCGTTTGTAAAATATTATTATTATCCCTTGGAAACTTTTATTTCTGTTTAATCTTCTGCTTCATGCCTCCACCGATGCCGAAAATCATTATCAAGTGCCATTTTGGTGTGTTACCTCATGCAGTGCATTACTGAAGTCAGCTGAACAGCAGCAAACAGAATGAAGGCCAGTCTGCTTGCAGACCTGTATAACTTCAGTAATGTCGGTACTATTAAACTTATCTATGTCCATCTTGAATTGAACACAGTTTATTTAATTTGCTAGCAAACTGTAGATCTACATTCTCAGAGTCTGTTCCAATGCCAGCTGAAGTCAATGACAGTCTGCACTGACTTCAAGGGGTTTTAGATGAGGTCCCAATTCTTGGATATGATGACATAAAGGTAAAAGGTTTCTGGTTTTTTTTCAGTGAAAATGATGGATGCAAGACAGTAGAGCAGATTACTATCTAATCTAGCCAATCACTGTTTCACTGGATAGGGGTTTTCTGGCTCTGAAGCTGGAACAGTCATACATAGTAGCCAGGAGAGGTAGAGGGGGAATTGTCCTTTTTGGCCAGGTTTTGTCATTGTTTTTCCCTTTGTAATAGGATTTATTTTTACGTGATTCTGAAACTTTAAATCTCTAACTTAAATTGACTAGGATTTACATCCACTAAGAATCTGGCCCAGAGGTTTTGGGCCTTTCTGATAAGCGGTAAAATAGAGTATATTGACACACCCTGCAACAGTCCTGGTTAATTGCAAGCTATTTTGCCTGATTTACAGTGCACAGCAGGGCCATTGGTTGTACCAATTCTCCAGGGCCCTGCACTTCTTACTCGACCACTTGAAAACACCTGGAACATGACATCAGTGATTCACTGGCTTCCAGCCAGCAGATTCCTGCCCTGATACATGGCCCTCTGGTGCTGATTGTCTTAGTGTCTCTGAGAGCCAGGTGTGACAATAGGACTCCTGCCTCTTCAGAAAACACTCATGGCATTAAATAAAAAGAAAAATAACGTACTGTGCATGATTTATCTGCAGCATTATTTCTTTATTTCTTTCTCACAAGTCATTTTGCTATTGCTTGGATTTCCTTTTTCCAGGTCCTAACCAACCCATCAAGTGCATAATCATTGAAAAGCAGGTCTGGACGTATGGATTCATATGATTGTCCTGACCCAAGATCACATTCTCACTTACTAGGTGCTTGCTGAATGAAAGGAGATCATATAAATGCTCCATAATCCCATGGCATCCTTTGGTAAAGATTTAAACTAGTCAGGTACCTAATACACAAAGAACCGTTTCCTTTGTTGTTTGTTCTGAATCTGGCTCCCACCAGCTTCATTTGAAGCTCTGCAGTTCTCATAGTGGAAAACACAGCTCGCAGTTGCTTCCTGCTTACCATCCCCATGCCAATCATGATTTTTAAAGATCATTATCACATCAAAATGATCATTTTTCCAAACTCAGAAATCATAGCCTGCTCAGTTGCTTCTTATATAGAAGATGTTTCCCATTTCAGGTTATGTTTCTTGCTTTTCTTGGGATCTCTTGTAATTCTAATATAACTTCTCTGACACAAGAGGATTAAAACTGCATATTTTTCAAGGTGCAGGCAAACCATGGATTCATGCATTGGTACAATAACGTTGTCTATTCCACTCTCTGTTTTTCTTACTAACGCCTAACTTTTTTTTTTTTTTTAATTTTTTTTTTTTCCTGACTGCTACTGAGCAATACACTGATGTATTCATGGAACAATCTCACTTCTGAGTATTAGTGCTGGGCTCAGAGCCCATCATTTAAGATGTGACATTAGAACTACTTTTGTCCAGTGCTTATCACTTTACATTTATCTGTACTGAAAGCTATCAGCTGCTGTGATCTACCCAGGCACTCAGTCTTATAAGTCCTGCAGTTCTTCACATTAAGTTAATTTATGAGTATGCTAACCACAACAGGTTCCTGCACACATCGTTGGAGACCTTCACTGGTTTCTGCCCCCTATCATGTCAACTGGTTGCTCACTCCTACTATCTATTTTTTTATGTTTTTTAGAAGTGCTAAGGAAATTAAACATGAGGAAGTTTGCTGAAGGCTGTTAAGAAGTACAGATACACTACATCAGCCAGATTATGCTTCTTCAACTCCTTGTTGACTTCTTCAAACAACTCCACTGAGCCTGCAAGGTAAGACATCCTCTTAAAAAAAACCAAAACACATGTGGACTCTTCCCTAATGGATCATACTTATTCAGGTGTCTGTTCTTTGTGATATTAATATGCTATCGATGCCAAGGGCAGGCATCAAGATTCCACATCCGGACTCCCATGGTTCTCCCCAAAACTGATTTTTAGTTAATATCATATCTGACATATCATATCAAGTCCTTAAGGGTGCGAGGCAGTTTTAAGCACATTATGCACCACTTTTAGTAATAAAACTATTTCATTGTGAAGCTCTTCCAGAGTTATTGGGTGAACACCATCTTAATCCTGACAATTTGCTACTTTTGTCCATTTTCTCAAGGACAAAAATAACCTTGTCTATTTTACAGTCACTTCAGTTTCAAACAGATTCTGTAATGAGTTCTCCCACAAAGAAGAGTCTGAGCAGGGAAATTGTGGCCATTTTTTCTTTTGTGTATTGATACAAAGGTGCTGTTTAGCCTCTTGGCAATCACTTCATTGTCTCTGAGCACTCTTTTTATATCCTGATCATTCACAGACCCAAAAGACTCAGGTGAGCCTGTTTTTCTTGACATGCTTCAGGATGTATTATTGTCCTTTTGCCAAGAACTAGGAGAGCAAAGTGATGGGACTTAGAAACCCATGATAAGTAGTGGATAATAGAAAACACCAAAAAAATTATTTTGTGGGGTTTTGGCAATTCTTTGCTTCTTAATACTGGAGCTACTCACGACCAAAGACTACCTGTACTTTCTGTCTCCTGCTCATTTTGCAAGCTTTAGTTCCTGTCTTTGTCCAGCTGGATAGTAATGAAATGTTTCCCGCTTAGTTTTCCTGCCAAACTTTAGACGACTGCCTGTGACTATATGCCTTATCAAACAGGTGCTGTTCACAGAGTAGGGGGAGCTGCATTAGCTAATCTTACACTGGAGGAAATCTTGGGTCTAGATCCAGGGCCAGCTGCACAACTCAAGTATTTACCATCATATATTGCCAAGACCAAGCCATGCCAGAGTGCTTTCATGGGACAATGTTAGACAGCCAATGTGATTCAAACACTCTTTCAAAGATTATGGAAATGTTGACTGTTTTCTTCTGTGATTTTTGCCTGAGCAGGATGTGTAGGATTCAGATGTCTGTTTACCAATTCAGAAAAAAACTAATGTTCCTTTGAAAGTACAGTCAACATTAGAAAAGTTCTGGAAGAAACTCAGGCCGTTCCTGTTTCACTAGGATTCTTTCAGTTTAAGTAGATTATCATAAAGTGATGCTGGCAATTGCCGAGGCAATTGCACAGGGTACAACTCTCTCCATCAGCTGGGCAGAGGTAATTAGATTGAAAACCTGGCTGCATTAGTCTAATCCAATACTGTACCGAATTGTACAATCAGTTATACATCGTATCATCGCAGCACTGTGTCAAATCAATATCTGTTTTCAGCAGAAAAAGATGTGCAGGTTGTGCTAGAGATATGACTAATGGGAATGCTTTTTGGAGTGTGTGCACAGTTTGCACTGTAAGGAATGATGACAATTGGTTTCATCTGGAGCAATTACAACTCAGTGACCACTAGTGAGGCAATTACTCAGAGGAAATCCTCTTGAAGAAGAAAACATATCCAATAGAAATTCCTTATTTGTGGTAGAAAAACATTTCTTCTCCCAAAAGAAAGAAAAAGCAATGAAAACAGAATAACAGACTTATTCAGCCAAGACCCACAGAATTTCATGCTTCTTATGTGGAAAAAAATTCTGAATCTTACAGTGTCAGTTTTGGTCACCATGATGCCATGAACTTCTTAAATAGATGAAAGAGAGAGGGAAGGTAGTTTTGACAAAAAGTGCTCTGTCATCTGCATTACTAATGCACCATGTCTCCAGAGAGTGCTCAGGGAGAACAAAGTATTATGCATTTGGTAAGGTATGCATACAGTGAATGCAATTTATGATACATACTTTATGAAACATTGTGGAAATGTAGTATTTTGAAATTATCTTAGAATGCTTCTGACCTCCAGGAAGGCTGTTTTAAGGAGAAAGAACATGCTAATTCAAGAACATGCCTAGACTATGAATTCAGGACATTCCCGGGGCGGGAGGAAGGAGGTTTTGTGCATTTAATACTTCAGACTGCAATTGCAGAAAGTGAGGTAGTAGGGGTAGGATGTTAATTATTAGAGCTATACTTGATAAAGGGTTCTCTATTATCGAAGCCCCCTTGTTATTGGAGTAAGGAGACAAGAAAGATGAGGAAAGGGAAATCTTGAACAAAACAGAGAAAGGTAGTGCCACGTGGTGTTACCAAGGCTCTTCCCTTAGATTAAATTACCATCTTCTATTTCGTTCTTGTGTTACAGGTATAAGCTGATGCCTTGAAGTCAGTCTATCAAACCTCTGCAGCACTACACTAAGGAATTAACTTGTCAGTAAAGCCTTGTTTGCATTGTATAATTCAGCCTGCAAAAATCTGGTGTTTTAACAAAAATTATCCACAAAGCTTATAAAACAGAGATATTACTTTTTTGTTGTTGTTTTTTCGTTCTCCCAAGACTGCCTTGAAGTAAAGTCACAGCTATGGCACAGCGTGATGATTTTTGCTGTTTCTTCTACTTGTAACCCAGATAAGGATCAGTTCACAAGAAGAAAAAAAAGCTGTCTTTTGGGAATTGCTGTTATTAGCTATGTAAAAATGAAATACTTGACATAAAGAGGCATTAGTGTATTTTATTGCTAAATTTTAATACCTACTGTGTGCATAACAGGGCTATGAAACACAGATTCTTCAGAGAGATCTTAGAAGTTTCTAGGCAGGTATCATAGCAGGCCTTATTGCAAACTTCACTGCAAACTCTCCTCCAAGCACGGCAGAGAATTCTGACATGTGGGGACTTCTGAATTACTGAGTCAAACCTGCCTTTGATGAAACTTCATTTCTCCCCAGATAGCTCTGATGTGTCATCTCCATAAAAATAACATTTTTACATCTGTGTAGAGCTTTTAAACTGCAGAATCCTCTATTTCTTTATACATTTTATATGAAGAGAATTTCAACCCTCACAAAAAAGGAAGTGTGAGATATATGTTCAGTATAGTTGAAGTCTACCTTGAGGAACTACTGCTAGGATTAGCCTATGTATTTGAGCTCTTAGTAAATAAAGAGCATTTTATCACATATATTTATTATAACTAAATAGTGTTTGTGTAGAATATAGTATCTAATGTGTGGCTCAGTACAGAGTGGGCAGATAAAGTCTGAGTTTAACTACCATAGCATTTTTCATTGGCTGAGCTATATCCTTATAGGGATCATAATTTTGGCAGTGATGGCAAGAGTAATTTCTTTAGTAAATCAAAATACACTCCCTAAACGGAAAGAGCTTTGCAATTTCCCGAATGAATGGAAAAATAATTTTGCAGGATCAGTAAAGATAGCAATAATTGTTATAGGGCTTATTGCAGTTTATGTGAAGAACCTCAGTTGCTCATGATAGACTATCAGAAGTAAGACACCATGAAAGTGGAGTCCATAATAAACATAAGTGTAGCATAGTTTAAAAGAACAACTTTTTTATTGCTAAATAATATAAGACTGCAGAAAGTGATGAAGTGACTGTTTCAGCAGCAATGAAGTGCAGAATGCCAGGTCAGTTCATTGAGATAGCAATGTGAATAATGTTTTCCAAGGTCCACTTAGAACTAGGTTTCTATTGGTAAGTGCAAAGGTTTTTTTTCTTTTTTTAATTAAAAAGGTCACTGATATCCCAATACACACAAGATATTAAAAAGTTCCAATAGTTGTTCCTAACTGTATGGTTAGGTGGATAGTTCATTAGTTTGTCGTCTACTTGCTTACTTTGAAGGCAACTTGAAATTGCATCAAGAATATTAGAAGATATAAAAAATGTTTAACCATAAAGTAGTGCAAATTTTGACATAAATTAATATTTGCAACAGACCATGCAAATACTAATTTTGGGAGTTAAAACTATCTACATATTAATACAGTATGAAAATGAATATTATTTCAAATAATCTCCTAGTCCACATACTGCATAATACAAAAGGGGAAGCTGTACATGGCTCATGATATGGCCTTGAATGTGTACAACAAAAATTTAAATTATTTTTCCATTTTTGCCAAATGCTTTTTTGAATTACAAGACAGTTTTAATTTTGTCATCCTTGAATGCATGGAAATGTTGAGGAATTTCTTTGCAATGTGGTTATCTCTAATATTCTGCAAATGAAGGAGTCCGAAAATGTTGCTCTTATATAAGAAGCTATTTTTGTATTTTAGGCTACAGTTACCTATTTGGCTAAGATAGGGATGATGAAAAGACATTTTAAATAACTGAGACTTCATTCTCTACTCTTCTTTCACAATGATAACTTTTATGATGTCTTAAAATTAGAATAATGAAAACTTGCAATGCTTTAGTTGATGAAATACAGAAACTTTTTTTCTAAAAATAATGTTCAGGAAATACCAAGCATTTCTGAAGGACCGAAGCTTAACAAAAATCTGGATGCAAATTGCTTGCATACAGAACAGTGTGTGATCACTTCAGTGGCCTGCATGCAAACCTGTATTGTGGAATAGACTAACATTCTGCCTTCCCATCATAGTTCTTTCATATCTGTGAAGTTTATTTTTTGCAGTCCAACCTCAAATGCAGCACTAGAAAAATATTTTCCTTTTGTAAACAAACTTGGACATTTTACAAAAAAAAGTGCTAAATATCGATTCTCTTAAGGCAACACTTCAAATAAAAGTTAGTTTCAGTTGCACACATAAAGATTTTAATGGATTGGTTGAAAAAGGAAAGGATTAAAAATTATAAATACCATTTTAAATAACAAGTTGAATTTTATGACAACAGAATTGTTTAGATGAGGGCATGAAATTACATTTGAAGAAAACTACATGACATGCTATGAAAACCAGTGTTTTCATAAATGTTCCTTATTGTTCTTTATTTTTCAGGTGGTTGTCCCTGGGACTAGGACTAACTTTGTAAGTCTCTAAACTAGCATTTAAATCTAAGAACAAGCAATTCAGGATGTCAGTGTAATAACCTTCAAAGTGACCAAGCAGCAGTTAAGAAAGATATCAAATGTGAAGTGCTACTCAGGATGTCTTTGTGTTGTCTTTGTTTATACAGTCTTGCTTTCAACATTATAATCTTGAATGAAACCTTTTGTCTGGCTAGAATAAACTTGTAATGTTTTGGATTTAAGCCCTTCTGATGTTAAAAGTGACTCATGGTACAGCTGATAAACCTAAGCACTTAGTGTAGACAACTGCATGTTGTGTAACATAACTTTTTATTATTTTTTTAAAGACACTCCCACCAGCTCCCACATTCTCCCTTTCAGTTCTCTGCCCTCTCCATTTTCTCGATGTAACTGTGGGTAGTGACCTGCCCTGTAAACAGGATCAATGAAATGAAGCTGGTTAATAAAGAAATCTGCAAACATGTTCTCTGGGGGAATGACAACCTTGCCCTCCAGAGCTAGACCTGCCTGCAGGCACCTAGCAAGGCTGAGGGCTGCTTTGAGAGAGAAATTTCAGCAGACATAGACCAGTGTCCCTGGAGCTCTGGTGACAGAGAAAACAGCTGGCTTTCCCAGTACCCTCCACTTTGCCCTGGCGATGCAGACTGCTACACCTTTGGGCTTTGACAAGTAAATGAGAATTGCTCTGAAGCTGTATCTGTCTGATGGCTTTTACAGGGAAATCTAAGAGGGTCATGTAGGTGGTTTCAGGGAAAGCACATTTCCACCCATTTGCTAGCTCTGAAATGCTTATATGCCCAAAGTGAAAAATAGTACCTTAGACAACATAATTTTTAGGCTAAGCCATCACAGTGAGCATGTCACTCAGTATAAGTACTGAAAAAGCCCTGCAGGATGTAACCATCTATTTAAATTTCTCTGAAAGAAGGTCTGTGCATCAGTGTGGGTAACAGTGGTCCAGACTTCTCTTTGATAGTGGCTGGAATTATGAATACTTTTACATTATTCAATGTTAGCCTCTTTTAGTTAATACTTGTAGAGGGATGCAGTACAGGCGTATTGTTCCAGGTAGCAGCACACTGTGACACATCAGTGAAACTCTAAAAAGCAGTCAAGAAGAACAGTTAACCAGGGAGCAATCTGCTGAATTTTTTGGGGTGGTAAAAATGTTGAATTGTATAAATAAAAGACATTAGAAGTGATCTAACTTGTTTCTCTCCAAGGGGCAGTGTCCCATGTAGCACTGTATAAAGGCTGAACACGCATTTGGTGCTGGGCGCTACAGAATGAATCCATAAGAAAAAAAGCTCCTTGGTTACAGTGTACTCACATCGCAGGGAGACTATCTAATCTAGTAAGCAAGGGCACAGAAAGAACCATGAACATGAAGCTAAAGAACAGCAAATTCAAAATAAAAACAAGACACGCGTTGTTTGGCAGGAGTGATTGAAACAAACCATCAGGCAAAGTGATGGATTCTCCATCTTTCAATGTCTTCCAGAGCGGGCATGTTCTCTGAAGATGTGTCTTTTTTGCCAACTACAAGTTACTCAGAGGACAGTTTGAAGGGCAGTAGCTGATAAGCTGAAGATCCCCTCTGGGCTCAAACCCTCTAAATATGTTGCACTGCCATAGATCTTACAGGCAAGACACAAAATATAAAAGATGCTACAGCTTTCTTTTCCAAGCTAAAGGAGGGAAGAGGAACAATGAGGACCACAGTGCAAACAGAAACCTGAGAGAAGTAAAGCTCCTGTGCAGGTACGTCTAAAACAAATAGGCTGTGGGATGCAAATGATCTATAGTCCCAGGTTGTGAGTAGGACATATGAGCTCCTCTAAGATGCTTTACACATGAGATCCCCTATTAGCTTAAGTGTACATTAATTCAGATGTAATATGCATAAACCAGAGCAAATCCACAAAGCTGCAGCATGAAAACAGCTGGAGTACTCTCTAATTACAAGGAACCCTTTCTGTGTGGGATGCTGGGGATCTGAGATGAAAATTAAAACCAATGCTGTAAAACGTTGTACTGGTATTTCTGCAACTACAGTACAGGAGGCACATGTAGCAGGTGCCTACCTGCATATACTCATTTTCCTGGCCAATTCCCTAATTTTTCAAGGCATACTGCTCTGACAAGCGTGCTACATGTTCACCTCATGTAGGAAACAGCTTGGTGCTTTACCACGGGGAACAAAACGTGCCTCATCTCAAGGGCTCAACTCATGAACTAACCACATTCTGCAGAGTTGGTAACACCACCTTCATTTAGGGGAAAATACTGATTTCCAGCCCTGCCCTTGCACCCACACAGCTCCCCTGTCTGGTTTGGGAAGCTATGTTGGCAGTTTCTGGTGTGCGGTTTTTTTTATGCCTTCACAGACAGGCAGCAAAGGTGGAACAGCAGAAGTGGTAGTGGCTGGTTGTCTCCTTGAAACAGGAAAATGTGAACACCATCTAGCTGCATGTCTAAGCTGTATTTTGGAAATGTCACTACAGGATATATGGGGGGTGGGGGGTGGGGGGAGGTTCAAGTGACTGATTCACAAATCCCCAAAGTCTAAGCAAAGGTTTCAGTCCAGCACTAATATTTGTTTCCAATTTAATTCTTTTTTTTTTTTTTTGGTATAGAGCTTTTGTAACACGCCATTTTGCTTGTACTGCTAAGAGCATGTGGCCATAATCCTTTTTTTTGCTAAACAGGAGTGAGTATGATCATTATCTTGCAAAGGGTCAAATCTTTGTCATTTCCTTGGCACTACCATTACACTGATGCTATCAGTGCAAGAGCACAAGCTACTCTGAGCTGTTATGGATTCGTCATTAGCATAGAATCCTATTGATTCTCTGTATCTTTTTTTCCAAGGCTGAGCTACATGGACAGCCTAGAATATAATTGTTTAGCACTGAGATTGAATTGAATGTACTATGGCTTGTTTTTGGTGCAGTTTGCCTCAAAGTAGAGTGAATAGCAGGAAATATTCATAAATATGTTTGAGTCTTAAGATTCAGTTGGTTTGAGTGTTAAAAATTATTTTTTGCTGTATGGTTGATAGGCATTTTCTGATAGGTGCTTTTCAAATGGAAGTTAGAGACACAGAGTTGTTTTTTTGATTTTTTTTGCTAGGTATTCAACAAGGATGACTTCTTTTTAGCATGTTTTATTCTATTCTGTCCCTAGTTATGCCCTTCGAGCTATCTGTGCAAACAGATTGTTGCAGACTGATTATGTGAAATATTCATTTTTGAAAGCAACCCCGCCTCATTCTATAAGATTGGAATTGGGAACCTCTGCCTAAGCAGAGGGTTCAAAGACTTATACTGCCAATTTGGGCTGAGTCCAAACTATGGCCAAGTTTTGCGCAAACCTAGACTAAACATTCAAGTGCAAACCAAGTGAAACACCAAATTTCTTACCATCCCAGCCCCAAATAAAGCCTTGCAGTATCAACAGTCCTATGCTTTATATTTGTTCAAAATTGCACCCTAAGCAAAACCCCAAGATCCTTAAGACCCAGCCTTGGTTACCTGTATGCAGCCCAGGAGTTATTTAGGTATTAGCTAGGTATTTTCCCCCAATTTCCAGCTCTTTTCCTTTACTTTGTTATCAAAGGTCTGTTCAGTGATGAGTATGTCCCTCCTTTTTTTTAGCTTTATTATATATCGGATGTGGCTTACTGGCACTGTATGCTCTATTGCTTCTTGAATTAGGCAAGTTCTGAGTGGATTGTTCTTTGAATGTTGCCTCCAGATTCATATGAGTATATCCTTCCCTGGGGATGTACATAATCTTCTCCTTTCCCATCAAGGGGAGTGTAATTACAACGGAGCATGGCGTGACAGATGTGGGTATTATAAACAGACTGTCAGTGCTTTCTGAATGACTCAAGCATTAGTTTTTCCTCCTACCAAACACCAACAGAATGTTCTGTGTATCTCTGTATTGTAAATTATCATCTTGGTATCAGTTCCCATTCATCCCCACACTGTATTTTAGCCAGGCACCGATAACTGTACGTTGCAATGTATATCATCCCTCCTTCCTTTGTCTGTTCATTTGCTCCTGCCTCCCTTCCCCTGCTTTAGTTGTGACCAGGGGCTTTTATTTGTTTTCAAATGGAAATCAGTCTAGTTTTGTGTTTATCAAGGATGTCATCCAATCTTTAATTTACTGCCTTTTTACGCATTTCTGGGTTCTGCATTTTTTTCTATTATGACAACTGTCTTGAACTTTTGCACCTTTTTATTGTGTGTTAATGTAACTGTTCAAATCACACAGCTCATGGCTCACTTCTCCTCAGAGTCCATTTTTTTATTATTACAAATCTGCAGTGAAATTGGAGAAGCAGTCTGCCTTGCAGTACGTTTTACACTTACATGAACATACAGACTGAAGACTTTTTATTCCTAAAGGTCCCACTTTCTTGTAATTAATTTCATGCTAAATAAAATGAAGGGCTCTCCATTTTACCTCTGACTTGGAAACCAAAAAGCAGAAGAAACCTCAAAAATGAAAGAAAATCTCCATAGAAGTTAAAATGGCTTCTTTTTAATGGAAGAAAAGAACAGTAAAAACAAATAGGTTTTTGCATCCAAATACAAATGGAGATAGAGGAACCTATTGTGCACGTATCCTTGTTCTTCTGTCAAATCTAGTCCTGCTTTTTTCCTTTGTCCCATTGAGCAGATTTGTGTCACTGTAGCAGGGAAATGATTCATAAATATTCTTGCATGTAAAGGCAACTCTCCTATTGCTTCTGAATTCCCCCTTTTTTTTTTTTTTTTGCTTACTCAGAAGTTCAAAGCCTGGTGTCTGGGCAAGTATTCTAGTACTCTTGGTTTTTAAGCAAAGGGAATCCTCTGTCTTCTCTTGCTGCCCTGCAGTATGAGAAAGCGGTGCACATACCAGTGCTGGAATGCACAGTACCGATGCCTGAGCCCTCAATGAGGTCTTGGAGGCTGAAACCCACCTTCACAGCTAATTGATGATCAGGCCAAGGGAAGGATAAAATATGAGTCCCTCTCCCCTTCTCTGCTTTCAGCATCTCCTCTCTCCAGGTTTGGACTCCCGGTTCTCAGGCACAACCCCAGCGCTTAGAGGGTTCAACAGACAAACTTTGGTGGGCTGCTTCCATTCTGCATACCCTTGGCTGGAGGGCATTGCCACTCTAACAGAGCTGACAGGTGGGCATACCACAGCAGCACAAGTGCCCAGTCCTTCAGCTTAACTCAGTCCCTCTTTCGCCAGCAGGTTAACCCAGGACACCAGGTTGGCACTGAAGCTGCTGAGATGCATGAGTGTGTGCTATGCTGCTGATGCGGAGGGGGAGCAGCAGAGGCGCAGGTGGAGATGCAAGGTGGACAGTCCTGGGCTGTAGCACCTTCAGCTTCTGCAGCCCATGGGCCTGAGCCTGACAGTCCTCCTATTCAGCACAACTCAGCCTTGGGAACACCAAGCGGAGCCCAGCTTCTGACTTCCTAAACACTGCAGGCCACAGCTTTCAGTCTCTGTATGAATCTGGACCTCAGAGAACGAAACCTGAGAGCATTAGCTAAACACTGGCTTCTCTCTTCCTTAAGCTGCAGAAGGGCTGCTGAGGTGCTTTGCAAGTACTGCCCAGCCCAAAGCACAGACTGAACCTTAGTGGGACCTTATCCAGTGTTTCTTGCTGGCATGTTTGTGTACATTGGCAGGAAATGCAAAAGGTCTGCCAAGTGAAGAATTCCCTAGTCCAATCCTCCCTCTAGCCCCATCCCAACCCTTCCAGGGTAATGGTCCTTACAGGAGCAATTTTGGAAAAGCTTTTTTACAAGGAGAAATATACCACTTCACACAGCTCCTGGAATCCAAACCCCAGTGCAGTAGGATCCTTCAGGCTCTCCTGTATGGGTCCAGCCATGGAAATGGGGGCTAAGCCTCTTTCTGATTACTTGGGTTTATTGCAAGAGTGTTCATGGGAAATGTAAACATTATGGACTCCATCCCAAAGTCATGCTGCAAACTGTCTCTCAGTATTGGTCTTAGTCTAATACTATACAGTTCCCCATGTTCAAGAATAACCTGCAACAGGCAAAAGGACTTGCTCTTTCCCTGTTGGATAGGGGACAGGGGACATGCCATTCCTTCAGGGAACAGAAATAAGGGAATATGACTCCTGGCTCCAGTCAGATGCTACAAGAACTGAGCATATGGCTTGTTCCTAGCAGCAGCTTCGTAAGTGAGTCGGTGGGCAAGATTTGCTTGCAGGTGTATTGAAAAATTGTGAACAACAGTCTTGACTGGAGAAGAAAGGCCTGCATTCGCAAGGTAAATTATTTGGGATAAATCACACAATTGACTCCAACCTCCATCAGTGCAGCTGTTTACATGAGGTGTTACTGAACCAAGAAACAGGCAGGAAGGACAACCCAAAAAGAACAAGGTGAACAATTTTCTTTCTCAATGGCTGCTCTTGCTGTGTTGGCTGTGTAACTGTTTAACTCAGCAGTCTGTTAGAATGAAATTCATTTCAGATCTGAGCATTTTTCCGCATTTTGGGTTCATATTTACATTGTTAGGGTTAATAGACCTGACAACTTCTTCATGTTCTCACCAGGGAGCAGTCACTGACAAACCGTGGGAGGGACTGAAACAATATTCTCCACAGAAAGTAAAATCTGTGCATCACAGGGCTGTTACAAATTCCTCCCTAGTAACAGTCCTCAGTCCATGTTGGTGCAAACAGGCATAGTGCCCTTAACTTTACCTCAGCAATGCTAATTTGCACCACCTGCAGATCTGACTGCTTATTCTTGCTACTCATCTTTCCAGTGTTCTTCCAGTAACCACAGTGGAGCCTCAGCATTTCCTAAATCCACTTTGTTCTTTTTGTCTTTCTTGGTACCTTTTTTTTCTTCTAAAGTGTTTCTGTTTCTATGTCTTCTGTGCTTGTGCTATAGAGCCCCAGCTTTAGAGTGCTCTATCTTGCCTTTTAGATCCTATCTGCAAAAAGCAATTTTTTAAGAGCACAGGTAGAAAGGAGAGGTCAGGCAAGAGGTGCCTTTGGCCACTTGTAAAGTTGCATGCCTTTAAAAAAGAAAATAATGCAGGAAGCAAGGATATTCATTCAGGACAGAACTGAACTCAATTTTTAAGGGTAATACATAATCTGGGGAAGTATGAATCTGCATTCCTCGCACTGGTGTCAGGGCTCAGGATATCCAAGGCAGGGACATTAGTGAGTCAGAGACACTCTTCTTTCAGCTTTCTTTCCCTTCCCAGACTCCACAGAAGACCACACAGGCAGACTTTAAAGATTCAAGCAGATAAGTAAGACCTAAGAAGTTAGCTCTTTTGAGCTGACCTGCAGTAACCGGCCATATGCCTGCTCTTAACCTAAAATAAATGCAAACTAAAATGCAGTAGCTAAATGGAGGAATTTAAGGTATAATATTTTATTTGCATTTTAAAAAGTATAAACAGTATGGGCAGCTCCTGTGCCTAAGCTGATGTGTAGTATCTTGCCACTGAGGGAACCAAATCCAATATGTGAGTGCACATAGAGAGTATTCTTTCTTCCCCCTTTTCCAGGTTCAGTACAAGGAGGCAGGAACTGAAAGCTGGTGACAATGGTTAAAAGCCTCTGCTTTGCAGATTAGGTTTTCCAGGGATTCATTCCCAAAGCTTGCCAGGCATTTTATTAGATAGTTTCATTGCATTCCTTTGTGCTCTTGCCTTTAATGAAGTCTGGCTTAATCACTGCAGCACTCACCCATGGAAAGATCTTCAACCACAATGCCTTGACTTTAGAGGTCTCCATAATAAATGTCTTCCAAAAGTAGGTGATAGTTAGAGTCATGTGAAGGGGTCAAGTTCTTGCTCTTAGTGACCTTATGGTGAAAAGGGTAAGTCAGCCTTTGTTAGCACCTTGTATTAGCCTCTCTGACAGATGATACTGGTCTTTCCATGGGAGTCGCAGCAACAAGTGCTGCACATGCCTAAGTACTAATCATAGTTGTTTATTTGCAGACCAGTCTTCTTCTCACCTGTCTTGTTTCTCTGCCTCCAGCTCTGCCCAATGTATCCTCTGGTGTTTTGGAAGCCCAAAAGCAGAAATGTCATGGCTTGCCATCAGTGCACCTTTGTAATCTTATGTCATATTTGTTTGACTTGTGAGTGTTTTTCATCAGGAAGTTCCAGTGCACATCCTCTCTGTGAAGTTTTAATTTAGTTCTTTGTCCGACAAATCTCATATGGTGACTAATGCAGGAAGAAAGATTGGGTAAAAGTCAAATAAGGTCTCAAAGATTTGACCCTGAGTGAAGATGCTAAATATAAATGCAAATAGGAAAGGTAGACTCAGGGCAGGGAGGAAATGCTGGCTTGCATACAGCTTTTCTTCAGGGATAAATAAATTCAGAACATTTTTAGATACAGGCGGAATAGAGTATAATGCTGTATTTGTCCTCAGTTTTTATCACAACTGAGAAGAGTGAAAAATTGCCTCATCTGTAAGGGCTTGGAATATAATGAGCAAGAATGAGCTTCTCTGTCAGTCCTAATAGCTTTCCCTCCGAACAGATAGCTGCAGTGGGGGAGATGTCATTTCTATCAGCAGTTACAGAGTAGCACTAGTTAACCACAAGTTTCTTTCTGCAGCTCAGCTGGCTACTTAGAAATACAGACACCTTCCATGGTATGCTGTGGAGCATCAGTTACAGACTATATATATATATATATATATATATATATATATATATATAGTTATAGATGTACATAAAGAGAGGCAGCACATAAAGAGAGGCAACACATATAAATGCAAGAGAGGAGAAAAAGGCTAAAAAACAGGTAGCCTACAAACTGTTGTGCTGTATCATTTTTAAATACACGAAGTAAAACTTTATTTGAACTAAACTTTGCACAGAGTAACAGCAAATTTGCTTAAAATAGCTCTCTATACTAATATATTAATACATGCATATAAAATACAGAATGTATATGTACCATATATAGTCACAAGTTCATTCTGAGCAGCACCGAAGACGTTATTTTAAGTCCTTAAAACCACGGGTTTATTTAACCTCTAAACTTAAAGAGCAGCAGTACATGTTCTTATGTACCACTAGATGGTGACTTGTGTAATGAGTTGTTGACTTTCATCCTAAAGTACATATTTCTGTTTTTATTGGAATAAAGCAGAATCATGATATTACTGTCTGCATTGTTAATAATTTACCTCTTAAATATATTGCCATAAACAACCTCCTGGTTGTAGGAGTCTAAGGAAAAGCTATGGAAAAATAAGGTGAACATGGTCCCTGACAGATTCTGTTTAGGATTTTTAATATCTTTGTACAATTCAAAACTTTTTTTGTTTTGTTTTGTTAATAGGGGCTGCAGGATGCCACGTACAAATGATTCAGATGCCTCCTGAACCAAAAAAGCATCCAAGGTTTTCTTCAGTTACGTAATGCTATGTGCATCATCTTGTATAAACAGTAAGCCTTCCCACATCAGGCAAAACTGTCTCCCCCATTGTGTGTTGTGTTTCCACTCAGAGTAACCTCTCATTTTAGCTATCTGCTATTAAAAGGCTACTTAAAAATCGCACTTGGCACCTTTCCCTACGTGGTTGCAGCAACAAGATCAAACAAAAGTACTTTGTTTGGCAGCCGTAGTCCTGCTCTTCAGCTGGACAGGGGATCAGACTTATCAACAACAGGCTGTACCAAAGACCCACACACTGCTTCCCTCCAGTGACACTTGTTGCTATTAATACTCTTCATCTGGCATAAATGGCGAGAAAGCCGTTAGCCTCAGATAAGTGGTGAAAGTTCACTGATGACTATACACTGAATAAGAAAAAGTAACCTTTCTCTCTCTGTCTCCTATTGATGCACCATTGAGATTGGAAAGTTATTTCGAGCTGAATTTGTCTTCTTTGTACAACAGATTTTGCATTTGTATAAAACTTCCTACAACGAGGGGACCTGTCTCCAGTTGTTTAGCCCAGGCTGCCAATGTTTATCAACAACAGCACAACTAATAGTAATAATACATTGAAATAGGTGATGACTTCTTGCAATTTGCTTGTTATTTAACAGACTGTGATATAGGTTATGGCTTTCAAATGCAGCTGAAGAATGAGACAGTCTTGAAGGCCTTGGCTCCTCAAAATCAGACTCCTTTAAGGAGACTTAAAGTCTGTAATCACAAATCACTTTTGGCCTATACAATGAACTCCCTTTCAGTAAGTGATTAGTGAATAGTTTGTAATGGACATTCCTGTGATTTGTAGCCCGGGAGTGTGACCATGTATCCCCTTGCTTTACTTGTGCTATCCTGCTGGATGACTCTGCCATTACAGGGGGCTTGTTCTCTCCACCAAATCAGATTTTCTCTTCTCATCAAGCAAACTTGAGCCTGAACTAGCATTTGTTTTCTGGCGGGAGCATTAACACAGGATAAATTTTTCTTGTGTGAATGTTTCTGGAAAGCCAAAACAGGGCTTGACTGAATCAAAATGTGTCTGAAGAGCCACCAAGGCATCTGAACATTCTTCTCCTGGTCGTCACCTACCTCCACTGTTGATTGATCTCTTACAGCAAGGCCTTGTGCATGGCTGGACTCCAGGCATTTTCTGGTACAGTGTTTATTAATGCCTTGCCAAGAAGAAACATTTCTGAAACAAGATTAGCATCAGTATTTACAAGCAGTGGGTTAGCTCTAGAAATAGCTTCATCAAAAGATGTCAGAGCAGGCAGCTATTCATGGGAAATTATTTGCAAGGGACACATCCCCCCCTCCCCAGTTGTGCTTAATGTTTTTCCTCCCAGCAGCAGGTTCACTCTCCAGTTCAAAACTTAAAGGAGGAAAATACCTGTTTGCTTCCTAGAGTACAGCTCTGTTTATTTTCTGCTACCTTTCTGCCTGCAAAACTGCCTATTGATTTCTTAACCTGTGTATTTCTCTTCTAATGACTAATGACTAAGCCTTAAGCTGTGCCAATGCTGGCGAAACAGGGTGTGTCTATGCCACACTGAAGTGGGCATAAGAGGAATTTTTTTTTTTTTAAATTGAAATAATCTCTGATCATGTCTTGCTAAGCAGAGACTGCTCTAGTAACCAGCTGTGTGGGGACAAGAGGGATGGGAACAAGTGTCCTGGGAGAGCAGAAGCTTTGGAGATGCACAGAATTTATGCTGAGCACATACATTATTAGCCAAAGACAATTTATGTGCCTTGGACTATCCTAAATATGAGCATGCTTCTTAAATCTAGCCTTCTACCCCGGCAGGGTGTGTTTTCAGGAGATGCAACAGTCCTTTATTTTCCATTCTGATGAAAAAACAACCAATATCTTGGCTTTCAGAATGGGTATACAGCCAAGTCTTGTAAATGCAATACAGTTAATTTGCAGTGTCCTACTGTGAGCCTAGTGACACTGTAACCTGAACCCATAATGTGACCAAAACTGGCTTCAGGCAGAATGCATGTCTTTTAAAGCAAACACACAAACAAAAAGCAAAACCAAAACTAAAACCCAACCCCAACCCAAAAACAAGTAAAAAAAAAATGCATAGGGGAAAAGTGAGAAGAAAATGGTGATTATTCCTTATTCTGTTTGATGCAGGAGCTTTTGCTAGACCCTAATCTATATTCTACTTCTCCTTTTACTACAACTTTTCAGATTAATTTTGAAACACAAGACAAAAATTGGTAGTTTAAAAAATTGCTCCCATTAAACTATTTGAGAGGGTTATAATCTAATCAAGAAATATGTTCTAAATCTGGTTTGCTTTTACTAGCTAAAGGGATTTTTAAAGAAAGATGTGCTATGGCAAATTATATGTGCACATGCCTTGTAGCTGAGTATCAGCTGAAGAGTTAATCCTCATAGAAAATGTGCATAACAGAGACAAGAGCTCATGTGATTTTCTCTTTTCCTGTTGAATAAAGTATCTGGGAACAACGAATGTGGTACATTGCTGCTACTAATGCTGTAGCCTGTCCCTTTGTTTAATTACTGCAATTAATCTTAATCTGTCTTTGTTTGGCAACAGCTAGGTTAGGAAGAACCAGCTGAATGCTTTTAATAGAGACTGCTGTTTTGATCACTAAACTCAGAGTCTTTTCTTTGACAGATAATAATATTCAGTATTTTATTGCAATCCAAATGGATGGTGTATGGTTCTTCAAAATACAATTGTGTATTACTAAGGGAGTGGGAAAAATATTTGCTACAAAGGAATATTTCTGTAAACACAGTAGAAAAATGAAATTCAGTGTGTCTGGAACATTTTGCCCTGTTCTGTCTCTAAAAATGACACAGCTGTGTTTCACATTGTATGAAGCACTCACGTAAGCATTTAATTCACTCATTGTAAATTGAGCTACATAAAGATGATGTAATAATTAGGTCTGAAACAGATGGAAGACCTACTTTAGATAATACACTCACTAAAATAGCATATGCTGGCTTCTTTCAATTCTATACATTTTAGTCTGTAGAGCTGTACTTTTGATCAGATGACAGTAACTGAGAATAATAGAATAGGCAAGATTTGCACAAAATTTTCTGAGACAGAAGTTCTTCAGTTTTGTAGTACTGCATTTTTGTAGGCATTGCTGTATATTCATAGATCTCCATGTACAATTTCTTCGTTGTGATTCTAGGAAAACACAGTGAAGGAGTACCAATCTCATTGAAACAACCTTCAATTTTTCCACTGAGTGTCAATGAGTAGAATTTTATCCCATGTAGGCTGAAGGACCATGAGCTGCTCTGGTCCCACCTGGGCAAAGATCAGCCAAGTGGGCCATCTAGTCTTCATCCACCTTTGATCATGTGAAGAACAAGGCTGTGCACACATAGAGAGGATGGAGCACACTGTCGGGATAGGCACACCTCCAAAGGTAAGCCCTCTATTGCAAGTGGGCCTCCAGCATCTCTGGAAGAAAAGGTTCTTTTGTTCCCTTCCCAATGCTCATTCTTGCAAGAGCCCAATTAAGCAAAGTTCTTTACTGTTTTTCAGCTCCTCTGGCCATGAACAAGAGCTGATGTCCCATCTGGCATAGCAGATCAAAACTAAGTCTGAACTTCACTTGGAAGAAAACTGGAACCTAATGCAGCATTTTGCAGAGCAGGCATTGCCTCATACCATGCAGCCAGATCTCTTGAGTGAGCAGGTAAACACAGCTTCTGCAGATTTCAGAGACAGCCTTCATAAGAAAATATCAGGTCATGGTGACAAAGGCATTGGGTATTCCAAATGCTGCAGAATAAAGTTGGTTGTGGTGCATTTGCCATTTCTATGTGTTAAAGATTTTCTAGGGTTTATAGGGACACACCAGTATTTGTTTGTGCCAGCATTATATGGAAGTGGCTACTGCGCTCAGACCCTGGGATCTGGATTATTTTCTTTTCAGAGTGACTGTATGCCTGATCTCTATTCCAAAATTATTTTAAATAGTAAGAAACCTTCTGGGTCTTCTGACCTTCTACATGTCTGTCTTACTGATGGCCAGTTGCATCTCACACAGATCTGCCTGCTGTGAGGTGACTTTTTAATATTTACACATTGTGCTACTTACACCCACCACAACACAACTCAGGTCAAGCCTAATGCTGAGGAAAACTGAAATGGTTGCATGGATTTGTTTGGAAAACATGTCAGTGTCTGTAAAATAAATGTGCTGAGGTTTTCTTACGTGCAATTTTGCGTTGGCTGGGTCAGGCAGGTAGGGGTGAAGAAACCCGTCTTTGGACCTATAATCCCAGTCCCTTTAGCAGGGGGCTCTCTGCTCCAGGGAGTGCAGTCATGTAGTTCAGACCATTGCTGAGACTCAGTATGAATGAGAACAGATTAGGGAAACAGTTAGCATTAATACCCCTCAATTTAATCAGTACAGAGTTACCCAGCTGTGACTGGGCAGCCATCACTTGCTCCCTGAAGGCTCAGTTATGCACTAGGAATACATGCGCTTGTGTTTTACCAAATAAACTTCAGCCTGTGCTTGCAAGATGTCCTCCACAAGGATGCAAGTCTAAACCACATATATACACATAAAATGACACCATGAGTGATTAGTTCAAATCTAAGAATTTTAAAAGCAAGACATGGTGGTTTTTTTCACTTGAGGAAACATTCAGTTTCCATTTATGAACAAACCCCAGCAGATTATAATTACTATTTTCTTTTCTTATTGCTGTGGCAATGAGGAACACTGCAGAGAGGAACTGTCTATGGCCCAAAGAGCTTGCAAGGCAAGCATAAGACAAGGGATAGCAGATGAATGTAATGGAGGTATCAAAGTTGTTTCAGCAGTGAAACTAATAAATAAATGCTTTATTTTATTTCTGTTATTAAAAAAAAAATAGAAAAAAAAAGAAAAAAAAATCTCAGGATTGAACACAATATTACATCTGGCCCCAAGTAAGAGCTTGTTATGGGTGCCTGGAAAAGATGTGAAGGAAATGAAGAGCTGGATTTTTCACAAAGCTGCTACAGATCCCAGTGCTGGCATCTCTCTTACCCACCGGTTCACAAATAGGCATCTTCCTGGCTTGTTTCTAGTAAGAGTCGGGGGCTCTCAGCTTCCCCTTTCACTCTGGTGTACTTGATATTGCCAGCTAAACAGCCCCTGGGACGCTGGTCCTACAGAGGTCTTTGGCCAAGAAGACTACAGAGATGTTTTGTGGCTTGCTCTTTCCTTTTAAATATTTTATATAAAACCAAAGTATCTAAACAAAGGGATTCTGCAAACCGTCCCGTGATGAAATCTCTCGCCAGGGAGCTGGGAAGGGGTTTCACCACCCTCAGCCTTTGGGCAGCGCGTCCACTTTTGGCATTGCAGCATATCAGGCCAGATCTGCAGTTAAGACACCACAAAATTTTGTGGATGCTTCTGATAGCAGAAAAAACATGAAGACTCTCGTTTAACAACTGAGTGATGGAGCCTCCTAAAGTAGGCTGATCCTGAGATGGAAACAAGAATAATATATATACATGCACGCACATATACAGAGAGAACTCCTTTCTTCTGACGCAAGGCTCTGAGGGCCTTTGTATTGAAAATAAGCAGCTTGTTTGATGTGATGCTGAAGTAGGAACCAACAGAAGGATTCAAAGACCTGACTGAAGATCTTCTGCTGAATCTGTTGCCTGCCAGGAGCAGAAGAGCAGAGACAGGCTATGAGGTTTTGTACTGGTGTAAGTTTAGGACAGGGGTGTTTTTCATAGGGGTTGAAATCAGACATCTAGGTCATCCCAAACAAGTTTTCATACTTGGTAGATACTACTCCACAGCATTTCTGCTGCATGCTTTGTAGAAAAAAGTAGTTTGTGTAAGCTTCAGAAAGCAGCCTTCTCTACTACTGCCCTTTTTCTTCATCTGTCATTCATGCTGCTAACTGCAGGCAGTATGTTCTTTTAGCATACTGCAGAGATGTGTCCCTTTGTTCGGTTTACAGATTCTTCACCAAGAATGTATTTGTTATTTGGCGTTATTAAACAACTGATTTTGCAGGAGCACATTCGAGCTCTGGATTGTTTGCCAGCAGTTTGTAATAAGCCAAGAAAGAGCAACAACATATAATCAAATCCATTATGATTACATTAAGATTACAGTAGAGAAAGGAAATTAAACAAACAAAAGTATTGCAAAAGTACAGCTAGGAACAATGAAGATATCTGAGCAATGTTGTAAACACTTGTTACTACTTACATAAGGACCACTTGCCTGTTTACTCTCAAGCCTGGGACCGAACAGACTTTCCTTTTAAGGCTGCCCTCAGAGAAGGTCAACCTCTGTTAATATAGAATCATATCAAATATAAACTTGTTTCTCAGCAGCTCTCTTAGCAATACTGAAACCATTCCTTAGGTGGCCAAACTCTTACTTCAGTCCTGACAATTTTTATTATTGAACAAACAATAGAAATGCAGGTAAGATGATAACATCAGAGAGGACTCTATCACCCTTAGGAAAAAGAAATATTTAATATAGATAAATTTAAAATTTAAAGGAAAATACTATTTAGCATAGATATATAATGGAGAACCAGTATTTAAAATGCACTAATGCAGATATGCATGTCAATGAAGAAAACAGGTAAAAAATTAGGTGCAGTGTCAGTTCAGGCCTGAAAAGTCACCCTCCTTCTTGATGTGGGGAGGGAACAGGAGGCAGAAAAAGTAAATAAATACAGACAAGCCACCAGCAGAGAGGAAGCAGAGGTATCAGGCTCCACAGACTGCAAACAGGCATAGTTTTTTAAGTCAAATCTGTTTCCCAGTTCTCCCTTATTTGACATTTGCTGTGGCAGAGGGGTTGGAGATGGCTGACAACACCAGCCATCTGCCCTGCACACCACGCTGCTGGCTGGCCCACACCCTGGCAGCAGCTTTATCTTGCCAAAGTGCAAACATGAAGGGCAGTTGGAGTGATATGCAAGCTCTGACCAGCCAGAGAAGCATCCTGGTTACTGAAAAGCATGTTTTTAAGGGAATGGTCTCGTGCAATGATTGCTATAAAGAGTCTGTCTTCCTCTGCCAGCATCTTTTGATGAAAATTTTAATAGCAAACTTCAGATTATTGGGCCATAAAGTTAATTGGGACTTTGTTCAACCAGCTACTATGCCATGAAGATCAGTGGCTTTCCTGGGATTGAATTTGTCTAGAAAAGAACTATTCACTGTGTTCTCAGAAGGAAGGATTGTATTTCAGTATTTTGGTAGAGAAGGCTGCTGAGGCAGAAAGAGGAGAGGGAGAGAGAGAAAGAGAGACAATATATGGTATGCTGTGTAAATGATATGGTCCTCCTTTCTTCTCTGCATAATTCAGTCCTCACCAGATTTTTAACAGGCAGGCTGTCCTCAGTTTGCCTTTCAGAAGCCGATGATTGGAAATGCCATGTCTCATCTATTTCCCTGCCACACCTCCAAACATGGCAAATGATTCCCTCAGAATGGGGACTCTGAACAGCTGGAAATCATTACTTTTCCCCCAGGTTTCCCCTCTGATCTTTGCCATTTAGGCTTAAAGAAAACTAGTTAGCATCATACCATTAAAACAGTAAAAAGCTGCTGGAGGTACAGGTAAATTAAGCTTGTTGAGACTGAAGAGACCAGCTCTTTTTATCAGTATATTTACACTGAAGTAAAGCTGGTGGGAAGCAGTCACGGATCTGTCCTACTAGGGCAGGCCCGGTCATACCAGGGAGCATTTCTATCCACTCTCTGCAGGGTTTTCTGCTCTCATGTACCCAGGCAGTAAAAGTTAGTTGGAGGGGAATTCTTATTCTTAGGCACAGCCCTCTTGATTACAGCCAGCATTACCACTGCCTTCTGGGAATTAAGTCAGTGCCTTTGAAAATTAAATCACGGGAGGGTTGCTAGTTTTGCAGCAGTTTTCAAGATCTGAAATGAGTTTCAGTCTTCATAGAAAGAAAACCACCGAGCCTTTCTTCATACACAGAGAATGGTGTGATGGTGACCTTTTTTCAGTGCAAAACCTGAGAAGCTCAGCTAAGAACATAGACATGAATTGCCTGGGGGAGGAGCTCTGGTGGTAAGCTCTGCAGGGGAGAGGGAAGGCGATCAGAGGTCTCATGAGTCAGCAGTTGGCCCCAAAGGGAGGTGTAGGACTTTCGGGTATCTGCAACCCAAAGCCCTGCCTGGCCACACAAAATTTGTAGCCTGCATAAGCCCAACACAGCAGCATAGCAAGTGTCCAGTGTATGCCTGAGCCATATTTTAAGTGTGGGTCTGAGCTCTGTTCGCGCATTATGAAGTATCTGGGTGCAAGTCCTCTGTGCTGTGCAGAATAGGACAGGATGAATAAAGCCCAGGACTGTGCCATCCCCTAATTCTGTGTGATCAGGACATGAGCAGCAGCCAAAGCTGTCCTCACTTATCCCATGTTTCTGGGAATCACTGGGTAGCTGATGTGTGGTAGGGTGCCTCTCTAAAGACACCCAGCATTACAGGCTGTGGAAGCACATAGATGAGCAAAAGAAATTATGACAAATGGGCAGTGGAGATTATGGGGCTTCTGCTCACACACTAGCCCATCCTGCTGTGCTCTGTGACTCCTTTACTGGGCATTCAGATAATATATGTATTCTTGAAGATGTATAAATTAGATTCAAAGTGGAGAGATAAAGCCTGCCATACAGGCTGCTGAGGCATCTGTGCCAGTATCTTGCTCTAGGACCAGCTGTTCTGAAAAAAAGGCTCACAAAGCTCAGTAAGTGGCATGTAAGGGAATAAAATCCTTCCTAGCTCCTCTTTCACAGAGCCTCTGCTCTGCTTGAAGCTTGGCTGCATTTAGATACTATTAAATTTTTTTGCAGGAGGAAGAATTTTTGTGTAGCATTAAAAGAGCAACTAATTAATGAAGCATTTTTATGATGGAAATTAATTTGTGCTTATGTATGTTTGTATATTTTGCAGTGAATATAAACATAAGCATCCTCCTACATGTATTTATGTTGACGTAGACCTATACGCATACTATATATAGTGCAACATGCTCAGTTTCTCCCATAACTTACTATGGAGATCTCTATCTATCCCTGCCTTGGTATACCCTCTCTTCCCCTCTCTCATATCACTTCAATAAAAAGCCAAAATCTGGAGGAAGAGAATAATGCTGTACAAACATTTGAAATGTGAAAAGAAGCAAGAGAAAAATGGTTTCACTTACCCAAAACTGTGCGGGATAAAATGAAGGCTCATCAGCTCTGTGTAAAGAAGCAGAGATTCAGGTCAGGTATAAACCTTTCTCAGTGCTAAAGCAGATCAGGTTGTGGAATAAATGGCCTGAAAAGATCACTGAGTCACATCAAAGGAGGGATTGTGGAGCTGGAGGCTGTGGAAATTGTTGTGGCATTAGGATGCAGCTAAAGAGCCCCAGTAAGGCTGGGTCAGCCGCCTGACCCTGCCACCTCTGCCTTGGGCTCAGTTTTTATTTCATGCACAATTTAATGTGACTTCTGGCTTATCTGCATGTAACTAAAGCTTGCTGTGCAGCTCCTCATGTCCCTAGAGTAAAGTCCCAGGTTATGGCTAAGCTTATCCAGCCTCCAATATATGGGGAGAGGGATGCCTCTGCTCCATCTCCCTGGGCTACGCACTCCCAGTCCCTCCCTGTTCCCGGGGAGCCAAGGAGGGGCAGGCCGGCTCCCTCTTGGGCAGGGGTGGCAGCAGGGGAGAGGGGGGAGTAACAGCCCCTTTCTACACCTGCAGCAGGTGAGACATGAGACCAGCACAGCGGTCACATTGAGCAGTGCCCCGTGCCACTGCTGTCCATGTTGACCATCAGCTAATGAGCTGGAGAGAGCAAATAGCAGAGATGGGCACAAAACAGCTGGCTTGGCACGGCTGTAAGCCTACCAAGCGCAAACACTGATCGGTCACCACCGTTTCCTGATGTCAGGTTCACCAGTTTACCAGGTGCTGGCAGCAGCACCAGTGGGAGGAAGATTCTCGCTTCACCGCCAGCTGTCAGACCCGCACTGGGTTGGGGAGCAGCCGACGTAGTGGGGTGAGTCGCTCTCTGTGCAAACAGCTGGTGCCATGTGCTGCATGTGTTTATGCAGAGATACACCTGTGTTCCTCTCCTACTGTGATTTCCTTCAAGTGGTGTTTTCTGCTGCATCTTTTTCGCTTCCATGACAGTACCACATTCTCAATGACACTGGCAGGTGCTCATCACTGGGATCAAGGGGCAAAAGGTCCTCGGTCATGATAATAGTATACAGTCATCCTAACTGAGCTATAGTGTGATGTCCTTTACTTGGCTGGCCTTTTTTCAAGCAAACACACATCCCACTTCCACTGACTTCGCTGAAGCTTCATGCCCCCCTCCAACATTGGCACTGCACAGGATTTAGGGCACAATTCAGGCACAGCAACAGACTTCTACAGCACACAGTAACTCTATGCAACATTTTGGAAAAAGAAGAAAAACCAAAACCACGCTGAGTTTATCTGTCATGCGAATGCACAAGGGCAGCACATAACATCTCTTTCTGCGACCCAAGCTGGGAAATACACACTAACCAGTTAGAGCCAGGCACTGGGCAGGCTGGAAGGAGAGGGCTGTGTCTGGGTGCAGTCAGCGTCACCCCACCATAAGCTGGAACTGGGGGCTCCATCCTGGCTGCTCTGGTGACACTGTCCCATCGCCAGTGCCAGGGTGCGCAGCTGGTGCCTGTCCTGGGCAGGCTTTGAAAGCACGGGCAGGGAAGGAGGGGGTCTCTGCAGGCACCCCGACCTCAGGGTTTCTGGCCCTCGTGCCTTGCAGCAGGATAGATGCCACATCTTTACCTCTGTCTGGTACATGCCTGAGCTCCTCCACAGGGTTCTGTGTGTGGGTAATGAAATCTTTATTTCTCTCCATGAATTACAGAGAAAGTCTGGAGCTACTATCATATGGTCACCTGCCAAAAGTATCTGAAGTTATGTGAGGTGAACGATATATAAGAAACAGTTAATAACAAAGGTGCAGGAGGAAGGACTACTTAAAACTTGTAAATAATTGAACTAATTGTTTTAAGACTGGTGGTAATGAAATTTTTCCAAACTATTGTCCCAAATACTGTGAAGGTCTTAGAAAACTCCCATTTTTCAAATCAATTAAGTGTTTTACTACAGCAGCAAACAGAGGGACAAGCCTTGCAGATTGAGTACACCTGACATGGAGGTTTGTAATGAAGACGGTGGGTTCCTAATCTGTGTGTCATGTTCCTTCAGGCTTTTCTGGCAGAGCCACCGATGACATGTCAACATAGTTGACAAAGAGGATGTAGAAGGTTGTAATCTACAGTTTATGGTTATTGTATGTTATGTGCATTGCCAGGTGCTATCCTTCCGCTTAGGGATGTGTTGTTATTAACTGTAGCTGCTCTCCTATGCTGGGAACTCAGCAGCTCTAATGCTGGAGAGATTTCCCTGCTTGGCTTGCATTGTATTTGCATAAACATTCATCATTATATCAAAATAAAAGAAATTGCTGGTAAGAAAATTATTTGAAAGGAGGTTCCAAATAGTTTTGTGAGAAGGAGGCTCTGCTAAAAACAAGTACCTATTTATGTACATGCATAGTGTAAGGATCATCACCACAGGAAACTAGTATATAAAGCAGTTAAGCATGCATAACGCTGCTCCACACCTCTACGTGCCACTGTGGGAATTAGCTTCCTTTCCCCTAAAAACTCCTTGCTGTGCTGACAAGAGAGGATCTGGAATGCAGCTCCAGGTACTAAATGAGTTGCACAACAGCCATCGCCTACATCCCACTGGGTTGCAGAGACTTTCTATTTTCATATTTTCAGCTTCTCACTTCTGTAAAGAAACACATTAAAGCCCAAAGCCGACTGACTTGCCATAGACAATCACAACCTCACTTGGGCATAGCTGTGTGTCTTTCCTATTTATCCTACCTTGTCTTGGGGGGAATATCTTTTGCTAGAGAAAAGCAGAGCTGAGTCTGTCATTGTTTACTAGAATCATGTGCTGTTCTCCTGCTAAAGAAAACCCAAAGTCACAAAATTGCCTAGAAAACAAAAAGAATACTTAATTTATGGATCTCTTATCAGGCCATACTAATTATAGACTGTTGCCTTCTGCTCAGACTCAGAAAAAGTAGTGTGCATAAGTATTCAAGTGAAACAAGCATGCAATGTCTTGCATGCTTCTGTGGTTAAAAGGTTGTTTTTAAAAGCTGAAGTAAGCATACGTTCTGTGTCTGAATATGGAGCAGAGCAGTGCATCATTGTAATTCCAGCTAAGAATCCAACCAAGAACCCCCCGTCAGGGTATTAACTGAATGAAACACCTCATATGATATGCTTGAGAACATTTTCAGCACCTGTAGCTACAGATCTGTGCGTGCCAAGTTTGCCTTTGTTTGAGGGGTAACTGAACTGTTCCCACCTTCCTGGAGATAGATTTGCAGGTCCAATAAATTACAGGGACCGACAGATAATTAGAGAGCTAAATGCTGTCATTAACAATTGCATTTATTTAACCTACAATCTTATACTTAAAGCTGACTGAGCATTAGAAAGGGGGATGTGGACTCACAGGCTGTTTAAAAGCATTGGGTCCATGGTGCCTGACTAAGTCTAAATTGATGTAACATATTTTCCCTTTTATTTCTTACTGTCATGCTTTGTATCAGCCCCTTGCATGTCTCCCATTCTCATCTGGTAGAGACTGAATCTCCCTATCCCCTGCTAGATGGTTGGTCCGTGTCTCCCATTCTCTAGCCAAAAGCCCTACTTTTTTCCTCCCCGCAATTTGAAAAATGTCTCATCCCATGTTGTTCTGCCCTGGAAGGTGAGTTTGGTTATGATGCCGCAGGTCCAGAAGCTTGGATACTTTGTGTACAAATACGTTTGCTCTAAAGGTTAGACACTTGCATCATCCACTTTTCTAGCCTGGGGTGCTGGATAGCTAATATGTGCAGTAGCTAAATAGCAGCCTTATTGTTTTTTTAAAGGTTACATTTCTTTTAACTTATCTACATTACATTGGGCATAGAGTTACTGGCATTTCATGACATCAAGGTTACCCTTATTCTGAGAACAGTACAGAAATACCCATAAGCTACAACATGATTTAAGCTCTTTATGATGGTTATGCTTAAGGCAGCCCTGTAGAAAAATGCAGATTTAACTTTAGTCAAAAGAGTGAAGTTTTTTTCAAGTCAGTGGCATAAATCTGAGCTCTCTCCCCATTCCCTTTTACCTCTTCCTAGTCATTTAGCTTAGTCTGAAAAACTATCAGACTGCTTTCCATATGAGATAATCATAAGCTTTTAATGTCATATTTTATAAAATCATTTGTTGAACTGAAAGAAAGCAACATAGAAGGTACAGCACTTCTTCAGCTGTAAACTAGAGGAGGAAAAACAGTTTCTCTCTGTGTGAAACCAAATCTTTCTTAGAACCATTCAAATGGATAAAGAAGGGAAAAAACCACCCCACCCCCCCCAAACCCCCAGACAAAAAAAGGAAAAGAGCCAGAAGGTAGCTGAGTCTCTGTCTCTTTTCTCTGTCTCTGGAAAAAAAAAGAAAATCCTTTTTTTGACTTAAAATAATATCTGGTTCAGTAAAAATTTTGGATGTTGGATCAATTATCAACACACTTTGATTCAAGCAAACAATTTGAACCACATCTGGAAGGCAGTTGAAGGCCAGCTAAATCTGATAAGTTGAACATTTCTACATGCTAAGTTCTAAACTAAGCTTCTTTTATCCATGCACCAGTAACAGCTTCAGATTACACAAGCAGGACACTGCAACCTGTAGGGTTCAGAAAAGGCTTGCTGTACCAGGGCTTTTAGGCCTTTTCTTCCTGCTCCACAGATTATGGGTGTTTTGGGGTTGTGTGATGGGGGTTTTGGTGGTGGGGGAGGGGCCGCAGGAGTGGCTCCTGTGAGAAGCTGCTGGAAGCTTCCCCAGCTCCAAGTCAGACCCACCTCTGGCCCAGGCCGAGCCCATCAGCGATGGTGGTAGCGCCTCTGGGAGAACAGGTTTAAGAAGGGGAACTGGCAGTGAGTAGGGGGACTGGAAAGTGAGAGGAACCCTTGTGCAGACAGTGAGGTCAGTGAAGAAGGAGGGGAGGAGGAGCGGAGGAGGAGGGGATGCCCCCGCAACCCATGGTGAGACGGCAGGCTGTCCCCCCCAGCCCATGGAGGGGAGAGGGGGAGCAGATGCCCACCTGCAGCCCGGGGAGGACCCCACGCCGGAGCAGGGGGGTGCCCCCGAAGATGGCCGTGACTTCATGGGAAAGCCCGTGCTGGAGCAGTCTGTGACTGAAGGACTGCAGCCCATGGGAAGGACCCATGCTGGAGAAGTTCATGAGGGACTGCAGCCCGCGGGAAGGACTCACATTGGAGGAGTTCATGGACTGCAGCCCGTGGGAGGGACCCCACGGTGGAGCAGGGCACGAGTGAGGAGTCCTCCCCCTGAGGAGACAAGGTGTGATGAACTGACCCCAACCCCCATTCCCCTGCGTCACTGGGGGGAGGAGGGAGAGAAAATCAGGAGTGGAGATGAGCTGGCAAGGAGGGAGGGGTGGGGGAAGGTGTTCTAAGGTTTAGTTTTACTTCTCAGTATCTTTGTTTTGATTTGATTTGCAGTAAATTAATTTGATTTTGTTTCTTCCCAAGTTGAGCCTGTCTTTCGCCCGTGACCGTAACTGGTGAGTGATCCCTCTCTGTCCTTGTCTCGACCCATAAGCTTTTCTTTATATTTTCTCCCTGTCCCACTGTGGCCAGGGGGAAGGAGCGAGCAAGCAGTTGCGCAGTGCTTTGTTACCAGTTGGGTTTAATCCATGACAATGGGTCCTTTGAGAACCAAGGAGATCTGTGCAGATGAAGTAGAGAAATTTGGCATTAATGTGTCACTGCACACGAGAGAACAGTTGTTTGTTTTGAAGCCATACAAAATCCCAAAGCAGATGAAAGCATTTCCTCCCCTGGAATTCACCAAGGCTTTTTGGAAAGAAAAATACAGCAAAGGACGCTACTGAACAAGATGAAACATGTAGTAGTCAAACAAACCACAGCTTTGACTGAGATGGCAGAAGAAGTGAGATGCTGACATGGTCTTATTTAATATGAAATGGATTATAAAATAAGCTTTTGCCTAGTGTCAGCATTTGAAAGTGAGGCTGAGGAAGACCACCTAAAATTATTTGAAGATGGGACACAAGAAGATTTGCACATTATTAGAGTCAGGTCAGGTAGTTGGACCTGGAATGAAATGCTAGGATGTGTTGACTGGCACAGCAGTAGAGATTCTCCAATGGGGGTCCTGGTGGACAACAAGCTGAACATGAGCCAGCACTGTGCCACTGCAGCCACAAAGGCAAATTGGATCCTGGGCTCCATCCACAGGGACATTACTAGCAGAGCTAGAGATGTGATCATCCCACTCTATTCAGTGCTTGTCAGGCTTCTCCTGGAGTACTGTGTCCAATTCTGGTCCCTCCATTTCAAGAAAGACATGGACAGACTGGAGAGGGTGCAATGGAGAGCCATGAAGATGATAAAAAATCTGGAGAACCTGCCCTCTGAGGAAAGACTGAAGGAATTAGGTCTTTTCTCCCTGGAGAAGAGAAGGCTCAGGGCAGACCTCATCACTATCACAGTATTCCAGTACTTAAAGGGTGGCTTCAAAGAGAACAGAGGCTCTCTCTTCATATGGAGTCACATGGAGAAGACAAGGGGCAATGGGTACAAGTTGCACTGGGAGAGCTTTCACCTCAACATACGAAAGAATTTTTTTACAGTAAGAACAGTCATTCACTGGAACAACCTCCCCAGGAATGTGGTAGAGTCCCCATTGCTGGAGGTTTTCAAAATGTGATTGGACAGGGTGCTAGGTAATCTCATCTAGGCTCCCTTTCCCATGAAAGGGAAAGACCAGATCATCTTTTGAAGTCCCTTCCAACCTGGGCGACTCTATGATTCTAATTTAGAATAAAGAGACTTACCACTATGCAAGGATATTTACTGTGAAGGAGAACATTTCAATATCTAAGGAAGGTTTATTTTGCTGTAGGATTGGAGGAGGGAGGGGTTAACATGAAGAAACCCACAGTCATGGCTGGCAATAGAAAAGGAAAAGGTTTAAGTTAGACATCAAGAGAAGTACCAAACCTGGTATATGACACTGACTTGTGAAATAGTCCCTTACAAAATGTGGAAACAGATGTTGCAAAGAAATCTAAGGAGAGAACAGCTTGGGAGTTAATACCACTGAATGTATCTGTTTCGTTGTGCCTGTTTGGGTACAGAGAAAGGAGATGTAAGTGGTTCTTCCCATCCCTTGACCTACTGTCTGGTACCAACACAGTAAGAGGGACGCAGCCACCCTGCTATACTGTGTGCCAGGCTAACCAGGGACAAGCTTATGTTCGTGAGTATCTCACTTTAACATCACTGGGGAGGTCTGTCCACTGGTGTTACTGTTGTCCCAAAACTTGTGGGATCGTTCACCCAGTGTGCAAGCCAATAACACACAGAGTCGAGGTATTAGCTATTTATTGCTGGTTCTGCACAGAAAGGGGTGCTAGAGGTTATCCCCGCAAAGCTAGCATACCCAGCACTAAAACATTATTAAATTGTTTATACACAGTAAATTAGTCTAATTAACATACTCATTGTTTATCAACCTTTTATTGGTGCCCATAATACCATATCTTAAAGCTGATTAATGTATAGTGTCCTTGTCGTCATTTAAAGGTGCAGTGTCTTTTAATTTTACTGTGCAAGCTCAGTGGGTGAGGGTCTTTAGGTGGAGGTGGGTGTCCTAACTTCTAGAGGTGTGGTCTTCATATTATAATTAGTTAAGTTCACCTAAATGTCATGGTTTTAGCTGATTCATGTGTTACAGCCAAGCTTCATGGGCAACCAGCCGGCTAAAGTTTCTGGTTCCTAGTTTTAGGTTGATTTGTTGCTTCTATTCTATTGTCTTGTCAAGACTTTTTTACCCAAGTGATTTACATCAATTATTTATCATTTGTTCCCTAAGTCTGTAAAAAATTATGACCATAAAGATTTTGATATCATTAGCAAACAGCTTGCTTTACATTTCAACCCTATCTAGGAAGCTTCTGCTTGGATATTAAATAGTAATATGGTACCTTTATAAAAAAAAAACAAAACCAACAAACTAGCTCCTTGGTTTTGGCTATTTTATATTGACAGAATAGCATAAGGAATATATCACCAGAAAGGGGAAGAAAAGAGCTCATGAAGCCTCAAGGGGTAAGTGAATCATATTATCCCTCTTGGTGAATATACAATGGTTTATTCTTGACAAGGAACATTCATTCATTTTCTTTTCTGCATATTTTTCTTGTTGAGTGAGTGGGCAGGCTGTGATAAGGGGTACCTGATTTGACATTACATGTATTTATGACCTACAAAGCTTGATATAGACCAAAAAGAGCGGGTGGGGGAGGGAGAGAGAGAGACTGAGAACTGGCTTAGCAGTTGAATGTAGACCTAAGAGCCAAGAAATCCCCAGTACTAATTGTATTGCTGCTACTGATTTGTGGGGTGGCACTGTTAAAACTTAGGAAGTGTGTTGAGGTGGAAGAGAGCTATGTGTTACTATTAAGATGGCATAATGAGGCTTTAATTAGGGTAAAACTGGCTACTTCTCTGCTAAGATGGAATAACTATTGTAGATGTGAATATATAAATACACTACTGAAGCTGAAAAGAAAGGTATTGGTCCTTCTAACATGAAATCTTGAGAATGGGCCATAAACCAGTTTCAGTAAGTATTACACTAGAGATTCTATATGTTTTTGTATGTGCCAATGTTGCCATCAAAGGTAAATATACTTTAATTCATTTTAATTTAGAATTCCTTCTGATTGAAAGGATTGTTTTCATTCTGGTGCAATTCATATAAACCAATACATCGTCAAGACAGGGGTGGAAACTTGGCAGTATTTCCTTCCCACATAAGCATTAAGCCAACTTTGACATTTTATATGTTTTTAATTAAATCACTGTGATCTTTGCAGGCCGGTGTTTGGCCTGACAGTTTTTTAAAGCTTGAAATTCAAAGGTAAATTATTTTAACAAATGTGCACAAAGATTAAAAAAAATGAATCCCTTCAGTGTTGAGACTACATTGTCTGTTATCTCTGTTTTGAGTAAAACAGATGGTTCATATTGCAAATGATGCATGAATAGGACTTCCCCAATGTGATGCAAATGGATTCGTTGAAAATGGCATTGTACAGATGAAAAGAGGCTGATGTTAGTAGAAACTTCCTGGACAAACATCAGTAATGAACATGTTCTTTGATTATGTTTCACCACCTTTTAAAAAGCAAAGCATGCTCAGAAAAATTTGCCAGAGAGAAAGATGTCCTTTCAGTGACTGATTGTTTCAAGGAGAATAAACCAGCTCAATAAGTCAACTCCTGGTCCTGCTGCTGATTCCCATCGTCACCTTTGGCAAGTGACTCAACCTCTCTGGGCCAGCAGCTGTAACATGAAGGCCACAGTCTCCCACTGTTTATCATCTGTCTCATGTATTCAAACCATGCATGTTTGGGGCAGACTTTTTTTTCTAGTAGTTGGCACAACCGCTGCACACTGCTGTAATCCAGAAATTGGTAACGTCGGAAGAGCAACAGTGTGGTGGGAGCAATATCTCCCCGAGCTAGAATGACCTTTCACATGCACTGGATTGTATGGAATAGATGTGTGAACTCTTATAACATAAAAGGGCCATTTCATCTGAGCAAACTTTCTCACCTCACTGTGTCCACGACAATGTATTTCCTTGAAATACATCATTACTAGTATAAGCAAGTGAGAATCAGGTCTAAATTCCTCTTCGTGTTCCCAGTTTAGAAGAGGACTTGATGAACTTTCAGTCTATTCCTACAACTGTCAATATTTGTGTTTCAATGATTAAAACAAAATACATTCCTAGGCTGGCAGTATGCTGACCAGATTTACATATTCTTTTCAGTGACTGATTCTTCCCAGTTTTTCTTCCTTTATCCCAGTTTTTCCTTCCTTTATCTCAACAAACCAGTATGGAAGAAAGGGCTCTTGTCCTTAATCATGGTATTAACAACAACCTTGTTTTAAAATGGAGCACCCCAGTCACAGTGTCACCAGCTTCTCTATTTTTGTGTGTTTTATTTCATTGAATATTATAGATCACAGAATGTATGGTGTTGGTTTAGCAAAATAATTGCATGAGTTATTTATTTGGGTGTTTGGGCCTGGTGGCCTAAGTTTTTTACAAATGTTTGAAATGTCTGGGAAAGCAGCTGCAACAGGTTCAGCTGCGGGATGGGAAAAACATGCTCATGATAAATAAGAGCCCTAAGCTTTTGCTTGTCCTTCTAGTTGCCCATTAGACTATTTTGCAGATTCTGATCACAAGGGTTCATTTTCCTGTGTTTTTTTGCACCTATCCCACAAGTAGCCCAACATGGTCAAGATTTGCCACTCACTGTTACGTGTCATAATTGATCACCAATTCCCTCCTGGAAACCTTTCTTCTTCCTTATTCAAAATTACGTTTCCAAAGAACACAAACCCCTCTGCCTTTGCACAATTTCCCACAAGCTTGCTGAATTTCAACCTTGACTGCTCTGTGGCTCTTGATTCAGAGCACATAGGTGGAGAGGCCCAAGATGGTCCCTTCCAGGAAGAATCTGAGAGGCCCTGGAGAAGCAAGGTGATGTCCAGGATCACCAGTTGGGAAGGACAGAGAAGGCTTGTGCAGGGCTGAGAAAGGAGTGTGACAGAGCATCTGGAAGAAGGAAGTTATAGAAATTTGAAATTATAAGAACAAACAGAAGTTTGAAATGCCATTAGATGTTTGCCTGGTTTTAGTTGTTGAATATTATACCTCCCATTCTCTCCATGACCTTGCAGGGGTACCCAATTCCTGTATCAGTTACTGTTTTATGGCATACTGGGCACACTTCTGCATATGTGCTTCAGAGCTCACCAAACTGGAAGCCATGATGAGAGGTTTGCGCCAATGCCTGATAGGCAAGTCTGGTCTTGAGGAGGGCTATTTGGCTGTTGTAATGAGTGATGCAGGCAAACCCCATAAAATGAAACGTTCAATATTCTGTGTGTGGAATCATACCCATTTTCACAACATCTAGAATTATTCCCCTGACTTTTCAGGGCTCTTTAGCCTAAATACACCATGAAGTCTGTGAGCAACTAACAGTCGCTGCTTTTTTCTGGCTTGGGAAGAGAATGTACATTTTTGCATCCGTTTTTGTGGCTTCTGCGACTTTTTCTGCTTTTAACATTCTCTGGCAATGCCTTGTGCTGAGTCTGCCTTTGGCAGCAGCCACTGCACTGAGGGACCATGCAGGCAGAATAAATAACAAGGCAGTGCTGAGAGGCTTTCCTTGATATAAATTGCTGTAGGTTGGGAAGAGAGGGCAAATTTTCTTAGCACAGAAAAGGCCCCCATGGCTACTGCTGTAGGAAACTGATCCATTGTTGTTACTCTCTGTTCTGGGAAGGGACAGAAGAGTTTTTTATATTCTTTGGTTTCTGCTGTATAGTCTGCCACAGCAGTCGGCATTAGCAAAACCAGACCCGTTCTCATCTGTTCAAAATATTGCTATTATTTCTGAATGCTGATTACTCAGGCAGACTGCAAGGCAGAGCTGTGTGAGTCGCAAAAGCAGGGCAACAAATCACTGTATTGAAGTGGCAATGACACGGAAAATGGAGGCAGGGTACAAGCAACCCACTTAAGGGATCTGGAGAAGCTGTGGAGAAAAAGGGTTATGGCTGAAAGAGAGCAGCTAGCTTAAGAAAGCATTTACTCAGCACTTGCTAGATCCCATCTAGAGTACTGCATCCAGCTTTGGCTTCCCCAGACAAGAAAGATACCGAAGACCTAGAGCAAGTTCAGCAGAGGGCCTACAAGATGATCAGGGCAGGATCTGTGCCTGTGATGGAGAGGCTGAGGGAGGGGGGCTTCTTCCAACAGGAGATGTGATAGCTTTGGAGGGACTTAACAGCAAATGTCTGATGCCTACAAGGAGGTCATTGAAAAGATGGAGCCAGGCTGTTCATAGTGGGGGATGGCAGTTGGATGGCAGACATTTGGTTTCCAACTAGATGTAAGGAAAAATGTTTTCACTGCAAGGACAGTCAGGCAGCAGAGCACACTGCCCAGAGAGGTTGTGCATTCTGTCTCCCTCCTGGGAAGATTTTCAAGACCCAGCTCCATAAATCCTCGAGCAACTTGGTCTGAGTTCAAAGCTGACCTTGCTTTGAGCAGGGGTTTGGACTAGAGTCCTCCTGACCTTTCCCACCCAAGTTATTCTGTGGTCCTGATTACTAGCTGCTCCATCACACTAGTTGTAATGACAGCTTTGCACAGCTCACTACACCTCAGTCATCACCCAAAACTCGCAGCCACTACACTAACTCTTAACCTCAACAGGCAAATGCTCAAGCCTCCAGGCTCTAGGATCCTTGCAATATTTTAATTTTCTTAAGAGAGAAACCTTGAAAAATTTGACCTCAATGTCTTCAGTAGAGTCACAGCAATTTAGGGCTGCAGAGAACCTGAAACAGTGGTTTCAACCCAGGAGTTTTCCTTACTTGTGTTATATGAAGCCTGAAACCTGCTCTGAGGCCGTCAGTCCTCTTAAGGGTAGGCTGGTGTTGCGTGCTCTACATGGCTTGGGTGGGCCAGCAAAGCCAAAGATTGGGGTGCCAGGAGTGGTTCAAGATGCTCTTTTCTCTCAGGCTGTGACAGAGGAAGTGCTGTTAATCCTCTTTTCACCCCCTCTGGCTTGCTGTTATTATACAGATATAATGGTTACCTGTTTTAAATCTCCTAATGTAATACAGAAGTAAATGTAAGCCACAGAGTTAGTGCTATGTAACAGTGCTAAAGGGGGGAAAACAACAGCTATCAGTTAGAATTTAAGCACTGTAGAAAACACATGAAGGAATGTAAAGAAATTACAGAAAAAATGTCTGCCGGGTTTAGGACTAGGAGGACTTTTTAAGCCATAGTACAAGCAAAATAAAAAATAAAAGACCGCCTTTGCAAAGTGAAAACAGGAACATTCATAACTGTGATAGAGAAAAGAATGAAGTCGTCAATAGATATTTCTGTTCTGTACTCAGAGAAAAACAGGTGATATGCCTATGCCACTTTAAACGTTTTCCAGTCCACTGGAAAACAAGAAAGGTGCTACCATCTCTTTAAGATGAATGTTTATAAAGCATGAAACCTGGGTAACTTGCATCAAGAGATACAGCCAATTACTTCAATCCTCTTGTGATGGTACAGTAAAAAGGAAAAATGGGTTAATATAGGCAATCACCTTGCTAGCCTGACGTATGTCCCTTGCAAAATAAGGGAAAAACTAAAACAAGATTTAATTAATAAAGATGCAAATAGAGATAAAAGGTGTGAATATAATTTCATGATAGTCAATATGATGCTATTAAAAAAATAAATCTTGTCAAAACAGCCTGATTTTATTGGGAATTACATGTTTGGCTGATAAAAACTGTTGTGTAGACGTAAAAGATTTCTCTGGTTTAATGTGTTCTGTTTGCTGCCATAGGACAATCTGAGTTTTTAAAAAATGAGCAATTGCATGGCAAGGTTGCAAAAATGAGCAATTAGTGTCAATAAAGCTTGGATAAGATGAATTTAGAACTTGCTAAATGGCAGATTGCAAAGCTGTTGCTAACGTGAAATTTTCTCTGAATTAATCTGTTTCTAGTGGCATTCTATGGCGGTATGTACTAGAAACAATGCTGCCCAACCAATTTCATCAATGATCTGGAAATAAATGCAACATGCCTGTTGATTTAAAACAGATCTGTGAATATCACATATGCTGGTGGAATAGAAATAATGATGAGGATGTGACAACTATATGAAATGGTGATTGGGTGTATGGAGTCTAATCAAATAAAGCTTTTTAATATGGCTGAATTACACAAGCATAGAATGTAGTCTGTATTTGCAGAGTTGGAGAAGCAGCAATGCTGATAAGAGTCTCAGGGTTGCCACAGTGCAAACAGAGTCCCACTGTGATGTTCTGGCAATACAAGCAAATGTAATGCTTAGCGACATAAATGTGAGATAAACAAGTAGGAGCAAGGAAGTAATTCCACTGGAACTGAAATACTGCATGAAGTTCTGATGCTGGCATCTTGAAAAAGATGTTGGAAAATGAAAAAGGTGCAGAGATGATTTGAGGCCTGAAGAGTTTGAGAAAATGTTTTATTTAGAGAGGGCTTGATCTATTTATTGTGAAGTGGCTCGATAACAGCTGAAGTAGGGTAAAAGGGAAGATAGGGCACAGTGAATCCTTAATCTAGTGAGAAGAGTTCAACAAGAAAAAAGAACAGGGGGGTTAGCAAGCTCAAACATTGGAAGCCAGAAAAGGTTGTACTACAAGAAGATGCATTTTTTTTTTTTAACAGTGGGATATGAATCTTTGAAAGAAATTACAGAAAGGAATGGTGAATCTGTTTATGAATCTTCATCTCTGGCAAGAAGAAAATATTTTCAATAATAAGTTTTAGTCAGCCAGAGGTCACTTGGTGTGGTAGAGGAAAAACTCCTTAAGCATTAAGTTGATTAAACAGACAAGAGCCACTCCGAGATCTTCCCTCCTATTACCCTTTAGGTCTCTTGGACATGTCCAATGGATGGGTTTGTGAGGGTAATTTTATGCTTGTGATTAACTGCCTATAGGGTTTACCCCCAGCTGTGGGGCTGGCTGTGCTCTAGCAACACTGGTCATACTCATCCTTTTTGTTGCATGCTGTGTCGTTATCAGAGTCTTCTTTTTCTGAAATGAGAAGAACTATGTGTGTCTGTTCCCAAGGTCTCTTCTCCGCAGGGAAGAACCACCAGGAAAATATCCTGCAAACAGAATTTTTTTTTCTGAAAGCTGGAAGTAAGAAACAATTTGGGAAAGACATATGAGCCATTATGTTTTCTCCCTGGAAGGATCCCTCTCCATATTACTGAGACTGGCCTTATTACAGCCATCACCAGCTGGCAGGAAAGTTATGTATGTACTCATTAACAGCAAACATCAATGAGATGAGCCTTTGGAGCTACCCTTACTGTGCCTGACTCACCTTTATTGATGTAGTGGGATGCAAACTGCATTTCCAATAGCAGCAGCTGATGGACCTCAGGGCCAGCCAGGAGGTGCTGCCTCAGACTGGGGAGAGCAAATTTAAACTGTTCCCAGGTGCCCCAAAATAACCTCTCAAGGGGCCATGGTGACAAGAGGGCAAGCAGAGCCGGTACCACTATGGACATTACCCAGCCAAAGTGCACTTTTGGAGTGGCACTTCATCTGCCTGAATAAAATGGGGATGACAGTAATCTACCTAAATGTAGGTCACCTGGGCTGCCTGGTGACCAGGGAAGGTCCCTGGTCAATAGTGAATAGAGGCCCAAGCGTGATTTAGCTGACTCTAAAATAGGCATCTAAAATAAGGCAGAGGTATGCTCCCTAAAAGTGCCTTCTTTCTCTGTTGGCTGTGTAGGGAGTTTGCTAAGTAGCTCAGCTACAGGCTACTGTGCTGCAGATGTCTGCCTTCATTAGCTTTTGGGATCTTACGACCAACTCAATTTCTGCCATCTGTCAGCACTGGGAAAAGGCCCTGATGGCCCACAGTCACACTTGTTGTGTACCATGAAAAGAAGCAGATGTGAGTTCATTCTTTTCCACACGCACAAAATACATGCTCACACTGACTGATGAGCACCTACTGCAAGCCGTGCAGGGAGGCAGTCCAGGCTCTGATCACCCAGCCTTTGTTAGCAATTTTTGGACACCACTTATAAGTGAGTGAAAGTAATTTCTGAATTTTTTTCTGCTCGTTACAAGTGAGGATTGATCCAGCATTGATATCAAAAGGCAACAGGCTCATTACACTTATTAACTGAGGGCAAACAAAGAATGCCAGTTTGAACTCTGCACCAGCGACACATGGATAACATGGTGGTACAGTTTTTCTATGCTTTCTCATTATAGACTGCATCATAGATTTAAGGTAGGGCTGCCACAGTACCAGAACCAAAGTGTCACCAGTGGCATTATCAGATGGCCAAAGGAGGAGCGATGGGCTGGGTCCTGTTGCAGCTCAGTGCCAGGAGGCAATAACAGCATTACTGGAAAACTTGGGACTATCTGTGCTCTGAGAGATGCAGCGCTATTTTTGAAAGCTACAAAACTAGTCAAGTATCTTGAAAGCATCTCATTATTTCATTCATTGGGAAAAATATCCTCTCCATCAGAGATGGACTGTGAAGCAGTATAACAGAAGCCAAGATTAGTTCAAGATTCCTGGCATTTGTAGGAGTTGGATAAAATTTTATTCGTATGAGAATGGAAGACTGTAGTTACAATGTGATGGAAAAGAGGAGGGGAATTTGCACTTGACTAACAGAGCATAATCTGATACCAAAGCAAAGCCTGGGACTTGCAGATTTACACAGTTTGAACAAATGATAAACTGCCCAGTAAGCCTCTTAAAATAACAGCAGTGCTTGAAATGGGCTAACAAAGGAGTTGCCATGTAAATAATGGCACTGTAGGTGACACCAGAAGCAGCCCTTTGAGAAACTTCAAACAAAACCGGAACACCAACGAGTTTTTACATGAAAGAGGACCTTAGCTTCCTAATACAGATGTAACACATGGCCTAAAATAAATATTTTTCTCTTTCCAACCTACGTCTTCTGCCTTCCATTGTGATTCTTGCTTTCACTTCTTGGCTAAGACATAATTAAGAGTCAGTTGTAAATATCCTTTTTCTGTTGTCATATGCCACATAGGCAAGGAGATGCTGAGTGAGTGCTATGCTTAAAAACGTCTTCATCTTCTGAGACTAGACACAGAAGATGTGTGATGGAAAGAACCCAAGTGCATGCATTATTCCTGTAGTGAAATAAAACCTGGAATAGTCGTACTAGGGGGAAGTATCCTATTGATGGTATCAAATAAAAGGGGACAACTATATATGGGAAGTACAGTATGTCTAACAGAAATGTGAAACAGGCCTCTTTGACCCCCACTCCATAAAGTGAGACCCAGTCAGCAGGTGATGGAGGGTACACACAGGCGAATCAGCAGCGATGTGCAGGATCTCTTCCAGTGGAAGTATATATTGGACTGGGCCTTGTTACATGCAAGCACAACTGATTAATCAAAACTGCACTGTTGTGAACTGTGGAAATTGCTAATGCAACTCAGGTGTGTGGCCTTTACCATTTGAGTTTATTCCCAAATACGTTTGCTTGAGCCAAGATGCTGCTTACACATTTGCAGTGCAAAGGTAAAAGCTTTTTCCCTGGAATTGTTTACTTCTAGTTCATGTTCCCAAAGACCTGCTCTGTGTGATTTCTTCCTCTGGCATTTGCCTTCAGTGTGTTCTTCTCTCTCCCCCAAGTTTTGCAGTGTCATTGCTGTGAGATCCCCAGTGTGATCATACCCGATATTATCCTCTCTGTTTTATCTTCCTGACTGCCAGTCACAGGAAATTCTCACATGAAGGAGGATTTGTGAAGAGACCGTCATCTCTATGTGTTGCCTCTGACTTGTTCCCTTTTTTCAGTTCCTGCCACAGCTCCTTGCTGCTCAATCTCAGTTGTCTGCTGAATCTGATCTGCATCTTCCCCCTGCTCCTTGACTGAAGGTACCTTGAAAGCTGTTGCTCAGCATATAGCAAGGGAGACAGCTCCATCTTATTACCCTATTTTAGAAGCAATAGCTCTGTGTATAATGTTTTCTTCCCTTTTAAATCACTCCTTCTCTTGCAATTTGAGGTGGGCTCTTCATTTCTCAGCCCAGCTTTGGACCCTGGGGCTTAGAGAGAACTGACATTGCTGTCACCTTTCCTTCAGCCACCAAAGTCATCTGTGCCTTGACCTGGAAAATTTATGTTCTCTATCCTGGTCAAATCCAGTAAATGTCTTTAGCCTGACTATAACTGCATGTCCGTTCCCAGTGAGGTAAGAGCTTGGAGGTAGTGGTCAGAGGATTCACCAACCTGCCCCCACATGTCTCTCTTTCCACCACAAGACTCCAGAAAATCCCACGTTTTACTGCAGATGCACCCCTGGCCTGTGGTTCCTCTCAGGTCAACTGGGCTATATCTCCTGCTCCTCCATTTAAAACCCATTTGTTTCAGCAAAGGGTTTGTTAGCATGAGTCAAATAAACCCCTCCAACTCCTTCTTCAGACTATTTCTCATTGAAGACACCTCTTTTTTTCCTTCTAAAAAGGAGATGCCACAAATATCCTTTTACTTCCTAATACCGCAGCCCTTGCTAGCAGCTGCTTCCTCAGAGCCAGTGGCACTTCCCAGTGTGAATGTGAGGGGACAACCGCGCTCCTGGGTGTCATATGGCTCCCAGCCAAGTGTGCAAATTCCCCTCCCAGCTCCACTCACGTGCTGAATCATCCATTACAGGGAGCTGGGAGTCGAGTAGCAAGGGGCAAAAAACCTGCTTGGTGAGGTGCCCTGTGAACAAATTTTTCCCTGCAACAAAGTGGAGAAGATGCTGAAATGTGAAATGATCCTTGCTGCTCCTACTAGCGTTCACAGTGTAGCTGGACTTTATTTTTAGCTCGCTACCTATTTTTTTGGCCATTTATTATTTATCTCACAGCTTGGGAGAGGTCACTCTTGCTCATCACTCTCTGAACTTTCAGATAGTCGAAGACTTCAGTGCATGCCTTTCCCTGCTTCGATTAGGTATGGTCCAATAAGCCTGACTAATGCTGGCAGACTCCCAAAGCTTGGTTTGCTAGAAGATAAGCCTAATGCCCATTATTTTATCCCCAAGGTGCTTCAGGTTTCCAGACAGCTTTCAAATTTGAGATTAGGAGGTATGAACAAGCCAGTTGATTAATTACAAGAGGTATTTTATACATCAGATTCTATTTTTCAGTTGCTAAGGAAGAGGGAAACCTCCTCATCTGCCAGACACGTGCCTGTTTGCTCTTGTGGCTACTTAGCATGGGAGCAGGCTGCTCTCTCTTTAAAAAACCTGTTAACAAAGAGGAAACATTTTCCAGTATTTGTTTCTTCCTTTACATGCACAAGAGAGAGTTACACCTTAAAATTGCAAGCATCTCATTCCCCCCTGTGTGTGCATGGAGAGCAGGGAGAAATTACACTCCCTTTTCTTTAGTGGGAACCAAGCTCTTCCACCCCAGCCTAGAAAATTAGCTTTGAATTTCTGGTGTCAGTAAGCATGCCACATCTGCCACAGTATGGAGGGCACAATCCAAGGGGGGCTTAGAAGCAATTGCATTTTCTGGTATTGGTGACCTGCATGAAAGATGGATGGTTTGTGGTTCACTCTGAGACACTAGCTAGCCCTTAGAAGGAAATTTACTTTAGTTTTCCTCCCTAGTCTTTTACTAAACAGTGAAGACTTAGTTCGGTATCTGGGGATCTCCAAAATAAAACATTTTGAACCCATATGCAGAAAGGCAAGAGGATTTAAATAAAGTCGCACACATCCCCCCTTTCTTTTTTTCCGTAGCAGATTCTTCCCTACTTACAAGCACTGAGCCCCTACTGAGCTGACTTCATTAAAACCATAAGAAATGTCTAACTAATTTGAGGAAACAATGAAGAATGAGCAGCATGAGGCTAAGGAGCAATATGCCCACTCCCACTGTCCTTGCCAGTGGTTCTTCATCTCTACATCCTGGATGACCACCCAATGAACCAACATGTCTTGCTCGCATTGCTCTTTATTTCTCTCAACTCAATTGGTTGGAGGCTAACGAAACCCCAGCATCAAATGAGCACAGCAAGAGTTCATCTTCACCAGAGGGAGGATGGGAAAGCCTGTCTCCTGCTTTCTGTGAAGGGATGCTAACCTATAGCTCCAGCAGTCATTCCCAGAGTCTGTGTTGTTCCCCTGCTGCCTCTTGTAGCGGTGTCTCACCCCAAGGCTGCTCAGCCTGCCCACACCAGTGACAAACTCAGCCTAACCGTGGTGTCAGCAATGGCATCATGGGCATCCCTCATTGTCTGCCAGGTTACTGTCAGAGCTGCTGAGGTCCTAATCTCTCCCTCCTAACATGAGTCTTCATGAGTCCTGCTAGTACTGACTTCATGGGGTTGGGATACCCTTCCTCTTCACGCTGGAATGCTATCCTTGCAGGTGCAGTCTGCGCCTGCTGTCCTTCTTCCATCTCACCAGCAAATGCCTCCTTCTCTCAGCAACCTCCAGTCCCAGGCTGAGAGATACAGAAGGAGAAGGGAGGACTACGCCTACAAAGGGTTTATCTGTGGCATTTCCCTAACAGCATCCTATTAATTTGAGCAACTTCTTGCAGCATTTCCCCATGGACAGAAGTTTTTAGTTGGCTTGTAAGAACATCATTTTTTCACTAAGTGAATTGGTTTTACTACCAAAGCAGAAGAGGTGGCAAATGAATGACATCTGTTAATTTCCATCCCTGTGTAATTCCCAAGTGCTTAGAAGCCCTGAGCACAGAAACCAGCAGGGAAGGGGGCTTGGCAACTGAGCAATGCCACAAAAAATGAAAGCTATCTTGATACAGAACATTAGAGTATAATTGAAAGCAGCTGCACTTTTTCATTTAATGCCCCTCCTAGATAGAAAATGAAAACAGTAGCTACATTTGTAATAAAATAAAGCCTTAAAACAGTCCTAACAGAGTCAGATGTCAGACCTGGTCTTCTGCTGGCTTCTGAAGAAAGGTACCAGGGTCACTTGGCAAGTGCCAAGTGATGTCATATCCCAACATTTCTAAGGAAGTCTAGTACTATAAAGCTTAACACTACAATAGCTACATAAAGGTGTCTGAAAATGTTATGAATGACTAAATGCTAAAAGCTGGAGATCTCAGGAGAATAGATTAATGGTCTATGCATAATAGTGAGACATATGTGTAGAAAAAACAAGTACCTTTAAAAATGAAGTTAAACTAAATAAAATTCAAAATAAAAAAAGAGATTGCAGTAGAACACACATTCCCCTCCACCACCCAGCTCTGCTGACATAAATGTCAGAAATCCATGCACTGGAAAAAACCCCTGTGTCCTGTAAAGCAAGGTAACAAGTTAGACGTGGAAGACCATGCCAATGAAGACCGTGCATCCGTGTTTCAAGTGTTTTCACGACTGATGATGATAGGTCGTTTCCTGGCTATGAGTGCTATAAGAAAGAACTAATTTTCTTTGGCTTTCCTGGGGCATACAGAAAACAAGGCAATGAAGCGAAGATAATATGGTTGGCAAGTGTCTTCTCTGGATAGTCAACAGGACAGCTCTTTAACTTGTATATATCAGCATAGCATCATTGCCATTATATTAATTAAGCATCTGCCCCAGTATATTAATGGTTCTGTTTTTTTATTTTTTTAATGGACGTTCATATATATTCTAACAAAGAAATCCCCAAAAGACCTGTCTTAAACCAATGGACCAAAACAACCCACCCCATAGTGGAAGGAAATATCAGAATGGTATTCAAGGGCTCCAGAAACAAGTTGGGTAACTCAGCCTGGGATTTGTTTGCAAGAAAAATGATGATTCAGGGCATGGTTTATTATAAAATAATATAACTCTGCCAGGACATGTCTGCCTGTTCTTGCACCTCTAGCCTCTATGCATGCATGCCTCTGTGTACTAAATGAAATCCAGTAATAGTATTCAAAATCACTCCCCAATATGACAGGACCATGGGAATGCTTAAATTAGATTAATCATCACAGAGCAAGCATGTGTCTAATCCTTTACTTGGGTTCTTCTATTGCTTTTTTTTGGTATTCTCTCCAAATATATTCTAAACATAAAATGCTGTGTTTGGTGGGGACAGATGAGGAATCAGGGGTGGAGAGTAGGGGTTGTCATACTTTTTAGTCAGAAACTGCTAGCTTGATATGGTCCTGCCCATCTTATTGCCTCTCCTTGGACCTGAGAGCATTCCCTCCCACAGGCCCCGAAACCTGCACATTTGGAAGCCATCGCAATAATGTCTAGGAATAAACCCTTTTATTATTTCTTTGGGTATTGAAGCTTGCCTCAAAGATCCACATCTTTCTCTCCTATTTATTACCTACTTAACTACTGGCTGTACCTTAGCTCTTCTGTCCTTCAGTCCACTGGAAATTCATCTGCTCTTGATGTGGTGTCAAAAATGATTGATAATGCCTCTGTAATTATCTCTGCCTGGTCTTTAAGAACATTCAGGTAGACTATCTGTCCTTGCTCATATGTGAGCATTTAGTTTGTCACCATAATTTTCTTCATTCTTTTTCAGCAGCCCAGACAACTGCTTCCTTAATTGTTTTCTCACCAACTGTATTGAAAGTACAACTTCAAATACAAAGCAACAAATTCTGTACTTGCACATACCTTGCTTGTGAAGCCTCACTAAGGTCAATGGTAAGTGCAAGATACAAATCAGAGCACACGTTAGACTTAGAAATGTACCCTTGTATGCTTCAATCTATTACTTCTGGTTAGTATGTCTGGATCCCAAATTAGCTTTGAATCTTGTGCTTTCATCTGATGTTCCAGTCTGTGGGCCAAGTTCCTGTATTAGAAGCCAGATTCTACCCTTTGATGGACACAGTTTCAATCCTGAAGGCTTTTACGCGAGCTCCATGCACAAAGCAGATGGTAAAGCTAGACTTGCAACCCAGGACCTTAATTTGGTGTGGATGGAATGCTCCAGAGAATTTGCAATGAAAGGATAAAATTATTTGCTTTTGAGGTAGGTAGGGAAATTCTATCCATTTATTCAGATTATGGTGCCTTGGAAAACATCATTACAAAGTCAGAAGAAAGAATGGGGCTGATAAAGACCATTTTCACTGAAAATGAAGTTTAAAATAAATGTTGATGTATAGGATATCAGAAAACTTATTGTGGGTTTTACCATCATAGGAAAGTGGTAGACATTCAAACAAACACAAATCCATTTGCTTCAATTTCCCCTGGTTGTAGGTAAGAACCTTATGACTGCATCATTTTTTCACTGGATTTTTAGGAGTGTAAATTGCTGTTTATCTCAAATAACTGAAAAATTTAAGGCATTGAAAATGAACAGCAAAAAGTGTATGATGTAATTGTAAAACATCAGGTCCTGTTCTTAGCAACTCATTAGAATTCTTTCTATAGACTTACTGCACAGAAGCATCCATCCAATGTATGTGTTCATGTGTAAACCTACCAAGGCATATGTAGGGGGTTCTTCTTCCTGGTATTAAAGAGGAAGCTTCACTGATAGTGTGTATTAGATACTCCCCAAGCAGGCTTGTCTCACTCAGTTTTAGACATTTAAAGCATAGACATCTGTAACAAGTACCTCACTGTAGCATCCCTCCAGTCAATGGACTGAGATAGGCATGGCTTACTTGTCACTTAGGCATTGCCTTCACAAGGGGAATCATGCTCTAAAGCATCTTTTCCTCCCACTTGGGAGATAACTCCATTTGGTCACAGGATCCCTTCAGAGTCTTTCTCCTCTGCATTTGCTTGGATTTGGTGTAAAACCTTGGCTGGTCATACAGAGATAGGATTTTCCTTGGTTGTTTCAGAAGCCTGGTTATGGTCAGAAGAGGGATCTGTACAAGAGGCTAATGGTCTTTTTTATTGTCTTACTTGCAGAATAGGAGTACTTCTACTGGTAAGAGATGGAAATACAGCTCTTAGCACCCTTGCTGTCATTCTAAAAGGGAATCACTACTACAGTACGTCCTGCTGTTTCTTCTGGCTCAAGCCTAATAAAATGTGCACTAGAGTTTATTACATTGATCCTTTCCTCCATCCCTTTTAAGATCTGTTTTTGCAGTTCAGATGGAGCACTGTGAAGAATGGCTACAGTTTCACTGCCATCATTTTTTCATTAAATTCACCTACATCATGTAGTAATTGGGTTTCCTGATTTGGAGTCCTGAAGGTTTTCAAGATTCTTTCAACCTATCAGTTATGTTAATGTCCATACCCAAATACGGCTGGTCTGGCCACTGGCACAGATCGTTACGCACCTTGTACTTCTGCCTTAGGCAAGTCCCTAAGCTCCCTTCTATCCTAATCCAGTTACCCCTGGCACAGATGAATCTTGCAGCCATTCTAACTACCCAGTAGGTAGGCAGAGAAGAGTCTAACGTTGGCACCAATGTGAATTTTGTACATACCACCTTTTTTCCCCAGAACTGGAGAAAGCACATTAAACTACCATTGTTGGTTGGAAGGATGCCATCCTGAAAGCAGTTTGGTGCTATGCACATTGCTCTCTGCATAAGCAGGGGGACGTGCCCAAGGTGATCAGCTTCCAGTTTGGTAATTCTTCTGATGAGAGTGATAAGCTTGATAGCAGTTATCCATGCTGGAAACATAAACACACATATACTAGGCACTGAAAAGGAGTTTTTCAACACACCTAGTGATCTTGACTTGTATAAAGGGAAGCCAGAATGTTTTGTTCACATGAAGCCAGACCTGGGAACATGCTATTTCAGGACAGACTTTTTAAATGCTACTTTTATGCACAAGTTGGGTGGTGTTTTTTCTTTTTTTTTAAAGCACAGAAATACTCAAATGTACATTGAAACTTTTAAACCACTTAGCTTAATGCTTAACTTAACCACTTTAATGTTTTTTTTATTCACTTCAGGTTTTGCTCTTGAAGTAGACATCCTGGGAGGTGGGAGAGCTTTCCTTGTGTTTTTTGAAGAGAAATAGATAAATCTGAGACTAAGCATGAACAGCATTAAATTGGTGCTTGTTATATCTTCAATAAAGGCAAGTATTTTCTGGAGCATCTTAGCTACAAGGACTAAAATGTTAGAAACCAAAGAAATTCCAAGTAGGAAGAAAAAAGATACACACTCATATCAGCACAATGAATCCCCCCCCCCACCTTGTTCACTCAACCTGATGCAACTACAAACTATCTCAAGTTTGCCACTGGTCATAACACCCACACAATTACTGCAGGTCCCCTGCAGTACAGTAGCTAATGAGGTGCTGATAATGTATGTTCAGAAAGCGCCACCTTATTGAATGTGAGATTTCAGGTCCTCCTGCACTGAGAACACCTGCGCGGGGAAGGTGGCTGCCCAGGGCACAGGGGCACAGCTCTGCTGCCTGCTTTTGGCCATCCCCTCGGCCTCCACTTTTCATGCAAGGCTGTGACTGCAGCTCAGTGGAGCAGAAGTTGCTTGGCACTTCCCAGGCCTAAGTCCTCAGTGAATCATTATAGATATTTTTGGGGTGCAGACATAAAGCTCCCTCTCTGTAATTGGAAATTATTTAGCTTTTGGTAGATTGTTGATGCAAAAACAGGCTTTGGAAGCATTAGCAGTAGAGTAAATAGTGCTGTTGTGGTTTAACCCCAGCCGGTCACCAAGCACCACACAGACACTCGCTCACTCCCCTCCAGTGGGATGGGGGAGAGAATCAGAAGGGTAAAAGTGAGAACACTCATGTGTTGAGATAAAGACAGTTTAATAGGTAAAGCAAAAGCCGTGCACGCAAGCAAAGCAGAACAAGGAATCCATTCACCATTTCGCATGGGCAGGCAGGTGTTTGGCCATCTCCAGGAAAGCAGGGCTCCATCACGCCTAACGGTGACTTGGGAAGACAAAGGCCATCACTCTGAACGTCCCCCCCCTTCCTTCTTCTTCCCCCAGCTGTATATGCTGAGCATGACGTCGTATGGTCCGGAATATCCCTGTGGTCAGTTGGGGTCAGCTGTCCCGGCTGTGTCCCCTCCCAACTCCTTGTGCCCCCCCAGCCTCCTCGCTGGTGGGGTGGGGTGAGGAGCAGAAAAGGCCTTGGCTCTGTGTGAGCCCTGCTCAGCAGCAACGACAACATCCCTGTGTTATCAACACTGTTTTCAGCACAAATCCAAAACATGGCCCCATACTAGCTACTGTGAAGAAAATTTAACTCTATCCCAGCCAAAACCAGCACAAATGCTGAGAAGGCAAGAGTGTTACCCTGAAAAAATAGCATGTTATTCAACTATCGGTGTGACTGAAATGTTGTTTAACTTCAGCACTTCCTTGTTTTAATTAAACATGCCCCTTTCTTTCTTTCACAAAGAGAATGTCAACTAAGAAGCATAATGATAAAAAAAAAATAATTATTCAGATTTGCTGAGGACAGAGAAAGATTTCTTTCTCAGTCAATTTACAGTGAGTCAGTCGGCCTGGGCCAATAATTAGCACTAAGTGAAAAGAAACCCAAGTGGGTAATTAACAGCAGTAACAGCAACACCAGAGATGGCGGCTCAAAACACCAGAAACATAAGTGTTCTTCAGGTGCTGTCTTTGTTCAGACTGGCTGAAAAATGGAAGCAGTTCACTTTTTCTTCAGAAACTCAAAGTGAACCATTTACCCTTGCCACTAACTCACTCCAACCTTACTCTCAAGTCTTAATCTTAGACACACACCTTCGCAATCAAAATTGTAATTGCATGACATTGTTGTTGAGAAATAGGTAATTACATACAACGTGCCTAATGTGCCAAAATCAGTGCCATATTTGGGAAGAAGGCTTCAGCTATCGCTGGTAAAATTTTATACCCATTACTTGATATTTTATTCCTATTTTCCCCTCTGTTCTTTATCAGGGTATTAGATGTTCATTTCATTGTGGGACCCAAAAAGTCATGCTAAGGCTGGCACAGCTCAAATTTCAGCTCAAAACCCACAGGAATGACACTTCATAGGAAAAGTGAGGCAGAATCAAAGACATAATATAAGAAACAATAGCCTTATTTTGATCATGGTAAAATACACACAATACTGATGTGGAGAACTCTGATGCTTGAATAGCCTGAAATTACCTAAAGTATACTGCAGCCTATCCTAGTACAATAGCAGATTTTTGGGAACAGCTTCTGTTTATTGAAATTTACATTTCTTTGTGCATATGAAGTTACCCCTATAAATCATAATGGAATTATATTTAAAACCAGCCACACTTGTGAGTGATTCTAGTTTTACACTGACACAGATATATCAATATTGCTTATAGGATAAACTATAATAATTAAGAAAAAAATACACTGCACAAATAAAGCCTTATATGACATATAATAAACTAGATTAGAAAAGGTCAGATGATAACAATTCCTGAATATATGCCAAAAAACCTCCAAATACTCATTCAGATACTAATTGGGTACTTCACACAGAAAAGCCTTGGCTCTTGGCCATTAAACTTGACAGGACAAACCTGTAATGCAAAGTGAGTGTTTTTTGAGGGTCAGGTTTTGGTTCCCTTCCCACTTCCGTCACAAGCAGCCAGTTCTACCGCAGACAGAGCCCAGAGCCACATCCGTGGCTCTTCCCTGCTCCTCTAGCATCTGGCCATGCTTAGCTGGCAGCCACCTTGTGAATCAAGTGACTTCTGTAACCCCTTTCAAGAAATGCAGAAGCTGGAGATTAGGAAGGGAAGGCAGCCTTTTGTGTACTTGCCTGGTACTAAGGATCCTTCCTGGAGTCAGGCAGAAACTGGCTTTCCAGTAAATACTCCTTTAAACATGGTTTTGCTCTTACCAAAGGTTGCCAAAGTAATAACTGTGTGCACAGCATTCAGAGTAAAATAGGATCTTACCATTAATCACCTCATTAGAAAGGAAAGTATCCTCCTTATGTGCTTGAGGATTTTGCCTTGGCTGGGGTTAACTCATAGGTCTCCCACTAGCATTTTCTGCTCAATTAGTCCTTCAAAGGGATTATTGAATCTACACAGATATTGTGTAATCTAGGTTAAATCAGGAAATAGTATGATGAGAAGCAGTTACATGAGGAAGGGAAGTCAAAAAAAGCAGCAACAGGAACTCAGAAAATATGAAGATATAAATAAAAGGACAGGTGCTATCTTCAGTCATGTAATGTGATGGGGACTCAGTAATTGGCCTAAAAATAGAGGAGACTAAAAGAAAACATTCTAAAAAGCGCAGTAGAGGCCGTAACCTCAGCTGGTGTAATTCAACGTACTTCCACAGAAATGAGTACAGAAGTGAATCACTACAGCAGAATAAGAAGAACTTACATATTTATAGAAGAAGTGGCAAAAATAGCACTTGTCAGAAAACATTACTCAAAGCTAAAGAAAAATGCTTATCGAAGTAGACCACATTCTGTGAACAGAACTGTGATTACTATATTATGCTTACAGTAAAGGCAGGCGATGCATAGACTAGGTTAATTTTAAATACAAGTTAAGCAAGAAACATTTGGTAACTATGATACAGATGGTAACAATCCTAAAAAAGAAGGGATCATGTTTATATTTTCCTCCATGGCAGTATTTTTGGAATGACAATGGCTAAATCAGAACAAATACTTAAGTGGATCATGCTCAGCTGGATATATATCTGATCAGATTTCAAACCTTGCCAGTTTTGCCTTGGATATAATTATCTCGGGCTCTGGAGAATTACTGAAGGAATTTTACTTATCAGAGGCAACTGGTAATTTTAAAGGGTGGGCATTCCCCATTAGTCTATGGACAAAAGGACACCAAAGGCTAAGATTGCCTCAGACAACCTAAACCTGAATTGTAGCTTTCTTGCTTTGACGCAAGATATTTTTCCCTGTTTAAAACAGCCCTGCTCAGCTTGTTCTGGATCCCATCCTGAGCAATTTCACTGTTGAGAAACCTTGAGAGACAGCACAGATGAGGAAATGCTACTTTTCTCTTTGGTTGATTTTTTTTCGCTTGAATAAAAAACTTCCATAAAGTTGGAGAAATTCTGCTCCAAGAGGAGTAAACAGGAGGAGAAGCATGTTTTCTGGCTGGTATCATGCAGGCCAAGAATACTGCTAAGTCTGTGCTTTAATCACTGACATTTTATGCAACTGTCTATAATTAAAAGCAGAGTTTGCACCCAAAATGTATCTTATGCAAGCAACATATGTTTTGTGCAATTGAGCTTAACTGTTCCTACCCAATGAAGGAACAACTTCATTCCTGGAAAGCTGAGACCGGACCATTTCCTTACAATGCTGTTGTACCTCAGGAAGCCAAGCTCAGCATTACCACTGCCATGCTCGTAAAGACTGAGCACGATACCCTTCTTGTTGTAAATTAGCACAGCACTGTGAACTGGCACTGTACTGCACAGATTTAAGCCTACTGAGACTGTGGCTCCCGTTTAAGCAGGACTGTTTGACTCCTGAAACTTCTTGCAGCACCAGGATAATTGCATCCAGAAGTGGTTTGCTCCCACAGTGGCTAAATGCAAAGCCTGTAGCGGAGCCAGCTCCTCAGATGCATTGCTGGGTCATTGCATCCATTTTGCACATTTATAGGTGAGCAGCCTTGTATGAACCATTTCAGAATGGTGTACTTTAATACAACGGAGTAATGATAAATGGTAGAAAGTGCTCTATTTTCTGTTTCAATAAGGCTAAGGAATAATTTGATAGCACAAAAATCACACTGTTTAATTGAAACTTTTAATAGCTTTGAAAATATGTTTATTCACAAAATAGAGTTCCAGCCTTCCCAAAGATCAATGAAAGCTGTACGAGTGTATCATTTCTTTGAGAACTAGCACAACCAGAAAGTGTTATGGAAGCATTATGGTTATTGGCTTTAAATGGAAGCCAACAAATTTTAAACCAGCTAAACCAAAAGCTTTGATTCACTATGTTTGTTTTGCAGCTGAATAGGCTAAAATGAAATAAAACTAATATATATGCCTCAAAGTTACAAGAAAATTTTTCAACAGGGCAGTAAAGTAACATACACAGTTTTCTTCAGAGGAACAACAACAGCAAAAAAAGCAGAAAATTTCAACACTACTTGGAGCTGTTTGCAAAACATCAACAACTTCTCCAGAAAAAGTCTTTTTTTTCCGCATCATTTTGAACCAGCCCTCCTCAAATGCTTAGAAATATCTTTCAAGAGCCAAGCAGAGAGTTGGCACCAACTTGAATTCTGTGCTGCGACATCACGAAACACAGTGCAGTAGGATAATATGATAATAACTGCTCTTGTTCTCTTAATATTTTACCCTTGGTTTGTTTTGCCCAGAAACGTCCTAGAGATTTTTTTTCATTATTTCCTTTTTGCCTGAAATACTGATCTGTTGCTGATCTGATCTGTGAACCAACTACCTTATCCTCCAACAAACGTGTCATCAGCTGTCGCTGAAAAGCTCACAGGATGGTACAAAGTGCTAATAAGAAGTCTGATGAGCAGCAAAAATATATTGACTGTTTATTTATGTTTAATCATTTTAGAAACCATGCAACTAGTCACACACTGTGTTGCTATCTTTCTTTTATTACATCCTATTTATGTAGCACTTTGTTCAAGTCTTCGAGCCTGTACATACATACATACGTAAGTACATACCTGAGTGTACTCTGCCTTCTGTGCACAAGAGTCTTCCTCACTGGAAATTCTACTATTAACCTTGCAAGCAGTCATGAGAAATGTGCTTGGGATAGTGCAGTGGCATAGAAATGCTAAAGAAGCCTCACCGTGTGTTTGTTTCTCTCCCAGTAGAGGCACAGGGGTCTAAGGCTCTGCAGTAATACAAACTGGAAATGGTGTCGGCAGCAATGCAAGATCTGATTAACAAATCTGCGCAAAACTCTTTGGTTAATAATAGGAAAACTCTTTCTGACATGTAGTGAAAAACATTAAAATTCGATTGTTTGAAATGCCACTTATTATGTATTTACCAGTCTGTGTGTTCTCCATTTTGACAGAAAATCCTGTCTTAAATATCAACATTGGACTAGAACAAGATTATCTAGCAAAGTGGCCAGTGGAGTTGGGGATGTTTTGACACAGGCTTTTAAAACAAGAAGTTGATTAGTAACCAGTGTTCTCCCATGCAGATATCAATATTAGGAGGAGGATGAATACTATTTGTTCTCAAAAGTTGAAAACACTGCATTCATTTACACAGCAACAGCATTGTTTTAGCTGTCATAATGTAAGGCCTCTGGCAAGGTGCGTGGGAGGAGCTGACATGTTTTTGTAGGCCAACTGACATAACCGGGAAACAAACAAACAAGCAAGTATTTTTGCAGTTTCTGCAGTTTGCAAGAGCTTGTCTGTTGGGTCGTCCCGTCCCCGCCCCCCGCCCCTCTTGCTCAGCTATATCTATAAGTCTAAGAAAAGACAGTACCTTTCCACTTTTATAACAGGCACACTAACAGGGAAGAGAAAGTGCAAATGTGCTTGAGGACTTCGAGAAATGTAAGATCTTTGAGAATTTAATTCAAAACAAACCAAGCAACGAGCAATCCTTGTGTGAACTTTACTGGGTTTTCTATGGTAGATAGAGATGATCAGGAAGAGCATGCTGCATTCCCCTTAATATAAAATTTTGCATTTGCTTTGCTCAGTGCCATACCTGTAACCAGCAGTGGAACACCTTAGCAGATGTTCCCAACATTGACAGATCTTGGGTAACAGAAAATAGTTTAGTCAGCTGGGTACTTTAGGGGACCACATGAAACACAGTTTATCGTAATCCTAAATTTCTGCCACAGAGTGCATTCTTTATCTTAGTCTCTCTTAAGGTTTTCTGTTGCTTCCCCAACATCTTTCCCAGTAAAACTGCAAAAACAAGAGAGGAAGGTGAACTCAGAGACTCACGCACCATGTAACAAGCTGCAGAAGTTTGTCTCTGAGCAAACAAGCCATTCTGTTGTCAGCTACTTTTGAAGAGCTTGCAGATGCACAAATTGATCTTCATGCTGAATTTGATGAGTAAAATGGAAGCACTTCAGTATGTCACATATTCCTAAAGCTAGATTTTCCTGGCCAGCTGGTTAATACATACTCCCTTAGGATATGATGTCTGACACCAAGACCTTTAGTTGTAATGAGTGGCCAAGTATTCAGATACTCTGAGCCCTTAATCCTCATTTGAGTCACTGAAGTAAATGTAGTTTTCCCCTGGAGATAGTCCTAGAAAACATGATATAAAAGCAATGTCCGCTTTTTAAAAGTGGATATTAGCAAGCTGCATGCATTTTAAAGGAGTTCTTTAGGTCTTGTTCTCACAATGCCGGAGCCCCTCTAACCACATGCACATGAGGTATCGTTAACACATTGCATTTAGAAAACAACGTCCTGAAAACACGCAACTCCTTTTCCAAACGCTCTTCCTCTCACTATGGGTCTGGCATGAGTGGGGAAGACAAACTGTTTTGCAGAGCTTGGATTTGCATATATCTGCAGAGTACCCCCCAGCCCTTAGACCCTACTGGGGCTTGTCATTGTTCTGTATTGATCCAGAGAACCGAATCTTGCCTTCAGTGACTGACAGGAAGAAACAAAAAGTAAAGTGAAAAGGAAATAAACATTTGTCACAAACATCCGCACACCTTGGGGTGATCTGGGAGATGGACTGGGTGAGCACCATACCAGCCTCACGCATGGTAGGAAAGGTTCAGGGCATGGAGGCAGGAGCAGCACCAACTCTCGCTGATGACCAGACTGACAACCCACCGCACTGGCTGAGAGAGCCCAGCCCACACCTTGCCCTTGTCACAGCTGGAGCTAGAAAGAGCAGCGTCTACCTGCTCAATTACCACCCCACTGACAGTAGTATCCCCGTAGACCCTCACTCAGCATCTGCGAGCACCATAGCTCTTCACAACAAAAAGGGGTCTTGGGCATGGCTTCACTCTCCCAGGCTGCTCTGCATTTTTGAAATGAAGAATTGTTTTTATTACTTTAAAGAAAGATGCTTTGATTTCTGTCTTTTGCCTTCTTCCTAAACTGGCATTTCTAAACTTAGGGTCTTCATTAAGAAGATGCTAAAGGAGCCTTGTTCTTTAAGGGAAGTTTTTAATCCCCTTGACTTCCAAACCAAGTTGAATAATCCGGCTCTTAGTCTCCTCATTAAGGCCAGATTTATAAAATCTCAATCAGACTTTTGCTTGAGGTATTGTAAATCTGGTCCTAATACAGATACTTAGAACTGGAACACAGATCAGCTTGAAACTTTGGGGAATTAAAAGAAAGTAAAGCAGCAGATAAAACCTGCACACGAAATATTCCTTCTACTGTAGCTGGAAGAGAAAACATATATATTTTGTATGGAGCTTGTCTTCCCTGTCTATTTAGTGGCTAAATTACAGCTGCTGGGTAAAGGACAGATGAAGTGAATAAAGCTAAAACCTTCTTGATTTTCTTTTACTTTTGCTTGAGACCTATCTGAAAGATCTTGAGTTTAGTCTTTCAAACTTTCCAAGCCTTGATAAAGGATGCATCTAGGATGTTTATTTTAAGTTCTTGCATCTCCATGAAGAAGCAAAATTGTTATTAAAGACTTAAGACCTCTTTTATCTGAAGTTAATTAGCCACTGAAAAAAAAATCACATGCTAGCAGAGTTTGAGGTAGTCTGACTCAAAAAAAACTTTTCCTGTCTCTTTTTAGACAGCATCTCATTTAGCTGTGGCAATTTACCACTTCGCTATTTCTCCAGTCGCTGTAAAATTTTGCAGCCCCAGTAGGACTTCAATTTCAAAAGTGAAAAACAAGCAAGGGGGGGAAAATAAAACCAAACCATTTGTTCTCTGAACACCTTTCCAGGCATGCTCCATACATCTTTTCCTTCACAGGTGACCTTTACCAAGGTATATTTGTCTAAAAGTTGAGCAACACTCCTGTATTTCATCTGGAGTTTCTCAGCCTTTGTTGGTATCAAGCACCCCAGCAGACAGGTCTCCCATCCATTCACATCTAAGAATGATGAGGTCCTAGAAGAGGCCGGCAGCAGGCAACAAGGCTTTACATTTACAGTACTCGACTATATTTCATGGAATTATAGTGATAACAGCCCCAGAAAAAAAATCTTATTTCCTTGACAATGATAAGGATCTTAGGTAGGGACAGCAATTGTATCTAAAACAAGTTATATATGCCTGCAAAACAAGGTTATTTTTAAGTGCAGGATTCCTGCTTGCAAACTACGTCTCTGTAAATTCCTTATAGAAGCAAGGGACAAAGTACTAGCTTTATAACCACTAGAGTTAATTAACCTCTGGTTCAAAAGTACAGTTTGTAAGTTAAGACAAAGCCTGAGACTGGTATTTTAAAACTTTAAATTTTTTAAATCTTGTTGGGTGAGGGAGGTACCTCCAAATTGGGAGGGAGGTATGTCTTGAGTCAACCAAAGAACATTTTTGCATTTTAGCATGAAGGGTACAGCATCTCACAAGTTTAGTTTTAGAAACTTGCTAATCGGACCCTGTTCACTGGCAAACGATGAATGTGACATGAAAAAAGTTCAGAGAAGATTTAGCTACAGCAACTTGATAGGAATTGGTAAGAGGGTAAGAAACTTGGAGAAAAATATCAGAAAATGTGGTTCAGTGCATGTCATTTTGCATTCACAAGATACCACTCACCCTGCCATGTATGTATTCACACACAGAAAGACAATTATATATATGTGTATATTCGTGTGGACTAATTGCTCAACTCTCAACTTTCCAGAGGATAAATACACAGCAAAACTACCATGATTATAATAGGCCTTCTGAACACACACAGGCTTCTTGTGTCTTCTGCCTCCATGCCTTTGTGGTATACTAGCATGTTCTTACAAGGAGAAGGAGCAGAGACACAAGTCTTCAGCTGTCTCTAGCGATTTCTAGGTAGATTATAAATGCTCCTTCTTAGCCCTACTTTATTGCCCTTGCAGTGCAGCAATGACATTTTTAATATTGTACCAGATAATTCTAGGGAAATAGAATTGTCTTATTCTATTGTCTATGTCATAGGCCAAGTCATATTGGCCTTCCCAGGCTTTGGGCTAAAAGCCAGGATTGCTACTACCTTTAAGTGGCAGAGGACTTCATGTAGATGCTGCTTGTCCTTCTAAACACTGATGAAAGAATACGGCCTTTTCAAAACTCACAATTAAAATTAGATTCTCTTTGTTATCTACAAAGCCTTTCATCATTTGAGTGCTATTCTTCTTGATCTACTTAGCCCTGACAGCTTAAGTCAATGCTGAAATAAACTTGAGCCAACCCAAACCTTTTTCTCTGATAGGGACCCCTAGGCACAACTGGAACAGGAACAAGCAGCACCTTTAAACTAGATGGGCTAAATATTCCCCCCAAATTACCATGGATTTCTTTCCCTCATGCTCAGTGAGAATGCTGGCAGTTAAAAATTCTTTCTGCAAGAGGACCTTCACTGTGATAAATGAGAACAACTCCTTTGATTTTAATGGAATTACATTAAACTACTGCAGGTAAGGATCTGACCCTCCACACTTGGATTTCACCCAGGAAGGCATTACAGAGGGGTAGGTGGTCTCCCAGCTTATGAATTTTTAAAAAGACAGACAAAGCAGGGCCACGCATGCAAGGGATGACTTGATTTATGCAGCCTGCTCCCTTCTTCACTACATCTTCCCTGCATTTCGAAAGACACGTACAGCTGGTTTAAACACCTTTCTGTGGGAGAGCAGAGCATGGACATTATTTACAGTTTGCTGTCTGAAAAAAAAAATCTTTCCTCTTCAGAGTTGATGAGGGCCAGGCAGGGGAGAGCTAAGCATCAGGCAAGCTGTGGGGTGGCAATGTGGCAGTGGCTGATCAACTCAGCAGCCACTGCAGTGGTTGGTACCTTTTCTCCCTCACCCTGCTCAGTGGGAACCAGCCTCACAGCAGGAATGGGGCCAGCGGTGGGATGCCTCCTACCAACCCAGGTCACCATGCCACAGAGGCCTCAGAGGCTGCAGGTGGAAAGGGAGAAACACTCTGGCCAGGCTGGGTGGGACTGGGGAACTGATCTTCCCATCAGAAGAACAAGCATCCTAACACCGCTCTCTCGCAGCTCAGCTTTGCCCCCAAACTGCCTTTCCAGAGCAGGGGGCAGTGTCAACAGTGTTATGGGAGGTGGAAAACAAGTCGTGGTGTCAGCAAGGGTCATGGTGACTGAATGGGGGAATTCCCTCTGCATCTCCCTCTCCCTTCCCAGCAGCTGCCTGAATGAATGCATATCCCCATGCGGAGCATCGTCTCCGGGTAGTCATCTTGCCTCAGCCTCTCCCACCCCTTCCCTCCCTCTCTGCAGAGAGCTCAGGGCTTCTCCCATACACAGACTACCAGGTTTCTGGGTTTTCCAGGCATTCCTGTAAGCCCTTGCTTCATTCAAATCAGGTCCTCCTTCATTCACCCCAGCTACTCCTTTCTCCTTAGGAGGACGAGGAGCAGATTCCCATCACCTCTTGCCCTGCCCCTCTGCCTGACCTCTTCTCTCCCATAGGAAATGAAGTTTACATGTGGAAATGCACAATGCCTGAGAGACAGCTGGATAGTTTGCCACTGAAGGACACGGAGAACCCCCCCAAGCGTAGCTGTCCAGCAAACAAGGTGTGTTTTGCTCAGAGGCGGGTGCCTCGCAGTCAGGTGGGGATGCACCGAGAACTTGTCTGACTCCTTGCTCTGGGTAAGTGGCCTCAGACAAAAGCAACCTGGCAGGCTCTGGCATGACATATAGCATGCAGTAATTAAGTGCTTCTGAATTATAGCAGTGATAAGTAATGATTTAATTACTGTGCCTTCATTTTTACAGAAGATGTTCCAGTATTAGGTCAGTAAGAGAACAGAAGACAAAATAATCATGAACCTTTTATATCAATACTGGAATAGCACATGATTGTGGCGAGCACCCTCTGACCCTTTCCCACCCACTCTCTAACAAGTCTGTGGATAGGTTCCCTGGGATATTGCTGCCACCCAAGCCCTAACCCACAATGCACACTAACCCACCGTGTCGGGCGTATAGATTCCCACTCTCCTACCAGCAAGACCTAGCTGAGTCCAATGCTACCGCACCTGTGCAAATGCGCACACACATGCATGGGGTCAGGAGGCTGGAAGAGCTGAAGTCCATGTGCCATGAACCAATGTGGTTTTCCACAAGGGATGAGAACTGCTGTTTCAAACCATGTTCATCAGAAACAGCTTCATCAGGCCTGCAGTGAGGGGTGCCATCTGCTCACTCTCCAAATCTTCAGCCAGACCACGGAGTGCCTTTCGCCTGCATCTTCTCAGTTTGTGCAGAAAAGTCGGTTCTCCGTTGCACTCAATCCAACACCTGCACCAGAAGGAGCACGCTTGTCAGACACCCAATATTGTGCTCGTGTAACATGAGCAGTCATCACCCATACGTCTCTACCAGCTAAAACTGACTGCCATACCTATAGTCATCACCACGCTGTGTCAAAACAAATCTACTGGCATCAGAAGGAAAAGCATTTCAACACTGATTAAAGACTTGCCTGCAGGATTTTCCAAATGTAAAGCCTATTTAATCATTGCATTTCTGTGGGTTTTCAGGAAAAGCAGCTCAGCTCTGAATGACTCACCCTTCTCAGCCCAAACCATTTGTTCTCAGTGCTAAGTACGGCATCTATTTTACTCAGGCAGTCAGGGGCCGGGCATGAAATGTGTGTCAGGTCTCCTCAGGTCCACTATTATATACTGTCATGTTTTTAACTGAGGTAGTTTCCATGAAAGACCTTTCCTCCACACCCTCAGGAGAGCTTGAAAATTTAGACCTTGTTCCTTCCAAGTCAACTTTCTGCTCACCTCCAGAGTGGTGCTCACAGTGGACACAATGGTGCAGAACAGCAGTAACTGTGGAAAAATACTGGAATACAAGCATCTAAACAAGAATGGTGGTTATTTTCTAGAAGCCTGCTGACTCCAGCAGTTTTGCTATAAAGTAACTTTGTGGGTGATGCCGGCTGAACTGTGACCCATTACTGGAAGCTAATAACATGCAGTGAACCCACTTAAATACCTTTTTTTTTTTTTACACTAAGACTGCCCTCGTACACACACACACACTTACAGATTCTAGGGAGGTCTATGTACAGCCAAATACAAAAAGACACCATCTGTCTTTTATAAATAATATAATAAAAAGTTAAGACAATTGTCATTGCTGTTTGCCACCAGCATAAGGAAAGGCTAGTCCCTCATTGCCACTCTAGAAGTCTGAGGGTGCACCATTGCAGAGCTGTGTGATGCCATATTTAGAGGTTAAACCCACATTAACTCCTTCAGTACAAAAGCAATTGCCAGAACAGTCATTCAGTTCATCACATATCAATAACACATTTAGTGCAGAAATGCTGATCCCGCTGAAGGCAATGGTAAAGCTTCTGTTTTACATACAGCCCAAAGTGCATTCCTGGATTCGGGAAGGAAGTCTGCTAACAAAGAAAGCACAACTTCAGGTTCAGCCAGGAGTTTCAGTACATCACAATGTGAGAACCCAAGACAGACTGATTTTCTTTTATTATGTAAAAATAAATTACTTTCAGTATGGCAATTTGCATCTGGTATGATGCAACTATAGTTTCAGGGTTGCCACAGTTTTTTAAGAGAAATAAATGTTTCAAGGTACTGCAGGGCTTGTCTTTTGAAAGAATACTTTTATACATTACCCAGCTCTTCTAAATAGATTGTCTTTTTCTGCTTCAGAACTTCAGAATAAAATACAGTAAATTTCACTTTGTTCATTTATTGATCAGCCATTTTTTTAAAAAGCTTTTGTATACACATCATATCTCCTTTTCTTTGTAAAAAACCCTAATATATTAATCAGCTCATGAATCTTGTAAAAACCATGAGAAAAGACCAAATCTATGCCCACCCATGTACATATTTCCCGGTCTACCATTAATAGCAATAGGAATTAATTTTTGATAAGTGAAAACAAGCTTGCTGAAGATTCAATATGAAGAGCTATGAAGGTTATTCAACCACAAAGGTAGTATTAAACAAGAAAAGACTAAAGAGAGGGGAAAAAAAATTCCAATGTTTTGAGTATATCTGCGATGTGGTTAGACACCCCCTTCTTGAAAATCAAACTGGCTGGGCTGGTGTTTTTCAGTTTGTAGTACTGGAGAGTTTGATGGCCCAAAACTAACTTGGGTCATTCTGCAGCAGAGTAGCCATGAAATTGCCTTATCCAAGTAATTTGGCTTCATCAACATGTCAGGATGCCCCATCAGAAAAAAACCCCAAAGTGCCCTATGGTTTCAAAGGATGAGGTGTCTGGGATCCTGAGCTGTGGTGTATCTGCTACTAGTGGTAACCGAGTCACTTCAAGAGGGTTCACAGATGTCATCCAAACAGCAGTTTCCCTCCTTTTACATATGGCCTAAACCAACGCAGCTTCCAGTGCTGAGGTGGGACTCTGAGCAAACTGTGCTCAGGGTGGCATTTCCCAGGTACAGCATTTCCCAAAGCTCTTGTCCTTAGTGACTACATGAAGAAAGAGATAAGAGGCTTTGTGTTCTGTAATAGCAACCAGACCTGTAGCTTTTGAAATAGGGTAGCAAAAAGGTGTGTTGGTTGCCCCACATACAGCCGTATTAAGAATCTAAAAGCCAGCATCTACTTTAGAATCTGAAATCTCTCTAGCATTACCCTAATTCAACAACAACTCTTTTCCTTTGCCACTAAATTTAATTAACAGGGTGTAGAAATGTTGCCTAGAGAGCTTATTTGTTGCAGTCACAGTTTTTTTCAGCCCACTTGATATGCCTCAGTATTCTCTGTTGCTGAGACTTCCATTTATAAGAGACTTTGCTGAAAGTGAATGTTAATCTGGCTTAGGTACAGAAATAAAAAATTGGTAAGCCATGAAATGCAGCACTGAGCACAAAGCTAATCCTCAAAGGAAGAAACAAGAATAGGTTGTGCTAGAGCTTTTTTTTCCTCCTTGTTGTCCAGCTTTGATTTACGAAAGTTCTGGAGTCTGTTTTTCCTTTCCAATTTTTTTCTTGCTTTTTTACATTAAAAACTTTCAGAGCATATCTGAAAGAGCATGGTCTCATAGCCACACCTATGTAAAGAAAATGTATAATTTTTAATACATACCTAAATATTTTGTTGCAGATATGCGGACAGGCATACAAACAGACCTCAGTGCAGACAAGGTTTAGCTAATACGTTAAATTTCAATCGCCTTTTAAATGCTAGTACTGTCAAGTCAGGTACTACTAGTGTTAGAGCAGATGTGTTTAAAAAGGCCTATTCTTCCAATTAAGATGGAGCTATGAAAAAGTCTAGTGCTCACAAACTCTTTGATTATGAGGCAGAGACTAATAATTGTGAAGGATAAAGTTATCTAAACAGATTGTTCAATATATGGACTTTTTTGGTTGGGTTTGGTCCCCCCCCCCCGCCCAATGCCCAGTTCAATCTGTCACTAAGAGGCTTTGGAGACTGTTGTGTCTTTATGAAATCTGCTTGCAGACCACCCCACCAAACCAGCAGGATGCTAACTATGTGCATTTGAAACCTCACGGCAGCATTAAGAATAATACAGATGTTTGAATTCCCAAATACTTAACTGCTTCTCAAGTTTTCCTGCAGTAGGGAAAACATAAACCAATCTCATTTTTCATTCAGGAGCTTTTGCTGGATTTAGCAGCTGTATTCAGACTCACAACCATCTCAAGAAATCTCCTCCAAGGGGCAAAACTATCTCCTAGGAGAAAAACACAGCCAAACACACTGTAATGCCAAGAACCTACTCATTAACAAGTGCAGAAGAGAACAGATCCAGGGACACGAGCCACATTTGTACTCTCCGTTTTTTACAAAAACAGGACTGTTTCTTATGAGCTAAAAGGCATTACATCATTCACCTAACCCTTTTTCTTTCTAGAAAATTGTATTGCTTTCTGTGAGCCAGAAGGAAAACAAAAGGTTGTTCACAAAGGTCTGTAACAGCTTTATATGGTAACTGATGGATTTGACTAAGGATCTCAGAAAGAGGATGAGCTGTGCCAACGTCACCCCATTTTCTTTCACGTCGCATGCAGCTGGTGTGGGGGGGGGCATAGTGAAAGGCTGAGGACGGAGGTGTACTTAGCTCGGAAGAGGTGTGAATCATGGCTTCAAAGCAACCAAGCAACCTGTTTAATGATTAAATAGGGGAAATGAAAGCATCTGAAGTTCCTGTTTTATCTGCATACATGTGTGTGTGTACACATATCTGACACATGCATGCACATGACTAATCACAGGGAAATATGAGTGAATTCGAGAGATGTATGGATGACCCGCATGCATACATACTTATGTATGTATTGGTATACAAAAACCACCTACTTCATACATTGCCATGGTATGGCATGTATACTCTATGTTTAATGCTTGGGTTCACTCCTCAAACTAACTGACTTGGGCAAACCAAACCTAAAGATGCCAGGGCATTCCCCTGTCATAAGTGGCACTGTGAAGTACTCACACTTTCACTAAGTTATCACACCATTTTTCACTTGACAAAACAGACAATGATGAAGCGATTTCTTTGTGAAAAACAAGGCGTTAGCCTTGTTTTAATGAAGAACCTATAGGGAAATCCCCATCATTTTCAGATGGACCAGATGAGCTGTAAGAGTAGTATCAAAGCACCTCAATGTGTCAGGGCAGGTCTTTGAATAATTTTCCCACAGGTCCCCAGTGAAAAGCTGTCACTCCTGTAGTTAACACAGTCTTGGCAGAACTTGGCACAGAGCACCCGAACGCTGCTCAGCAGTTAGCGCTGCAATTCACAGCGAGGAGACGCCAAGAATTAGATGTGATTTTGCTTTTCCTGGGCTTCATTCCCACTCCATGCATGTGAAACCTCCTTGTCCGCACAACAAATGCCCCCTCCTGCCTCACAGGGAGGGCAGTGCAGCACAGTTTGCATCCCACCAGACGCATGAGAGCATTGGTGCCATAAAATCAAGCCCACCTTCACTTATTCAACACACACCTGCAGCAGCACCTCAGAAAGGAAGAGAAGCACAGACTCGTGAACCTTTCCCAGGGAAACTATCCCTGCTTCCTGGGATGAGCAGGGGCTTTGCTTCTTGAGAATTTTATCTACACCAATGTTAGCAGTGTTAAATAACATCTGGCAACCTTGACTTCCATGAATTTGTGAAGTCCTACCTTTAAATTTGTGTTTTCTTCTCTACAGTATCCTGTCCTTTATCATTTAAATGCATGCTCTCTAACAAAAAATATTAAAAAACCAACCCCAACACCTGCTGCCTGATATTGTTTAACCAGAACTGCTCTATTTTCTGTTGCAAGAAATGGCGATCAGTCCCTCTCAAGTTACCTTTTGTGTCCTACTCCAGTTATTACCATGTCTTCTGGCACCTCATCCCTGTGCTTGGGGATGTTTGATGTCTTCTCGTATGGAAACAACTTCATATCCTTGATTATCTTACTGTCTTTCTCTACATCTTCAGTAGTTCGGAGACTGCAGATCATCTTTTTTTTGGAGATGAGGAGAACTTGAACTGAATGCAATGTTCCAGATGTGGGTTCATCACAGATTTTATTCAGTGGTTTAGCATGCCGTTCCACCATGCTGTTTGGCTGTCTGTTTCCCTCCTCATAATTTCCAGTGTTTGTCATCGAAGAGCTTCTCACTGTGCCTCCAAGATGTTTTTTCCATTTGATTATAGCCAATTTAGAGAATATCCTTGTGTTCATAGCTAGGGATGTGCCATCTGCAGTACTTTGCAACTATTCACACCAAATTCAACCTTCATTTTATCATCATCTGCTAACTTACAAATGTGAGAATCTTCTGTATTTCTTCACAGTTAGCTGTAGGTTGGACTGCCCTCAATAACTGTTTATCATCCACAAATGTTATCAGCTCATTATTAACTCCCTTTTCCACATCACCCAGAAATACATTGTACAGCATTGGACCCTTTCTGAGACATCTGGGACACCTTCTCTGAAATTTCAGTAACCATCCTCCTTCAACAAAACAGACAATTTCTTCTTACTTTTGTTTCTTATCTTTTAACCAGTAACTAATTCATAGGATCATTTTTCCCCTTCTCACATGCTAGCCTCGTTTCTTTCAGAACATTTGCCCAATCTATCCACAGCGCTTCCTCAGTACCCGATTAGCTCTTGGCCCTTGCTAAGGTGTGATTCCTGTTTCTGATTTGTGTAGAAAAAGATGTTCCAATGTGTTTTGGCCGTCTTTACATCTAACCTGACCAGAATTTATACCCCCTTCTATTTTCCTTCTTCAGATTTCACTCCTACAATTTAAAGACTACGTTTTTAACTCCTGAGAATCTCAATTACTGTGGTTTAGGAACGCTAGCTTTTTTTCCAGGTGTGGGAGTAGAGGGACACCCTTTTAAAAATTGATTTAGATTCACTCTGAGACCCCACTGCACTAAACATGCTGCAAGACTCCATGGTATCTTCAAGCATTTTAGCTTCCAGCTGCTCCTTTTACTTTCCCCTTTTTTGCTTGCTTCCTAACGCTTACGATTTGCCCCTTTCAAACTGAAAAACACTGTGGTGGATTTTCTGTATGACATCTCCTTGGTAAACCAGAATTCTCCTCATTCCTCCCCGGGAAGACCAGAACGTGCACCACCACACTTTCTGTTCGTGCTCAGCCCCTGAAAGTTATGGCAACTGTGGTGCAAAATCTTGCTATTGAAAACTTAAAAACATAATGTACATTAATGGTGAAGATATCTGTATCTAATTCTGTACAAAACTGAGAAGTATGAAGTATGAGCCTAAATATACACAGCTCAAATGCACCATCACAGATCTTACCCACAGAGCATAAGTAGACTAGAAAATTAGCAGAGAAAAATCAGCATTAGTTTTAAGAAAAAATTAATGTTGAGGGAGTTATCATTTATCCTTTAGAAACAAAAAGTAGGGAAGATTTTTAAAAAACTCAGGATAGAGAAATTAATCACATTTAAGTTATTGAGCCCTAGCTCTGTTTTTCCTGAAACATCTTAATTAAAAAAAAAAATAATTAAGAATCACTACATTATGCATTTCCCTCCTTATTTTCTGTCACATCCTATCTCCTGTGAATATGGAAACATCCATTTCCTCTCATCTGTATTTATATGCTAAGGTATCACAGCTAAAAATATACCAATTTACTAATTTTTGAGCAAAACTGTTTTTGTAAATAAAATAACTCCTTGAAGTGTTATGCAATTGAAGTTTAAAAGTTTGTGCCATTGACTTCAAAGGGCAGCGTGTAGGTTTTTCTACAGACAGTAGTTTTGGACAGAAAGGTGTGCAGTAAACATGATAAAAACAAGTATCTTCTTATGCTAAAGGTTTTTATCTTTCTTTTCTGTTTCTTTTCAATGAAACAAAGAGATAGAGCTCAAATATTTGAGTTGACAGGAATACTAGCACTGTCAAGTCCACACAGCTGAGGAACAGTGATTTAATTCATTTTCCTCATCAGCTAAATTCAGCTTGACGAGTTTGCATCTATTGGTTGTCAGAGCATTGCCCTGATTCTCAGATTTTAAACAGAGATTTCAGTATTGGCTTTAAAAGAAGAAAGGAAAAGTGTTGTGAGGAGAGATGTGTGATAGGGAATCAATTAAAGAAAATCAGTAGACCTGGAGAACTGATATGAAACCATCCCTCCAGAGCCTTTCTACGGAGTATTGCTTAACTTGGTTTAAATTAGGTTTGGTCAGGATTTAAAAATGTAGAGTCAGAAGCTCAGATGGGACAAAACTGCAACACCTCCAGAACCAGTCTTACAGATCAAGTAATAAAGTGGAAAAATGGAAAAACTAAAGATAAATTATTTATAGCTTTGTCAGTTTGGGGAGTTTTTTTTTTTTAAAAAAAAACCAAACACTGCTTGAAAGCGAATTTTTAAAACCTGCAAGTGTTTTTAAATGTTTTAAGACTGTCCAGATTTTTGTAAATGTTGTTCTTCAAATAATTTTGTCAAATTTTGTGGAGAAATTCCTGCATTTAGTTGTGAATAAGCAGCACTGAATTCTTGATTAAGTTAGTACCTCCAGCTCAGTCCCTTCTTTTAGCTAGTTCCCCCTGCTTTTTCCAAAAGTAGCATACTAGCTGGGATCCGAAATATTGCTTGGGGAGCACAGTGATAGAAATAAGACAAATTTTACCCTTGTAAAGGAGATTTTAGAGAAATTAAGAGAATTACATCAGGAATGAACTTGGCTCAGCCTACACAGAGGCACTATATGTCCCGCCCAGTAGGGTCTGTTATATTGCCAGTACAATATAACATTTTATCTGCTCTCTTCAGATTCACATGTGTATTTAGCCCTACTGCTTTTGGCTCCTGCAGGAGGCCACACAGAGCTCGGGGCGCTGGGGGCGGCACTTTGGCAACGCTGGAAAGTTCAGCAAGATAGAGCTTGAAAAAAGGAAGGTATAAAATGCCAACTAAGCAGGATGTGTAATCAACAGCCTCCTCTCCTTAGAAAATAAAATTTTTACTTAATGGGGGGGAAAAGGGGAAGGCAGAAATATCAGAGAGCAGATATTTTTTGGACAGACTGTGCCATTTACAAATATCGACATTCTCTTAATATACCAAAACCTGTTCATCAAGATAAAACAATGCAAATAGCTAAGTCGGTCACAAGAACAGCTACTCAGGCAGGACTCAGCCCACAAAGGTGACATAAAAAGTTGACTCTATGCACATTTTAAAAATAAATAAAGTCTTTTTTTTCCTGTTCTCTCATCTGCTTTGAAGAATATTTTAGATATTCTTTTAACAATGTTCTGAAAAAAGTAAGATAAACAAGCATGTGCCTTCTAAAATATAAAAGAGTACAACAGTAACAAAAATAACGGGTAATCTAGTGGGAGATACGATTCTGGAGTCTTTTGAATTTTTTAAGGCTGTCCTTTTAACACTTGTTTTTGCAAAGCAACATTTTATACATTTTTTAATCCACCCTTCTGCAATCCATATTCTAATGTCAGTTAGACTAGATCTATAGGGACCCAGAGACAAGTATAATTTTATTATGGTAATAAAGGACAAGAGGAATACATTCTTGTGAATTTGTTCCCTTTGAAAATTTTATCTATGAAAAGAGAAAACCATCATGGTTTTGAAGAGAGCAGAGCTTTAAAATATCCATTTCATATCCAAGGCTGAGTTTAACTGCATGGGCTTTATATTTTCCTAAGCATTTATCCATAAAATCCTACAAAAATATTTTCTAACACGCAATAGAATATGCCCAGCCTATATATTCACTTATTTCATTCAGCTTTGTAAAAAAGGCTGCACCCTAAAAAATAAAGCCACTTTTAGTTATGAACCAATATACAGATTAAGACGACTAATTTTATCTAACTGTTTTTTGTTTTTTTTTTAAACATCACTAGTGGCACTCTAGTTTGAACAGTATAGTAAGTTTGCTCCTGCCTTCTCGCTGTCCTCCCCAGTCCTGGAGACACCTGCCTGAAGCTCATGGGAGGCAGTAAGTGGGTTTAAGATGAAAACCTGCTGCATTTCCCCACTTACCTCTCTTCGATGTCCTGCAATGCAGCTCCTTCATGTTGGCTCTTCCCCAGCACTACTGAAATGCCCTCTGGGGTCATCGATCCCTTACACTCTGAGTCAGGGCACTCTGCTCTCCCCACACTGCGCCCCTCTCCTGTCATGGTGAGCAGCCCCAAAAACGGGGTACCATCCAGCAGCTCTTCACCTTGCACCCCAGGGAGAGAAGTGCCCTTTGGGGACCCTCCGCTCCCAGACCTCTCACAGCCCACGTTGTCATCACTCCTCTCTTCTACCTCGCGAGCACTGATCAAACCAAGAGTGCTCTGGCACTGGCCAAGTTTCTGATCAATAAATTACTCTGTTTTACATGGTTCAAAGTTAAGCTTTTATTTGTTTTTTAAATTAAAAAAATAAATTTCGTTATTAAATAGTGGAATGGGTCTAAACTAATGTTTACATATTAATTCACTTGCTTTAGGATACCACCAGAGAAATAATTAAAGTATACCACCCGGACAAAACTTTCTGTTAGAAAGCTCAACAGTGGCGTCATTCAGTTAAACAGGAAAAAAAACCCAGAAGTCTTAATGTTTACAATGAACGTTAGAAGTAAACCTCTGGTTTTAGTGTCATCCAAATCTAGTTTCCATCACAAAGGCAGTCATTGTATTCAGAATACTATACCACAGTGCTAATGTCATCGGCTTCGTCTGGTTTCTTTTGCCTGCTTGGCAGGGATTTCAAGTACTCAAGGTGCCTCCGTGCATCCTCTTGATTTTGCCGGACATAATAAACCACATATGAGATCACCATGGTGAACCAGCCAAACATGGTGACCAGCATGGCGTAATCAGTAGTCTTTTTAGGGAGGTTGCAGAGGTCAGCATCGTTGGCAGCATTGAGGAACGGTCTCCCTGCGTGTTCATCCAGCACAGAAGTCTTGCAGATGACGTTGTTGGCCGTCTCGTGATTGGAGGCCATGCTCCTCAACACCTGCTGCAGCGTGCAGTCACAGTGCCAGGGATTGTTTGCAATTCTGGCTCTGGCCTTTAAGTTGTTGAAAGCGTTTTTGTGCACGCTCTGAATCCGGTTGTCGGACAAATCCAGAGTCTGTAAGGTTTCTGCCACCCCTTTAAAGGCATGTTCATCTATAAACTCAATCCCGTTTTTTGATAAATTGAGGACTCTCAGTTGGTGCAAGTCCTTAAAAATTTCGTTGGGGATGGATGTTATCTGATTGGAGTCCAAATAAAGTAAGACTGTTTCTGGAGGAAGATCTCTGGGTATTTCCTTGAGGTTTGCATTGCTACAGCTGACATTCAGACCTCCGGAGTGAGAACAGAGGCAGCCTTTCGGGCACATACTGGCAGAATGAAAGCACAGTATCATGAGGACAAAACTTTGTAAGAGCAGACACATGGAGAGGGAACGAGTTAACCACAGGTCTACCAAATGCATGCTGGGGTGTCAGCATAATCACACGACCATTTTTTATTCAGCCAACAGTGGTGGGAAAAGGATCGGCAAAGCTGAAACACGGCTTCATTTTCTTCTGTGGGATTAGTAAAAACTGACTAACATGTGGGCTTCCTCATGGTCAATAGTCTTCTTAGAAGCACACCTACAGAGAGGAAGGAAAAAAAGTTCCTTATACCATAAAGTCCAATCCCAATTTTGTTTTCATTAAAAAAACAGAAATAAAATGAAGTCAAAGTGAAATGCAACACTAAATAAATGATCTATTATCCCATCAGTGCACCAGAGGGTTTATTTAGGTAATTCCTATTAGCATTAATCTGAGTTTAGTACATAAATCCCCAGGACATTTTTAAGAGGATAGACTACACTTACTACAAATTGCACAGGTTTGGGCTTTAATACTTATTAGAGGAGGCACTTGTTTGTTTTTATCATGGACTTTCCTAAAACAGCTATAAAACTAAATTATATTTTCCCTTGCTAAAGTAGAAGATGCATTAATAGGAGCTAAGAGTTGGATCTCCAGCAACGGTGCCAGGTAAGTGAGGAATTTGTGGTGGTTCATGTGAACTTATCTCAAAATAATTTATGCTATTTTAAGTCCAAATCAAAGTACTTCACTAAGAAAATATTTTTACTATATCAAGAAACAAAAATTAAGTAAACCAAGTGCTGCTGCAAGACACCACAAACATCTACCACCTCCTTCTTTGTCTCCCTCTCCTTCCCTTCTACTTTTGAACAGTGGACTTCCTGTACCTCCCAGCATTTTGTGAGACCCACAGTAATAATTTCTACTTCCAGTTCTCTTGAACATTTTCTTTTGATTTAACATAGAGAAAAAACAAAGAAATGTAACAATTGCCAGAAACTCACACACCCCACCTCCAAACCAAATAAAACTCACACAAACCTATGTACGAGCCAAACAAAAAAATCTTATTCATGGCATGTAATTTGCTAATAGAACATATGAAAAATATTGTTTCTGCTTCTCCCCTCTCAAGTTGGCTTAAAAATAGTAAATATCCAGAAGCTTTTCCATTTTCTCCTTTAACTGGAGCACAAATACAAAAGTCTGAAATGCTGACCTATAAGGTTTCAAAGACAACCTCATTTATTTTTTCCCCTATTATAGTAAGCTATGAATTTCTAACCACAACAGGTCCATTTGTTTTCATGTACATGCCCTCTGTCTTTGTATCAGCTTGGATATTTACAGCCTTCAGGTTGTATTTAGACAGAAATGAATTTTTTTTTTCCCCCAAATCCACACTATAGTCTACTGAACAACAAAATCCCTGCAGGGAGAATATGTGCAATTTTACAGGAAAAAGAAGAAATTACATTGCAATCATTTTTGCCTGCAGAATTCACATACTAACTGCAGTTTCTGGTACATTGCAGGAATATGGATCAGATGTGTCATGCAGAATATCAAACCCATAGCTCAAGTTTTATTTAACCCTTTTGCTGAGGCTTAGTATGTCAGTAACCCCACAGAAAAAACCCAAACCCCAAATCCATCTTAATAGCATGTACATTATGTGTGATTACTCCATTGCTATCGCTTGGGAATGGCAAAAGCTCAGCACACTCTCACTGCAACTACTGCAAACAGTAGTGTATCACCACTACTCTTCAACTTATTTATTGATCAAGAGAAAGATTGCCCAAGAACCTAAACAGAAAGTTTACACTTGGACTCCATAAAACTGCTAGTCTAAAATTAAAAAGAAAGGAAATTGTTAGCAATGAGAAATTGTGAAGTTAACCCTGGAAATGTGAAAACATTAAGAAGGGAAGTAAGCAGAGCACAAAAAGCTCCCTTGGAGGATGGAGAGGTGAGGTAGCACCTCCACAATCAATGGAGTCCTGCAGGCCCTCTGTGGAAGAAACAGGATTTACATAAAGAAGCCCATTGCACTGGGTGCATCCTTGCCATTTCTCCCTGAGGCTCTTTGGTCACTGCAGTGCCTGGTCTTCAGATCAGATAGAAATCTGCTACAGAAGGAGACAAGCTCCAGAAGTTGTTTTTTCCCAGCCTGCCCAAAAGTGCTAAGTACTTGCTAAAATGTGCAGCCCATTCGGAGCCCAAGCTGGAGCTGGCAGCTGCTCCCCCTGGCAGCTCCAAGCTGGCAATCTGCTCCTCCCTCCCGCAGCCCCTGGTGCTGTGGCAAGAAGGGCCGTCCCCTGGAAAAACAGCCACCTATTTCCTTTTCCCTTCATGTTTACAAGTCTCACTAAAGTGCTGCACCAAGAGTAGATGAGTGGTCCAGCTCATCACCACAGAATGAGCATCATCTCATCGCTTGTATACAGTGGCTTCCCACCAACAATACTGGGGTCCTACCACAGGAATGGACTGCGGTGAAAGAGCAAAGAGCTGAAGTAGTCTCAGATGCTTAATTTTGTAGAAGCATAAAAATCACACTGTTCTCACCAGAGTGGGGTGATTACGTATCATATTCACTTCATTACAGGCTAAAAAAACTCTGCCAACCTGGAATTACACCATGGATCCTGCTGGGCCCTGCATAAGTGCAGCTATGCCACCAAAGATCGTGTGTCAAAAAGGCTCCAAGCACCAAAGACCATGTGGAACATCTTCATCCCACTGAAGACAAATGAAGCTCTTTTTCTTTAATGTATTAATGTGTTTAGAGTGGAAGTAGGATCATTACAGACTAAGCAGGAAAGTGTTTAATGAAGCAATGCCTCTTCAAAAGAGATAACTAAGTAAATGTATAAAGAGGAAGAAAAACTCCCAATGTTTTAAGTTGTTAGAGCAAATACAAGTTTAAACCTGTAATTAACAACCCAGTCAACAAAACTTAGCTGAGCAAGAATAAAGCTCAGCAAATTCTCAGTACATTAACTGGAAGCAATCCAACGGGACTGAGCATCAGTCAGGGGAAACACAGCTTTGTTTACTTCCATAATCAAAATAACTGATCCAAGGGATATCTGAGGTTTGGGTTTCACCAACAAACTCATAGCATCCTAGTGACCGCAACAAGAAAAAAAGAAAACTAGGGTCCACTCATTTGTAATGCCAACAGGAAGATTTTTGGCTTCTTGAGCATCTATCTAATTTTGTCTGCTTGGAACACAATAAATAAAGAAGAAAGTAACAAAGTTGGAATAAAAACAAGATATATGTACCAGACAGAAACAGTAAAGACTACAGAGAAAGGGATGGAAGACATAGAAGTAAAATAAATATATTAATCAATTAGAAGTCTGAATATAAAGAAAAGAAAGATAAATTAAAAAGTAAATGAAGGCACAGGGAAATGACAGCAATACTACAAGCACAGGTAACAGCATGGTATAAAAAGGCTTTCTGTGTACACTTCTACATAGAAAACCTAACATACAAGTCAAATACTGCAGGGCAATAAAACTACACAGGGAAGATTGCACAAAAGAATTCTTTACAGTCTTGCAATTTAAACTGGTTTTCAAGCTTTCCTCTTCTCATGCTCCCCCAAGACCATTCACTCAATACAAACATCCAACAGTGTAGGAAAATGTACACATCCCGAAATCCTCAAGGGAAGCACATTTCCTTTTAATACATAGTGAGACTTCTACTGAGCTTCAGGTGTCAGGTACTTGCAGATGGTTGCCTTTCCAGTGAGCAAGGTGCAGAGACTGTATCTTAGCACCTGAATGCAATACTACTAAATTAGGTATTTGATTAATAAGTCCTCCCCACAAGAATTCAGCATGGTAAAGAAACATTAGTGCCTCCAAATATCCACCTGGAAAAAAGGGCCTGCAGACTTAGCCAAGTCACACAGAAAGCCCATGACAAGACTATTTTCAATACTAATTCATGCTGTTGTGTCCTCAGAGCAAGATATAGGAATATAGGAAATCCTAGAACCATCAAACAGAACAGTACAAAAGTGACCCTGTGAAAGAGCCTGAGAGTTTTTGTTGTTTAGGACAATACTAAGACAACAAAAGATGCATTAAAAAAATAATCAATCACACGTGTATATAATTAAAGATGTCTGACTTAAGACAAGGGGAAGGGCAAGGGGAAGTAAAAGTGGTTTCTACTCTAGCGTAGAGACTTTCAGAGTCCATGTGGCAGCTCTTCAGTCATTACACAAGTGCGCACATGTGTGAGCCACAGAACTACGTCACTGGCCCTCCACATCGCCTCTGCTCCCATAAAAAGTAAGAGTAGAGAAGCTGCTAGTCCCTTGGATTTGAAGGCCAGCCACTGCTGAGGACTCAAAAGCAGAGGCCAAAATCAGCCTTAAGAGATATCCTGCCTATAGTATTTCAAACACAGACACCCTCAACCGTCTGGATCACCTTGCATCTCCACCAAGATGAAGTCATCAGAGCCCCTTGTTGGTGACTCTCTTCCTGAAAAATTGTGTCTTCCAAATGAGAGAGAGAGACTCACTCCCTGCATGTTCATTAGATCCCTTCTCCCTACGTTGTGTATCTAGATATCAGTAGGGTGCTTCAAAGATTACTCTCTAGGACTACAAAAACTACCTATGACAGCCAAATATCTTTGTTCAAGTCACTCCAATATCACAAAACTTTTACTTGAAATTTCACCTGAATTCTCAGACATTTTCAGGTGAATTCCCAAACATTTCTGTTGAGGAGGGATCAAGAACATCACCCTTTTCCTGACGGTTATTCATCAAGCAAGATCTCACATTATAAAGACCAGGCAAGGTCTTTAATATAAGTGTCTTGATGGGATGATTTCTGTCTGAAATCACAGCAATGAGGGCCACAAATGAAGTCTGTAGAACAGGATCACACAGAGCTACACCAGTGAAGACCCCCCCCAGACTCACACACACATCATCACTCGTCTTGCTTGTAGTCAAACACTGATGGAAAGAATCAGCAGCAGCTCTCTGCAGTAAGTGCCACACTGGCCTTCACTGAATCACAGATCATAAGGACTCTTCAGTGATAAAAGGCAGGGGAGGATTTTTAATTTTTGTTGTTGCTATCATTCACAAACAAGCAGAAATGTGAAAACAGAGAAAGATATGATCCTAAAAAACATTCTTGTTCCCTAAACCAACCAGTACAGGCACTGTGCAGAATGCACACTTCTAGCAATAACAACTGGATAAATATTGGCGGTGCTTTGGAAGATGCTGTTTCTTTGGGATGTGATGTCATGGGATGCTGAGGAAAAAAAACCAGAAGGTGCTATGGCATCAGGCTACAGCTGAAGGACGGTCTCCTTTTGAGCACAGGAGGCATGCTTCTTCCCATCATGTCCCTGTCCCTACCCACTATGCAGTGTTCCCTCTCTTTTCTCTCTTCCCACTCCACGGGCTGATGGGCTGATCACAGATATCTGATAAATAACTGATCAGGCCACGCAGCTGCATCTGCCCTCTTGGAGTCCAATCCCAAGAACTGGAGAGTGCAGCACTGTCAATGAGCAGAGTAGAGTCCCAGCTGTACAAGAAGTTTTTATCCCCCTGGTTAGGTTCAGAGATTGCATGGGACTACAAAGCCATAGAACAAAATGAGTTGCAAAAAAACAAAAAGCAGAAATATGCAAGGTGCCCAGAAGAAAAATAGGGACTGCAGCAGTGTCCCAAAAGCATGAGTGATGCTAAGGGCAACTGCAGTAGCACTGGGATCCTAGGGAGAGCAGTGAGGGCACAGGAGCAAAGCAAACTTGCAGAGTCAAGTCTAGGGGCACAGTATGAAAGTGAGAGCATAGCTGTCAGCCACCTACAGATTTTTTTGTGGCTTCTACAGTCAGAAAGTCTCACTACAAAGGGTTTTCACTGCTGATCTCTTATGCCTAGTGATATTTCCATCTCATGCATGATCATCTGTGCAGATTCCAGAAGCTAAATTATGTCTTCACTGGCATTTGAGCAACTACACCATCCTCTTGTGTGCAAAGATGGCTGAATGGCACACATCTCACTGTGAGGGAAATTCAGTGACAGCAACTCCATTTTCCCCATCAATAATGTAAGGTACTAGAATAATGTCTCTTCTTGTCTTCAAAGCTGGATTGCCTGATGAAAAAGATTGCATCCATTACTCCAGCAATGTCAAAGGAGTCACAGCTAACTAGAAATACTTGGCATCTGCACGCACATTTTGTATTTGTGGTTACTGAAGGTGCCATGATTAAAGGGGAATTTGTTGTTACTGTAGCTTATGAGCTCGAACGAGCAAGCAAGAATGGGAAGAGGCAAAAGGAAGAAGCCAGCAGATCAGCCATAGGGGGTTGCCTGTTGGCTGCATCATGATTGCACTCAATCTGTCTGGTCTGTCACTTTTTGACCACCAGAAAAACTGGAAAAAAATATGTACAATGCAGCTTCCCAAGAATGTGGATCGTAGGGTCTGGTGTACAATTCACCTGCCCAGCCATACCACGCTTCTGATGGTGTACAGCTGGAAAACTTAAATGACCTTGCTATTAACTTCAGGCACAGTACCTGGAGAAGCCCTCATTTGAAAACACATCCCAAATGGCACCACAGAGCTCCACACTCCTTAGGACCACAGAGTCCACCACAAACGTCACTGTTTTTTCAGTTAATACCAAAGGCATCCCTGTGAGCAACTGCTGGCCATCCACATCAGAGATGCACTGCACGTGTTGAGGTGCCTCCTGTCCTCCACACGCACAGCCCACACAACTCACATATGAATCTATAAACTGCTCCTATTTGTGTGTGCAGCTCTACCACCTTCAAGTGAAACTCTCAGCTCAACTTTTCAAGCCCGGTCTACGTAAACTCCTGCCCTTCAGAGTAACAACCTTCTTGTGTGCCAACATTGGAAGTTTGATACAGAATTAGAAAAGCCCAGGAAATAAAGACTCCTACAGGGCTCTTTTTTTAGACATCCTTTAGAGCAAACTTGCACTTTGAATAAATATTAAAATTTTATAACTAAAAATCCATTAAAAGGGAACACTGTAAAAAGATCATTGTTTTATCTGACTTCCAAAAAATTATTGAGATGTTTTATAGTTTTGAAAGACCTGACATTATTATAACTTTTTTTTCCCCTTTTTAAGACATTGACTATCTTGGTATATAGAAAAGATGCTCATTGATAAATCTACTCTCCTCTTCTCTCTTAAAATAGGTCTTAACTTTGCCATATTGCATACTTTTGGTTTAAATCAGGTTTAGCAAATTACCCACTGAAATAGAAAATACTCCTCTTTTTAATGGATTGTTTTCCTTGAACTCTTCTTCCTGTAATGCCAGTCTGTTTGTTACAGCACATACACACAGACCTGCCTTGCTCTCCACATCACAAAATTCAGAGGTGATTAGCCCACCTGAAAAGTCCAGTTTGCTAAAGGAGTGAGGACAGGACAATTTTACCTGAACCAAAGAAAGAGATTTGCCACCACTACTCCCAAACAACTGCAGATGGCATATTTATGAAGAATTAAAACAGAGAAGATATCCATGGGAAGAACTATTTCTATACATCTTATCTTTAATCAGTCCTATACTACTGCTTAGTACAGACCTCCCAGTAAGCTACATGTTGGGTTGTCCTGTGCATCTGCATGCTGTGTTTGAGAGCATCTGAGCCTCTGGAGGCTAACAGAGTCTGTGCACATTGGGGGAAAAACCTCCATGAAATCCCTCCTGGCTCCTTGTTGTTGTTTAACCCCAGCCAACCCCAGTTGGATGGGGGAGAGAATTGGGGGGAAAAAAAAAAAAAAGTAAAACTTGTGGGTTGAGATAAGAACAGTTTAATAGAACAGAAAGGAGGAAGCTAATAATGATAATAATAACAATAAGAAAATGACAATAATAATAATAATGAACGAACTGGAATATACAAAGCAAGTGATGCACAATGCAATTGCTCACCACTCGCTGACCAATGCCCAGTTAGTTCCCGTGCAGTGATCCGTGCCCCCCAGGCCAAGTCCCCCCAGTTTATATACTAGACATGACATCACATGGTATGGAATACCCCTTTGGCCAGTTTGGGTCAGCTGCCCTGGCTGTGTCCTCTCCCAACTTCTTGTGCCCCTCCAGCCTTCTTGCTGGCTGGGCATGAGAAGCTGAAAAATCCTTCACTTGGTGTACACACTACTCAGCAATAACTGAAAACATCAGTGTGTTACAAACATTCTTCTCATACTAAACCCAAAACATAGCACTATACAGCTACTAGAAAGAAAATTAACTCTATCCCAGCCGAAACCAGGACGCTTCTCCAACACTTGTGGGCTCAGTCTGACCCTAACTGTTTAAAAACACAAAAAGATTGAGTAAAAATGCTGAGCCACCGTCTGCTATATCTTACTCTAAATCTGTTCTGGGATTTAGATGATGGCTTAAAAGTGACAGTATCAAAATAACAGTAATTATTAAAAAAAAAAGGTATTTGTGTTCACTTCCCTATGGAAATACGATAAAACTACACCACAGCAATGTGACTGACTGAGTGGGTACTGAGCTGGAAAGTGAGGATACCTGTGAGCTGGAGCTGAGCGGGAGCAGCAGGACCCGAAGGAGAACACAGCAGCTGCTTCTGATCTCTGTGCTGTCTGTGCGCTACAGAACAACAAATTTCATGGGTACCAAGTGAATTCCTCCAGACTAATGACACAATCCTTTAAAACAACGCTGCCTGTGTACTGTCAGCAGGGAAGGCACCATGGCACGCCACAGCTAAGGGCAATCTCACTAGCTGCACAGGCAGACTCCAAGATGGGCAACTCGTCCATCTCTGTGGCTCTGGGACACTGTCAGGAAATTCAATTTAGCAGATGAAACAAGAATCAGGTCTCGAGTCTCAGGACAACCTCTGTCTTTCACGCATCTCCCCCTGGCACTCCTCAAACGTGGTGCGGCTGCCTGGCGGCTTCACAGCACAGCTACCTCGAAGGTAGGCAGTTAAAATGCTATGAAGCACCAAACAAACCAGAGAGATGCCAAGAGCTGCTTGCAAGGTGCCAGGTGATTTAAATTCCCAGATGAAAGTCTCTGGCAGTGGAAGATTTTCAGGATCTCAGAACACAGCAAGATGAAAACCTAAAGCAGTAAGAAGAGAAATTAATAGAAGCCAACAGCAAATGAGGTGGGAAAAGAGGGGTGCAAAAGATCACTGATTCAATGAATAATTGAAATGTCATGATTAATCAGTGTGAGCCTGAACTCTAATTACATAATGGATTCATTATCTAATGAAACACCAAATGTACTCAAACTATAATATTCTCCCCAAGACAGGACTCAGAATACCAGTTGACATTTTGCTCCCCAAAACCTTCCAGTATAGGCATCTTTCTAACAACTGCTCATGGCAAACCACTTCCAGTTGCAGAAGCAAGCTGTGCAGGTAAAATTTTACAGATCCTAAGCTACAAATACCCTCTCTTAACAGTCACAGAGTAATAAAATGGTTGAGGAGAGCCAAATGAACATTTTAAACTGTAACTACTTTCTGATTGTAAGATCACTGAATGTATCACTCCTTATTACAGATTAACAGCTTACTTAATTATACTGTGTGGGCAAATGAATCAGCACTTTAAGACTGATGGGTTGGGTTCATGTTAAAAAATGTATTTGACTTTTCTCCCTTTTCATGTCAAGTCAGGAATTATTTTATAACTCTCAGCTGATAAATAATTGTGTGAAGCTTAGCAGATATAATAATAGATCAATGACAGAAAAATATTACCAACTATCTCCTATCTTTCCTGTGATGCTTTGCTCTTGGAAGTCTTCTGTGGCAACACATTTCTTGGAATGAAATTCAATATGCTTGATGGAAATTAAAGAAACAGCTTTCGGGGATGCTCTTAGACCTCTTTCTTTCAAGCCATAACAAAGACTGAATCACTTGCTTTTTACAAGATGTTCAGTGCTGCCTCTCTTTCCCAGTTATCTCTGGCATCCTCTTCATAAGATTTAAGTCTACAAAAGGCTCCCGTCCCTTCCCTGAGCAATATACCCTGCTGGGAAATATAAACAACATTTTGTATGTGTATCTATGCCATTTTAAAAAGGAAACAAAACATTACATACACTTACAGTGCATATGTAGTGGCACCACGAAGTAAGTTAAAAATGAAAGGCATAAGATACAAGATAAATACCATCATTTCTCGAACATCATTTATCGCTATATTTGCAAGAAATTGGCTTGACAATCTATAGAAGAATGAACAAAGGCTCAAGATATGCCAGTTACTGCTCAGCAAACATATCTGCAAAATGGATCTTTTACCACTAAATGAGAACATGAAGAACCACATTACAGATGCTAAAGGGAAATGCTTCAATACAGACAAATGACTGTCTGTAAAGAGTTCTCCAAAGCCATATCATTTGTTTCTAGATTAATTATTAGTGTGCATTAGAGTCAAAGACATTTTTAGAGTTTGGGATTATATTCTACTGAATCTCAGTCACATTTTCTGAGACAACATCAACAACCATTCTGTTTGGCAAGAAAACTCTTTCCCAGCAGCAGCTGAGTCAATCCTCCATATGATCTATACTAGAAAAAAAATATACTCTGAAAGCTTAAAATAACCTGAAGTGGAAATACTTTGTCTTCCTTGGGTAAAGAGACCCAGACTAAAGTCTGTTCTAAAGTCTGGTTATGAACTGAATGCCTAGGAGCCTTTCACGATTAGGCAATGCAGTAGGTTTTCAATAAATCTGATAGATTCCAATGGAAAATGTTTTCAACATAAAAGGTCAATTTCACAATATTCACTGAACTATTTTTCTCCCGTATTATAAAATAACATGATCAAAGTGAAAAAGACAAGTGCTTGGTTGGAGTCATACCCTGATTCTACCCAGTAGCTAATGATGGATGCTCCATCAACTTAATTCTGCAGTACCACAGCAGAGAAAATGTCTTCTTGATCTCAAGATAATTACACTGATCACCTCAATGATTACCAGCATAATCAGTGACAAGTCTTGCAATTTAATCTTGATAACTGCATCTGGTGACTGCAGATGGTGTCTTTGTCCAACTGAAAATCTCATTCTTATTTTGCAATGTGTAAATCTAACCCCCTATCAAAAACTGTGTTATCAGAATCTAATAGGCCTTTAAGGCACCACCTTGCAATGATAAGCAAGATTCAGAGCATCCAGAGACCTTTCTTCCACTTTTAAGGGCGTTTATTTGGGTCTGCATACTGCTATCTTCAGGCTCATTTGAGGTTCATCCAAATGTTTCTGCAACTTAGTAGGCAGTGGGAAGAGAGAAGTTGTAATTAGGACAGGGAAGCTGCACTGATAATAAAGTCAGCAAGGCAGAAATAAGCATGCAAACCTGAAGGGACCATTCAGCAAGGAACATGCTAGCTACTTTGTACAGTTGACAACAGTGCACAAAGCAGCCAGCAAGACAGCTGCTGGCAGCAGATACCTGGGCACTAGGGAGTCCTAGAAGAAATAAGATGTGTTGCAGACTCCAAAGTAAGACAGGGAAGAGACGAGGAGAAAGAAGCAGAGCATGACTGAAAGTTGCTTCTTCCAGCTGACCCTCTGCCACAGAGCAGGTTCCCAGGTACAGCGATGGGTCACCACAGATGAGACCATCTCTTGGGTTAGACGCCTCAAAAGGAAATACAGATATGAGCAGAAGCAGTGCTACAGTGGCAGTTTAGCATCCAGTTTCACATACTCTTGCTTTTAATTGGGATCTAGATTACCCTGTTGTGTTAAACCACAGGAAACCAAGGCTGTTTCTCTCCATGCATAACTGCCCAGTGACATAAACACAAAGCAATAATCTGTGGCACAAGGAATTTGCAAGGAAAGAAGCCAGGGTAGTAGAAGCTACTACTAAAATGAAACAATCATCTGATTAATATCCACACGATGAGACCACAAACAAAAAGAACGTACTTCTAGAGGAATTAACTCTGTATGAAAAAATCTGAAAGGAGGGGAAAACCCACAAGCTAAATTAGCAATAGGGGACAGCACTTTAGAATAGAGTACCTCAGCAGTTATTAATTCAGCTCCTTCTGCTTTGAAATATGCTAGTTGTATAATAACAGGACCTTTAAGAGGCATGCAGAAGTAAGAGTATGTGATTTAGAAGAATGCCAGAAAAGTAAAATGTGTAACATTTGTATATAAAGGAAACCAATAAAGTTTGAAATTCCCAATTAAAAACTCTAAACTTAAAAGTAAACGCTCAACACCACAAAACCACTATCTTCTACTAAAGAAATTAAAATTGTGACATATCAACATACTCCAGAAAATAGCAAAAGAGACAGCAAGTATGGAATAATTATGAGATCAATAAGCAATTAAGCAACTTTAAGAAGACATTCAAGTGACCTTCCGGAATCAAGTGAAATGTTGAGTTAACTACAAGCCATTTGGGCTTGCCAAAGAAACTGGTTAATCAGTGATGCTGGTTTTGCTGTGTCAATGGTTATTAAACTTCCACACTGCCACTTCCATAGCTGAGAGCAACGAGCACATCTACAACACCACACACATCCATACTTCCCATTTCTGCACCAAAAGTGTCAAGCAAAGGTATCATAATCCTCTACCGTATCAAACCACCCACCACTAAAACCACATCCCCACTTTTAATATTTTAATCCATGAGCACCTTCAAATAACTGTAATTCCTTTTTCATCAGCTTGCCAGAGAAACTTATCTTTTTTCTTTCTATGAATGCCATAGTACCAGGCTAATAATAGATGTTATTTCTATATTTAGGTATCATCATAGCTCTAAAAGCTGAACGTGTGACAGTCTGGAATAGTTAGACACAGGGCTTTTGTACTTCCATGAAAGCAAGATTAGTAGGTTCCCATCAGGACTTGCTTTTAGCTCTGTTGGCAGCTACTGGCATCAGAGGCCGGGGGAAAGACTAGCCCTAGTACAACCTCTGCATCTCTGCTTCAGCTGAGCATCTCCCAAGCGAGCAAAATCTAGCAGCAGAAAGCTTCAATGCTATCTTGTGCTGGCTGCACTTCCCTAATTAAGAGTTTAAGGCCAGATGGAGCCATTAGATCATCTAATCTGACCCCCTGCCTATCCCATGACGTGTCGTTTTACCAGTAAACCTCATATTGAGCTCAGTAATTTAGGTCAGACTGAAGCATGTCAGAACTGAGGAGACTGCTGTGTGCCCAAAGCAGTACCTTTTGTACCCACTGTTCCTGCACCATCCCATACTGGGAGGAAACACAATGCCTTCAGTGGAGTCTGAATGCACCCAGAAAACTCAATTCTGTCAACATCCACCATAACAGTTAAACTACTCGAGCAGATGTATCTGCTCCGCCAGGATCTAGTGACCAAGCATGAGTGTCTGTTTTCAAAAGAAAGGCTATATTGAAGGAGAATGTTAGACTGCTCATCATAAAAAGTTGCATGTTACCACTTGTCTCCAAATGAGTTAGAAAAACTGGCTATTTTTTGATGTGCTGGTGAGTTACATCAGGCCCTCAGCTGCCATTAAAGGACTTTGCAAATTACATGTGTTCCACCTAAGCAACAATCAGCATGTTTTCATTTTGAAATGACTGCTCTGGAGCATCCCCAAGGCTTCCCAGGAAGTCAGGTAAAATCCTTTGTTTTTTTTTTTTTAAACCAGTTTTTCTGAAGTCATAAAAAGCTTACTGTGTAAGTTTCTCTTCTGAGGACATATGATCATAGCAAGTTGTTATTACAACTTGATGTAGGAAGCTGAAATCCTTCAAGGGTTCTCTGACCCTTACTCAGCAAAAATATTTAGCCTGGTTGCAACTCAGCAGCTTGGTGAGAGGCGAGCCTTCAATGTTCAGGGGGCTGAAACAGAAGTTGTTTTATCAACAATTGCTAAATAATAGGAACAGCTCTAAAGAAAAAAAAATAATGGATCGTCATTTCTCAGTGGAAAGAAACACCAGTCTTTATCAGACATGAAATCTAGCGGTGCTAAAAAACAAAAACAGGGCACAGCTGCTCGATACTGAGTGAGCAGAGATTTTCCAGTCAGTCAGTCATTCTTCCCAAGGAGAAAAGAAAAGAAGAGCCAAAAGGAAGTGTTGCAATGGCTGCCTCCAAGAACAGAACAAACCGTTGAGGTCAAATTTATTCTAAGGGAAAAGAAGTCTTTATCAGCAGCACTAGAGCCTGACGGGAAGAGACTGAAACTCAGTTCAATAAAACCCTTATTTTAAAGACAAGAATACATCAGCTCTGTGTGTGTCCCCATGGAGGTTACACAGCCAAGTTGACTTTGGCGGAGCTAGCTGATACAAAAACGAGTTGTGAAGAAACAAAAAAAATCTTGATTAGCTGGGCAATGATCCAATGAGCAAGACACTGGAGGCTGCAAGTTCACAGCTGAAGAAGCTCAGGTAGAAATAATTTATAGCAAGTTAAGTTAGGTCATGATAATGAAATTTAAAGATGAGGGGGACATGATTTATTTTACTAAGGCTTGTTGAAAAGTGAAAACCAAGCAGAGCTAAGAGGAGGGCTAATTTAACTCTGGTTACAGTTGGTACTGGCACCGAGATAAACTTAACTTGACATATTTCAAATAGGAAAGAGAATATAAGAATAGGATTTTGAAAAAGAAAATTATGCCATTTTTCCAAATTGCAGGGGAGAGCAGGGCAAATTGGGTCCTGTGAATCACTACTACTTGTTTCCCAATTTTAAAACATCCTGGCACACACCCCTCGGTGGCAAATGCAGTGCAAATACCTGACCACAAGTGTTGGGAAGGGATGGATACCAACACCTGCGCCTCAAAGGCCCCGCCATCAAGGAGCAGGAAGGAGGATGGAAAACCCTAGTGGGAGAAGCTCTCGTAAGAGGTGCAGTCCGATCGCAGGAGACTAGAAAGCGGCAGCCATGGCAGGAGGGATGCTTTTATCGTTGAGGGCTTTGCGAGTTACCTCAACAGGTTATCTGGCAGCAGCCTGGGCTTTGGCTTCATTTGGCAACAGATGCAGTGCCATTATGTCCTCAACTGTCCCTCCTGCCACTCATCTGCCTCTCCCTCCTCACACTGTGAAAAATGGCAGGTGAGGGGAAAAAAGAAAGAGCTACTTTATAATGGATGAATGCAGCAGTTTGCAGGAGGAGGGAAGAGAGAGAGCAATGAAAAAGCGTTAATATTAAAGTAATAAAGCTTGTGGCCATTTTTCAGTCTGAAACGCACACCACCATATAACAATGCTTAAGGCACTGGCTTCTGTTCTAAACCACCTGCATGCTAAGGCACCCTGCTATTAGCACAGAAGTTGTTTACTACCAGTCTCATTTCAGTCTGATTCCAGGAGAGCCATGAAGCTGAATTTTCTCACTCAGTAGAAGAGCCCATGTCGCCCTGGGTTTTCTTTGGTACGCCAAGCCCCGCCGTGTCACCTGCAATCCCTGGCCGGTCACTAACCCACTCATTTCTAACAAGACGTATAAAAGTCACGTCAGAGCAAAGGGAACCTGTCCCCAGTGCGTGGCACACGTATGCCCTCCTTCTCCTCTGATTCCTGAAACAGCAGCTACTCTCGGTGAGGTGTGTTGAGCATAACTATGATGGTGGCTTTGTCTGCCAGCACATGTCACTTGTGTCCATACACTGCCTCAAAATGGTCTGGGTGGTAGTAGGTAAAATGAGACTACTATTTCCTCTCCTGAAACAATTCTTTCCAAAAACAGAAATGGAGAAGCAATGAAGTATAAAGGCAGAGAAAATAAAAAATGGAATCCAATTGAAATTAAGACTTACTTTTACCGGCTTTTTTTTTTTTCACTTGCTTGGCCCTTTTTTTCTTTTTTTCCCCCAAATAAAAGCATATGAATTCAAAGCCACTCACCTCCATTTTTCTCTGTCAGAAACAAACATTAGGATTTAGGGGCTTTTTATAAAGATGGCCCAGCTACAAAGGGGAAAGTCTTTGTCTCACTGGCAGGACTACTAATTCAAGGACAAAAAGACAGAGGGTAGAAGAGCGGTGATACCTATAGGAACTTTCAAGGCTGTCAGAGAAGCCTGTGGAATTGCAGGAAGAGGAAAGAAGAAGGGGAACCAGAACCTGCTGTCACTCCTGTGCTCTCACTGTGAAGGGAGGAAGCCAGACATGGGAGTTTCATGTGAGAGACGACAGTGGCTCACATGCTGATGGGTGAACCCCTTACAACCTGGGGCCCAGTGAAATTATCAAGCATTAGCAAGTTCTATAAATTATAGTCTTTCCAGGAGCTACATAACAGGCCATGAATCGGCCCACCACCAGCAGCATCAGCTTCCCATTGACTAAGATGGCAGAAAGAGATGCACTGATATGGTAAACGACCCATCCAGTGGTATAGTTTTACCCTGTATCTACTACACACTTTCACTGAGAGAGAGAGAAATGAAAAGCATCCTGCTAATTGCCCCCCTCCTCTCCCTCTTTTTAAGAATCTATTAATTTCAAAGGCACCTTTACCTCTTTTATGCATTCAAATCCACATCTGAATACAAGTCAACAGTCCAGGACACCCAAAGAAGTCCAAATGGGCTATGCAGCACCATTATCAAGTCCCAGTCTACATACTATGAAGAATGGCAAAACAAATAGTAAAGCAGACCGTATCACTTGAGAGCAGCATTTTCAAATCTCTTTTTCTTCACGCTCCCCATCACAGGAAGCATTACATTGCTCATTCTCCTTCCCTTAGTTGCCATAGATGCAGTGCCACAGTGCTGCAGCAATGCTAGTCCCACCTCCGTAAGCTGGTTTACATCTGAGCACCGCCTGCACTCCTGACTCCTTTCCTTCTTGCTTTCAGTCAGCCAAAGGTACCCCCCAGTTCCACGCTGCCCTCCCTTACTAGACAGTGAAGTTAACAGACCAGCTCACACACAATACAGTGGACTAAACTGTCACAGCGCAGTGGTGCCATACATGCTTTCAGTGCCACTCGTGTTCTGGTCCAGGGAAAGTTTGCCTGCATCTCAAAAGGATGCTTCCCAAAAGTATCAGATTTTCGACCTCCAGCTGCAAAGAGAAGCCCATCCTTGCAAATCTGCATTTCAAACCTTGCAACCTTTGCCAGCCTGAGGAACAGCCCAGTATTAAACCTCAGCCAACACACTGCTGTCAACCGATCCATGATAGATGAGCTGAATTTGAAAGCAGCCTGTGTTGCCACGTGTTACTGCACCACCAGGGCTCTCACGGTGCTCTGTGTTCAAAAGTGTCTCCCCTGAGCACAGAAGGGAGACACTCATAGCCGCATTGATAGTTGCCCCATATTGTCACCATTGTGGACACGTGCCCTCATCAACAGGGCTGCCACAGACCTCAACCTTGTGCCTGCACTCAGTGTGAAGAGATAAATCGAGGTAGTCTCCTGACTTTCGCAGCCACCACAGAGGATGCTGAGACCATGTGCTAGTGGCCACAGCACAACTGTGCTAGGGCAAGCCAGGAGACTGCATGCTGGCAAGCACATAGTAACTCAGGGCACGAGTCTCAAAAAGTCCTAAAAAGCTATTATGATGGGTCCCTTCACCTGCTTTCCTCTTCATTGGCATATACAACTTCTCCTTTCTCTTTCCACCAAAAAAACCCTGTCATCTTGCAAACAACCATTCTAAAATTCTTCGAAGTTGCAGCACTGAAATGTACTTGGTAGATGCAAACACCTCTGCAAACAGGGAGAAGTGGGAAAGTCAACCATCAGCCCTGGAGGTGTCTTACAACTTCAGCTACAATATTAACCCACCGGGCCATCATTTCATATTATGAAGTTACTTTTACATCAGGAATGACTGATTAGTTCTCATCAGTGATTTTAACAGCTGCCTCTTAGAATCAATGTTAGTAGTAAGATGAGAAAAAAAATAAGACTACTTATAACCTGCTAATAATTTTATTTAAAGTAAAGGCAAAATTCTACATTCTACTTTTATTCATTAAAATACGCATATGGCTCAAAACTTGATGGTGGGTTAAGAAAAAAAGAGAAAAAAATAATTCCACATCTTTTTGTTTACATGGCATTCCTTCAGTTAAGTAATTTCTTATTTCTGCTGCATTTTTCATAGCGTCTGTATCAAAGGTGTTACTGACACTTTAATGGATTTTTTTAATGTTATTGGAACATACATGCTTTCTTATTGAATTTTATGAAAGTCATTTTAATAAAATAAAACTTTTAAAAAACTTAAAAACATTTTAAAACTCCTGAGAGAAAACAATATGTATAAAACATTACACAATAAGAAAATTTTCAATCAAAATACAAAATCTAAATAACACTGGCATTTTTCTGTCTTACTAAAAAGATGGTATTTTTTCTTCAGCAGTTATTCCACCCGGAACTCTCTTCAAAACAAAGAGAAGGTGCTTCTTCAGTGCACTAATGGTTACAGCCCCTTACGAACAAGTGAGCAAAGTGGCCCTCTTCAATGCTGCTTGGCTGAGCTTAACACTCAGGATCTTAGTAATAATCTGAAGCAGAAGCTCAAAAGGTTGTGGTGAGATCATACAATGTGTTTGTAAGACGAGACACCTAATATGGGGTATGTTATGAACAGTCTACCATGAACAAGACACAGACATGGCAACCCTGACTTAACAATACGTGTTAACAACAGAAGAAACACCGAGGAAAATAAATGACCCTTTTTGTGTAACAGTGCCAGCAGAAAGCAGCCCAAAAGATGGCACAGCTACTCTTGGGAACAATTACTGTAACATCTGCAGTTTCCCACTAGTTTTGAGGCAGTGCCACGGTTCCCACCCAGAGCCATTCTCGCTTGCGTGCAGGATGAGGAGCGACCCTGGCAGACCTTCACATGATGCTGGGCTGAGTCCTCACTGCTGTGCAACCCCGAGAACCACTGGTTGTTGAAGGAACCCTAAGAAACTGGAAGGCTTTTTTGAAGTTATTATTAACTTAAAGCTGGTGGAGCCATGCTGGAAGAGTAGATGAACACTGCCAAAGATGGGTGGCTCCTCAGCTCTGCCTCCACTCAGTGGGGATGTCCAGTTTCTCTTCGGAGGGCAGGGCTGACTAACCTATGCTCGCCACTGGCGGCACATGCTCAGCAGGAAAGGGACGATCTGTGCTTTGCAGCCCTGTAAGCGGTAGGATTCCCAAGCTGCTGCTGGGCTTGGAGCTCAGAAGAAGCCAGGAGCCAGAATCCTGCCTCCTGCCAATGATCGCACCTGCACCCTGCGAGACAGTGGCTCCCAGTGCCCTGGTCCTGTTGAGCTCAGGAGCTGTCAGGTTCCTGCTGAGCAGGAAACAGCATCTTCACTTTCTTTTCTTCCTTCCTTTTCCCCATTTGACGACTGCACAGAAATGCTTGTAGATTGGGACTGTTACACCCATGCAAGCTTAAAACAACCTTGCTCAGGTACAGATGACAGCTCTTGATGGCAATGTGAATGTGACTGCAGACTAATCCACCTTGTTCTGACACATGAAAGCCATCTCTGAAATCCTGGCATTGCCTGTACTCACTCCTGTTACACATCTCTGCGCAGCCAGCACTCAGTCAGGCCAACACAGCAGAGAAGCACACAGAAAAAAATTCCACATTTTTGGTAGATTCATACTCCTTTGTGCACTAGAATTTTTCTTTTTCAGTGTAATCATGGACAGACATTAATAGTTTAGCTTTAAATATAGGTCTATCAACAGATTTTAAATCTATTTAATATAGACATTCTGCAAAGAACTGGTTTGCATTTAAAGCATATTAAGTGTATCTCTGATAGCTAGAGGGACAGACTACTACCAGAAAAAAGGCAGTCAATTTAGAAGATATTTCTTCCTTCAATATTCTATTCTCAGAAATCCAGGCCCCTGCAACCAGTGAGAAAGTCTGGAGCAATGAAGACTTGCTGTCAGCAGAGGAGGATCCAGTTAAGGGACATTTAAACAAACTGGACATACACAAGCCCATGGGTCCTGAGGGGTTGCATCCACAGGTGCTGAGGGAGCTGGCTGATGTTAAACAGGAGGCTACTCTCAACTATCTTTGAAAGGTTATGGGGTTCAGAGGATGTTCTTGAGGACTGTGAGAAAGCAAAAGTCCTATTTTCAAGGAGGATCCAGTAAACTACAGGCAGGTCAGCCTCACCTCCAACCCCGGGGAGGTGATGAGCAAATAAATCCAGGAACAATTTCCTTAAGATACAGAGTAAAATAAGGTGATTGGGAGTAGTCAGCATGGATTTATGAAGGGAGAAATCACATCTGACCAACCTGATAGCTTTCTGCAATGAGATGCCTGGCTCATCCCATTGAGATGAGAGAGAAGCGGATGTTATTTATCTTGACTTCAGCAAAGCTTTTGACGCCGTCTCCCATAACATCCTCATTGACAGACAGATAAAGTACAGACTAAAATACTAAATGGTGAGGTGGATAGAAAACTGGCTGAACTGCTCGGCTGAAAAGGCTGTGGACAGCAGCACAAAGTCCAGCTGGAGGCCTGTCACTACTGGAGTACCCCAGCAGTCAGTACCGGGGCTGGTATCATTTAACGTTTTCACGAGTGACCTCGACAATGGGCTAGAGGCCTCAGCAAGTTGGCTGATGATACAAAACTGAGAGGAGCAGTTGATACATCAGGTGGGTGTGCTGCCATCCAGAAGGACCTGGACCGGCTGGAGAAATGGGCTTACAGGAACCTCACAAAGCTCAACAAAGGGGAATTCGAGGTCCTGCATGCGGGGGTGGATAACTCCACACACCAGTACATGCTGGGGACTGACCGACTGGAAAGCAGCCTTGCAGAGAAGGACCTAAGGGTCCCAGCAGACACCAAGTTGAAGATAAGCCCGAAATGTGCCCTTGCAGCAAGGGTAGGTAACAGCGTCATGGGCTGCATTAGAAAGAGCATCACCAGCAGGTTAAGGGAGGTGATCCTCCCCCTCTACTCGGCTCTGGTGAGATGCATCTGCAGAGCTGGGTCCAGTTCTGGGCTTCCCAGTACATGAGAAACACGGACTGAAACAAGTCCAGCAAAGAGCCACACAGGTGATTAAGGAACTGGAGGATCTGATGAATGAGGAGAGGCTGTGAGATGGGACTGTTCAGCCTGGAGATGGCTCAGGGGGGTCTCATCTATGTGTATAGATAACTGACAGGAGGGAATAATGAAGACAGAGCCAGACTGTTCTCAGTGGTGCCCAGCAAAAGGACAAGAAGCAATGGGCACAAATTGAAACACAGGGAATTCCATTTGAAAGTGAGAAAATAATATTTCCCCCCGCTACTGTGAGGGTGGTCAAACCTGGAACAGGTTACCCAGAGAGGTTGTGGCATCTCCATCCTTGAAGATGCTCAAAAGCCTGCTGGACATGGTCCTGGGCAACCTGCTCCAGGTGACCCTGCTTTTAGCAGGGGGTTGGACTAAGCGACCTCCAGAGGTGCCTTCCAGCCTCAGCCATTCTGTGATTACTTCCAAGCAGGTTAAACAAAACACCTGAAAGAACTACAACTCAAGAAAAAATACTTGAAAGCGGTATAACTTAAGACAGAGGTAATTCTAGGCCTTGCAGCACAACATTTAAGTCCTACCGAAGCACATTTTTATTTCCTGTTTATGTTACACATGGTTGTACAATCTGTGTTGTCTGTAAAGAAGAGATGCACTTCACAGGATGCTTCACTTGCAACAGGAAATTATAAACACATACCCCCAAACCAGAATTGGGCTGTAGATGTTTTCTATCACTCAGATAGGGTTTATGCAACATCTTACCCTTGAGTACAGTTTCCACTATGACTAGGATGGGTAAACAAGTCCAATTACAGATGTTCTATTTTTAAAATTTTAATTGTAAGGCACATAGTGTAAAACATTAATTAAAATTATGCTGGTTTCCACAACAACAGTGCTTCGTGACAAATGGCTATATTAGCAAACAAACATTGAAGATACACAATTATTGTATTGCTCTGTGACTTTATACTCTAAATCAAAATAGTGTTCTTCTTTTTTAACTCATAACAACATCTAAAGGCAAAGGACCAAAACTGCAAATATTTATTCATTTACGTTACTAAGCTGAAGTCAACAAATTGAATTACTGAATTGACAGCATGACAATATCCCCAATAAATATGCATAACTTCTTTGGAAACTCTTGAAAGGAGAAGATTTTTAAATGACAGCAAGTCACACATGGCCAAACTTTTGGTAAATGAATTCACAAGTACCTAATGAACCACTTAAGTGACTAACTGATTTCAGTACATCAAACGCTAACTTGGATGCCTACTTTCATACAAGCTGTTTTAAGAACACTGCCCTTAAAAAAAGAGAGAAAAAAAAGTTTAAGTCTTTTTTAAATGCTTTTGGGCACCAAAATGACACTCAAGCTGGTCAGAAAACAAGGGCAAATTTTCTTTCTGTTTTCTGCACTCAAATTACAGAACGAAATCCTGTAAAGTGTAGCTAGAAGGCTTCAAACCAAACCAAACCAAAACAAACCCACTGAACTTTGTTGCTCCTTAAGTATCTTGTAAACTGTCCCATTGATTTCAGGAGGAGCTGAACTGAGCCATGGTAGATCAAGCTTTCTAAAATTCCACGTTTTGTTATTAATTTTAAGAAATCAGTCAAACAGATTGTAATACGAAATACATTTTCCCATCCTTCATTTACAATCTTGTCTTAGAAAATCTGAGGCCAATTCACATCCCTCAACAGGGATCCCATGTATGCCAAGGGAAAACAAGAACTCTGCAGGAACAAGCCCCCCAAGTTTTCCCTGAAGCCTCCTGTTGGGAGGCTCCTTTTCCTTTTTTAAAGCCTCAAAAGGAAAAAAGCCTTTTATCCTGCTGGTCCCCAGCTTGGCAAACCGAGAGCCCCCGGGTCAGTATCTTGTGATTGCATTCACTCAGGGATTCTCTGTGGCTTTCTCTTGCTATCTTCCAGCGGAGCCAGCGCAACTGTTTTCATCTGCTGGTATCAAAGTTTCTATCAGGCCATTTGCTTAACTTAGCAATCCTACGGGCTCCCAGGAGGCCAGACTCTGAAGGAAAGTTCAAGTGCTGCAAGTCGTTGGAGAAGTAAGGCATACCACCTCTGCTCCATACATCTACAGGTCCAGATAATCTGCAGGTGAGCAGAGGAGCACTACTTTGACCAGCTTTTTTCCAAAGCCATGGAGGGACTCAGCCATGGAGATAACCTACGTATGTAAGCAAAGATGCTACATCGTGGGATCATGCAGTTCATGCCTTGAAAAAAAGCACCATCTCAATTTTCAAGTTCACAGTAACAAAAATACCTTTAAAATTCAAGGGCTGATAGCACTGACAGCAGACAAATTCCTTTTTAAATGCCTTAAACAATTTGGTTTTGCATTTCAAGGCAACAAGTTTAATTTCTACTTCTGTTTTACACTGAAGAGAAGCCCCCTTAGGTAGTAAGCCTAAAAAAGGCAGCCCACCACGTACTTGCCTGCAGTCGTTACCTCTGAGTGCTGGCAACCACTGCTTGCTCACTGCTGCTCACGGCACTTCTCATGGTGGGAAAGGTCTGATGGCAAGGAAGCAATTAATTCTTTTAATTTAATTTTTTTTTAGTTCTTTCTGGTCATAAGGCTAGACTGTTTTAAAAGTTGCTGTTTGTGTATTTCCCCCTGGGGTTTCACAACTTCCCCTTAATACATCTTTCACCCTTCTCCACAAAAATGTCCATTCTTTTCTGGTTAGCCTTAGTAATTTGACCATTTGAATTAAACTCATTTAAAAAGCTATTTCCTAAACAAGTTTTCTATGTTTCTACATGTTAACCTATTTCTCTGTTTATTTCACTTGTGGTATCTTCACTTCTTTTAATCTGATATAAGAAAAAAATGGTATACACAAAAATTAATGCCAAAAAGAATCCCAGAGGAAATAGTATCAGAAAGCTACAAAAACAGACGGAATATATGTACATACTTTAAGGAAAAAAATACAATTCAAGTACCTATGTAAAGGAGCCAATAATGAGTTACTTTGTTCTTTTAGTCTCATCTGAAACCATTTTTTCAAGTAGCATTCTTTATTTCATAGGTCCATGCATAAGAAATTCAAATGTCCAGATAACTCATAAAAATACTACTTAATACGGTGTATTCATGCATGACTACATAAAGTAAGCAAGATTCAACACTATGGTGAAGAGAAGAAATGAAGTGTAAAAATATTATCTCTTATAACACCAAATGGAAGTCACACTCATTTAAGTAAATATTTTGCTATATTGATAGAAGCCAAATCCATGTTCTTTTCAAAGCCTTGCTTTAGTTGTTGCTTGTAAACTACTGTGGCTGGTTTTGGTCTCCTTCATATAAAATGACACAAGAAGTTTGTGTTCATATAACACTATCAATGAAATGCTCTTTGCTTTTTTACAAGTTGTTTGTAATGAACATTTTAGCTCGCTCAAAAGGTGAAGAATATAATCAGCCAATCTCTTTGTGCATGTCCTCTGAGGATACTCATCCTCGGTAGAAACAAATTTCACTAGCCTTAGTCAGCAAGCTGTAATGGCATGTGGTAAAACTATGACACGCACCAAAAACTTACAGACTTGTTAATCAGTAGCAAGATACAACAGAATATGCTCTCTGAAAACTACCGAAATTTCCCAAACAGCATTTGGATAGCTTCCCTTTTTCAACGGGGACTTGATGTTTCACGTTCAATCCATGCACACCATTTTCTCCTTCCTCTCTAAATTCTAAACATTTTTCTTACATTTACTTCTTCTGAGATTCAGTAGTGACAGTTTCTTCCTTAGACTCCTACATATATTTTGCACAAGCTGTTAAACAGAATTAGTCCACGCTCCTCTTTCATATCAGTCACCACTGGCCAAAAATTTTTCTGCAGAATCTGGTACACAAGAATCCAGCTGACCTCACAGTTGCAAAAGCTCAACAGCAGCCAAACTATTAAATAAAACATAGAAGGGAAGTGTTTATAAGCAATACTCGACCATACAGTTGGATGGAAGGCTGTTTTTCCTGTGCTCTGAAGGAACCTAATAAACCAACCTTGGAGAAATCCCAGTTCTGACCCTCACCACTCAGCTTCTAACTTGTGCAAATACAGCTTGGCAGCCAGGCTGAAGAAAGGTTTTGCGGACTATGGTCATGCAGACCCTCCAAGTGGCCACAAGAAGTGGTGAAGACAGGTCCCAGGTTGAGCAAGCACAGCGTAAACTCTTTATGCTGCCTTAACTACCATAAGGGTATCACTTATAAGCGGGTAATAACAAAAATACTGCCTGGTATCACTTGGTTGTTGCACTCTGCACAATACAATACCAGATTAGTTCAAAAGGACACCATCAGCAAGAGCGCTGGCCGAGACCTTTACCTAAATAAGGAAAGAGGTTATTTATTTACCCCGAGCATAAAGGTACTCTTCAAGTTCGATGACAAGTCTTTATTGCAAATTCCCCCTTACCATTCAAAGCCAGCAGATAAAAACTTGAAAAATGAACAAGTTAGAATTACCTACAGAAATTAAACCTTGCGGTCTCCACAGACCTAGCAAAGCAGAAAGATTAATACAAGCAAATTCCCCACCCCCCTAAAAAAAAAAGGCAAAATTATACCCTACTAATTATTTCAGTTGCAGTTCACTAATGCATCTTTTAGTAGTGAACAGGAACAACCAGTTTTAAGGTAACAATCTAACCTCAATGTCCTATTTTTTAAAAATCAAATAAAAATACCAGAAGAGATACCAGGAAGAAAAAAAAGTGACTTTGGAAAACTGACAGATTGCTGGGAAATGAAATAATTCAAGTCTGAATGTTCTTCCTTCACCATGTGTTAGGACCACATGGCACAGGGAGAAAAATCAACATGTGCAGTATCTGAAACCCATGTCACAGAAGAGAAGAAACTGGTGGATAATAAAGAATTAACCTACTATGTAAGTGCTGATTTCTGCATATTTTTAAATCTGGAGGAACACTACCCCTTCCTGCAGAGCTTTCTGCCGAGTACAGTATCCATGGGGAAAATGGCTTAATCCCCAGTAATGACGCAGTGTGAGGAGCCTATTTGGGACATACTTAATGCTGTCCTCCGTGCTGAAGGTACACTTCCAGGAATAAAGAGTTAGTCACCATGTCTCCCTCCACCACTCATCTCTTCATCTTCTGCATATCCTGCTCTGCAGAGACAGGCATTCACACCTACGGGATGCTGCTAAGTCATGTGGGGACATGGCATGCAGGAAGCTGCTCTCCTACAGAAAACTCCTGCAAATACAGTGGTCATCCCACTAGGATTTCTTTCATCATATGGATTTCTACAGCATGTGAGATGGATGTCTCTGGTGGTTTTGCTACACCCTGTTCCTGAATGGAAGCACCACTGCCTCTGCACACCCTGACTTTTCTCATGCATGCTATAAAGGGGCAGAGAGCATCTTCTTACATCCTTTGCATATACTGTGAGGCCCAACAGAGGCATAATAAAACAGATAAATGATTAAACCAATTTTTTTTTTTAGTTTCAACAACCCTTTTTTCCCTTTTTTTTCCTAAAATAAAGTTCTCTATGGAATTGCAATTTACCCAAATGCTGTAAACATTTCTTGTTAGCTCATTCCCAAAGCTCATCTAAGAATGGGATAAGATCACATGCAGCTATCCGTTGAAGCAAAGGAATGAGTCATCAGTCTGCAAGCTGAACAACAGACGGAATCACAGATTCAGACCAAGGTAAGCACAGTAATGAATGAAAAAACAGTTTCTAAATTACACCTCTGGAGAAAGCAGTCCAGGACGGCAACTCATAAACATACCTACCTAGCCTAGCATTAAAAAGCATATAGGGAATTCAGCAGAGCACTTAGAAAAAAACTCCATGGACTTCAAGGAGGGGGGGGGAAATCTCCCTGAAAAACGTTTGGAACAGCTCAAGGAATTCAATTACAGCTGCATACACCTCTGTAACTAACGTGGTCAAGTCTTGTGTCCTATGTTCTTACAGGTTGGCATAAATATTATGGATTAGGAAAATGCCATTTTAAAATAAACTAAGTTATTTCAATCAATTTATAGTGAACTCTATTAGTTTTACTCCTACTAAGATTAGTACAACTTTCCTCACAGAAGGAAAAAGAAGGGCAATAGTGCAAATGCTCTCTCATTTTGTATTCAAGTGGTTTCTTCTGCGACTAAACGAAGACAGCAGTCTCTCATAAAATGAGAGTACTTCCCACCAACCACACTGACAAAAAAGGCTCAAATTCTGTTTGCAGTTTTGCTGGTCTAAATGCAAATAATCTAGGTAATAAGTTTAGATTTCTACCAAAGCAACTGAAAGCAAAACATGTCCCCAGAGATCTACAGCCTGATTAGTGATGATAAGCTGAGATAGCACAGCCCCAGCTGCTCAGTATTACACAAAGAAAGAGGTGGGCAGGTTCAGAGAAAGCTGCACATATTGGTTTCACTCCTATTCACAATTTACCCCTACTATTTCACTCACCCACTCCCTCTTCACCAAAGCATGAAATGCCAGATGCTTAGATTTAAGCTGTTCAATATTCAACTACTGCCATCACAAATTACTAAATAAATTAACAAAATGCCACCGTTCCACATAGTGACTCCCAAACATCATGCTAGCTTAATGTACTTTCAGATGTTTCACTCTCATCCTGAACTCTTCTGCCCTGCCACCACCTAACCAGCCGCAGCACCTGCACCGAGTTGCAACCACAGCTCCTGCTCCTTCCCTGCCCCAAGGCAGCATACCCTTCAGTGAGGACCGCTGTGGCTGCACTACACATCGGGGGTACCTTTCCCACAAACCTTTACCTGCACCTATACCTCACTGAGTGTTGCATGCCATGAGTTACCCCTTTAGTTACTGCATGCTACAGAGATCACCATTACCACTCTCCTGGGAACCCTATCCACAGCCAGTGCATGGTTGCCCGAGCTATCTTAGCCCTCAGTGAGAGATGGAAAAGAGAGCAGGAAGAAGGAGAGCCTGGGAATAGGGCCTTCAGCTCAGCTCTTCAGGAAATCTCCCCACCTGGTGACTCTGCTGGTTCAGGTGCAAGATTCACAGGTTTAATTTTGGTGGTTCTCTTCCTACTAACACTTTATTTTAGCCCAGACATGCAGCAACATACTGTGCACTGACTGCACCAGTCTGGGTAGGGTGAACATGCTCAAAGTGTACGGCTGAGAAAGGTGAGGACCTCATCAAGAAAAATAATATCAAAGATACATTAAGAGGACAAGTGCTCAAAATGGGGCAGTACAGGACAATATGCCATTTAAAGACTTCCAACGTATACCAGCATGTCCCAAAGAGGGAATACTACTAAGTTTTTGTATTGATACCTCCAAACCTATGCTTCAACAGCTTAATAGGAAGATAATTTTGAAGGCTATAAAGACTACTTCCCCTCTTCTCCAATCTGAACCTGCTTCTTCACTTACTCATTTTTTAAGGTAGCTCAGCTTCCACCTCTGTTTCATGGCTTCTAATTAACTTATTTCTCATTTTAAGTATGTCATGGTTTAACCCCAGCTGGCAACTAAGCACTAAGCAGCTGCTCGCTCACTCCGCTTACAGTGGGATGGGGGAGAGAATCAGAAGGGTAAAAGTGAGAAAACTCGTGGGTTGAGATAAAGACAGTTTAATAGGTAAAGCAAAAGCCACACACGCAAGCGAAGCAGAACAAGGAATCCATTCACCACTTCCCATGGGCAGGCAGGTGTTCAGCCATCTCCAGGAAAGCAGGGCTCCATCACGCCTAACGGTGACTTGGGAAGACAAAGGCCATTGCTCCGAACGTCCCCCCTTCCTTCTTCTTCCCCCAACCTTATATGCTGAGCATGACGTCGTATGGTCCGGAATATCCCTGTGGTCAGTTGGGGTCAGCTGTCCCGGCTGTGTCCCCTCCCAACTCCTTGTGCCCCCCCAGCCTCCTCGCTGGTGGGGTGGGGTGAGGAGCAGAAAAGGCCTTGGCTCTGTGTGAGCCCTGCTCAGCAGTAACGAAAACACCCCTGTGTTATCAACACTGTTTTCAGCACAAATCCAAAACATGGTCCCATACTAGCTACTGTGAAGAAAATTAACTCTACCACAGCCAAAACCAGCACAAAGTATTTACAGCTTGGGAGCAGAAAAAGCAAAGGGATAGGTGATGACCAGAGGAACAAAAACTGGCTCTGCAGGATACCCAGGAGCTGGACCACCTCACCTGTGGGCAGGATGGAAAGCAGCTTGGGGATGTCTCCTTTCTGTTCATGAAAACACAAGGGGCTGTGAAAGATTGATTTCCCACCAGACTGCTGCTGTATCACACCTACCATGCAGTGACCCAGAGCACCCCTGCCACACACACAATTAAATTCTGTCAAGCCACTACTGACCACCCCTAGTGCACAGCACATGTCACGCTGCACAATACCAATAGCCCCCGGAGAGACTTGGATTTAATTCTACTCCAAAAATACGTTCACTGTACTAGAAGCAAAGCAGCAGCAGTGAATAATAATTATTAATTGTCAGCTCTTTGAACATTTTCATACCTATACTGAATGTCTTGGGAAGGATAGCTCCTCTTACTGAAAAGGAACGCCAGAAACAATATTTTTCCGAAAAGGAAGACCATTTCAGATTGCAAGATGTTAACTCTGCATTTCCTTTCTAAACTATTCAGATTCTGGAAGCAGAAGAAACAAGAATTCAATATGTAAAACTGCAGCTCAAATATTTTCAGCAGCCAAGCAAAATCCTCTTGCACATATTCTTGTGAGTTAAAAACCAGATCTGCTGTGAGGCACAGCATGTACCTCCTGGCAACAGTGTAGATTTATGTTTCTGCTCTCTGGGAAGTCACTGCTATGTAAAAGGATATGACTGGCTTTACAGGTCAAGGTAAAATCTATTACCCTGAAATGGACCGAAAATGGAAAACAGATCTAGCAGCCTCAACACGCAGAGCTATCAGAAGGGGTTGAGAGGTAGGATACACCACCACTGATTTATACAGTTTAAATAGCACAGTTGATGCCTTTCTCCTCCATTTGAGTTCTCTTTTTGCTTTACATTTTCCTTGCTTTTCAGCCCTTTGGAAACCTCACTCACAGAAGATGTCACATTTCCCCTAGAATGAAATTGGCTTATGACACATTGTATAATTCCCCAAATACGTAACACATTAATTTGACACACTCCTGTCATCAAGACCTTAATTTCTAATGTCTTCTTTTCCAGATAAAATTAAGAAATTTCTCTGCCTCAGCCATCTAAATTGTATCACTTTAAGAGGGAGCGTTTCTACCCACTCACGCCAAGGTCCTTCACACGGGAGATTCCCAAACCTCCAGGGGAAGGCCTGCTTGACTCTCTTCTTGAACGTACTATGTTCTCATCCCAGCAAGTGACTTTCTAGTGAGCTGCTTTTCTCAGCCAACACTTTGTATTTTAATTCCTATCTTTTCTTGACTAATTTCCCCCCTCTTTTTCCGTGCATTAGTTTCCCCCCCTACTTTTGTGTTCCCATTAACGCTTTCTTTTCACCTTGTTTTTGTTCTCTGGACCTGTGTGTCCCTCTTCTTCTTTACCACCAGACTACCCTGCATGCTGCAAGTTACCTCAAATTTTGCAAAGGACTACAGCAATGATTTCTGTGCAATACTCTACAAGTCTAGGAGTGCTGTCTGGCAATTGTTCAGGTAGAACCCTAAAACTTAAGTGGGGCATTTTCTGTAAAATAGATGTGCTTCTGCTATATAAACTTTACACCCTTCTACCTCCTCTAGAATTACAGCTGCTTCTCTTTTGATGTAAAAAGGCAGGGACAGAGAGAGAGATAGGATATCTGGATATACTGAAATGCTTTATAATGTCTTCTAGTGGACAATTAACTGTAGTCTGTGAGTCAGAGAACTGTCAGAGATCCACATGCTCACAGGTTTGTGACCTTTCTGGTGAATTTTAGGAGTTACACACCATCTCAGATAAGTTGCCATTTCATCTTCACAACAGACCTCACCTGGTTAAATATTACATATATCTTGCAGAAAGCAGAAGAATTACTGGCACGGCCAATATCAAAATGCAACAGACCCTTTTTTTCTGTTTCCCATAATACTGAGCTACCCCTGCAGCAACCTAAGATGAGGGGACAGCTGACTAGGAGGGGACAGAGACACAGCACTGTCAATGCCACCACAGGCAGTATTATCACAATCTGACCCAGCATCTCTGTCCTTCCCTTATCTCCCTCATCATACATCTTTGTCTCACCCTGCAACCCCAGTTGTATGTACACACAAATCAAATGACCTGGTGCTATGTGTTTTCACAGAATGTCCAAAAGTCTTATTCCCTGATTTCAGAGTTTGATGGTACATAGAATAATGGGAGCGGACCCCAAAAACCAGAAACCCACCCCAAACCATATACTGATGTTGCTGACATCAATCTTGCCACTCTAAATAAGCCCTGAATTAAAATATCAAATAGAAAGGATGCTTCGCAGAGATAATAAATACTAGTAATTATTTTTCACAGCCTTCAATTACACAGCCATTTCCATTTGTGAAAGACAATTACAAAACATTATTCTGACTCTATGCATCACCAAAGCAAAACAGTGAAGGTAATATACCAGCATACTCCCTTTGCACTGCTTTCTGTGACTCTGCAGAGATGTCTGGGAAAAACACAAACCAATATTCATAATTTTTTAAATTCCCTTTCTGTGTCCTCTCCCACTGGTTTTTGTTCGATTCCTTCACAGTCTCACCATTGAAAAGCAGAGCACCATTCACTGTCATAAAGCTGCATACCCTGAACATAAAGGAAAAGCAAAGCTCTTCTTTTTGGACCAAATCCCTTAGGTGGGAACATTGCCCAAGTGAAAGCAGCCTGGCTGAGCCGTGTAAGAGGTTAGGAGGCAGGGGATCGCATAGCAATCTTAATATTTCTGGATGGAAGTTCAGGAAAGGGAAAGCAAAGGCAGGTGCTGGCAGTTGCGGAGGACACCTGAGGAGTCACTCCATGGCATTGCACATGTGGGCCAAGGCTGATCTTACTTTTCCTTCCCACATGCCTGGGCAAGCAGCCCAGCTAAATGCAGAGAGCACCAGCATGGAGACTTGGCTCTGAATGTGCTCGTTATACCATATACATTGGCCAATTCGACCAAAAAAACCCCCCAGTTCTGCCCAGCACCAAAAACGTGAATGGAGCTGAAGGGCCAATGCCAAGCTGGAAAAAGTGACCCTGACTTGGGTGAGCAGCTCTGAAAGAAACAGAGGAGGAAAGACTGGAAGATGTGTCTTCATAGGGTCAAACATACTCTTAGTCATGTCTTTGTCAGTAACTACTGTTTTCCTGCTAAGTTTGCATAATCTTTGCACAACAAGGTATGTTTGACACATGATTTTTAAAAAGTATTTTAAAAAGAAGAAAGAAAAATCTTTTTGCAGATTAAATTAGTAAAGCTATGAAGGCTAAAAAACTTCAGATTATAGATTCTATCCCGGCCTACTGCATTACACACCTCATGTGCAAATTTATTACAGGAAAATGTTACCTAATTAAATTTATTATGCTTTGACTTTTTTTTTGTTAACTTATTTAATTAAAAACTTCTCGATTTATGTAATTTATTATGGCATGACCACTGTTAATGAAGCTCACAAAAGGTACTGTTGGATAAATTCATGCAGAGGAGATTAAGCAGAGCAGAATGAGGGATTATGTTCTCAGACTTCTGAGGCAAAGCAGCCTGAAACAAATGCAAGTTGTGAGTGTTTGGAGCAGAGGGTGCATTCATTGTAATTATTTCAGACTGCATGCTGATTGCAAAAGATTAACATAATAGGAGTTGTTATTGCAGATGTTTCTATTCTTGCTAGGAAATCCCTTGAATATAGGAAGCACAGAATAAAAAACGTGAAGATTCTGTACTACAACATCATAACTTTTGTTCTATTCTTTTTTCTGTTCCGGACATACCAGAAGAAACATAAATAAAGCTGTTCATCTTCAGGCCTTGAAGGAAAAACACCACTCCTCTCCAGTAACATGACAAAACATATAGATGTAGCCTCACTGTTCAGCAGTGAGCGTTTTGGCACATTCCTTCCTCCCAAAAGTGCCATTAGACTGCACAGCATTAGGTTACCCTCCAGAGCCTATGTGGCCTGCAGCTACAACCACAGTCAGTACAATAAAATTCATAGTAATTAACAGCTTTTAAGATCCTTGCTCCTCCATTCACAACAGCAAATTGCACACATAAATAATTCACATGTAATTTTGATACTTCCAACTCCTTTTCTACATTAAGCAATGGCAAAATTTCCATTCAGTCTGGAAAAAAAACCCACAAAACTCTTCTTTTTGAAAATTTTCCAAAAAATCAAGTAGGTAAAAATGTCGAACGACAGTACTGCAAGTGTGTGTAATACATCTCATCATATCTTCTGCTTCACTTCCTCACTTCTCATAATTCGCTTTCTTGTCTCAGTAGGATCACAACACACAGAAACCAAGAAAAGTAAATGGCTCGGGCCAGGACTTTTTGACTGTAACTTCAGTCTGCTCAGGTCTATCACTGCAACACTTTTAAAAAGTAGAATTATACAGCTATTCAAGCTCTTCAGTTATTTGTGGGCCAGCTGTATGAAATAACCTCCACACTCGCAGAGATCGGTACGAGTCAAAGATGCTGTGGTCAGTACAGTATCTGCCTACAGGCTGAACATTATTTCCTGTGGTTCTGCATTAAACATGAAACAAAAAGGTCATATGGGCCTTTCCATACAGCAACACACATCTCCACATACGCTGTGTTTCGCAGTCACAAATGGCAGGGTAGTCAGCTATACCACCACGGGCCAGACCCCAGAGCTTCACCCCACTGCCTGGAGACCACGAGGGTACAAGCACCTTCCCTTTACATTCCTCAGCTTTGTTCTTGCTCCGTACTGGACGGTGCCAGGAATGCGTCGGACCTAAACCCCGTTTTCTTGGGCCCGGGAAGGACAACGTCCTCTGCTGCCTGGGACTCGCTGTGCTGCAGGGCCAGCGTCCACCAAGATGGGCCTGGGATGCTGGGCACCTCTGCTGCCCAGCCCTGTCAGCAGATGGGCCTGGCTCCCTCCCACAAGAGACCAGGACATGGAGAAGGATGGTCGCATTGTGACCTGTGGTTTGAATGCTGCCAGGAACCAGGAGCCCACAGAGCACGCCTGTCTCGCAGCACAGACGCTGCTACGGCATGTAGCTAAGACAGTTTTAGTAGCGAACCACACTGACAGCACAGCACATCTCATACTCCAAATCAGTCCCTCTGTTTCAGTGTTATGAAACAGTATCATCGACTGCAGTTCAGGTACGGCTTTAAAATAAAATGTACTAGTGCGGAAACAACAGCCTTGTCTAACATTTACAGAGCGACTTTCAGTGCAGCAGATCTCACGGGATTTCTCAAGTCTTTCCAAGCCAATTGTATAATGCCACAGGTTTTCACAAGCGTAGCTGGGGGCAAAGTCTGGGTCTCTGTGTATATGATTTCTTCTATTCACTGCCAGCTGCAAGGCGTCAAATGCTGACAGAGCACAGAAGCAATTCTACATAACAACACTGCAGAGGAAGGAAAGCATGGTCTGTGGCAGTGGCAGAGAGAATTCACTGCAAGCACAACGCAACCACTGGGGTTTGAAAAAGAGGGAACGAGCAAAAAAATAAGATAGAAATGTTGTTTCCCCAACACAGAACAGTAGGGTTGCATGAGAAATTCTACCACTCCTGCAGGGGGGAGCAGGGGATTTATGGGCACAATTAAAAATTCTGAAAATCCTTTCCAAAGGACTGTCCTTGAACGACTGAAGCAAGATCCCAATCTCCCCGAACTAACTGCATAACAGGGCTCACCAGGAATGAAATGTATTGTATGACTGTCACTTCTATCATTTTGAGCAGAATCTTGTTTCAGTAGCCTGTCAGATGACATGGGCAGATACAAATTCAATAGATAATACTGAAAGTCCCAGAAATAGTTATTTCAAGTATTTTTATATCACAAAGTAGGAACAATACCTCACTTCCCATTTGGACATACACTGTGTTCAAATCAGTATGAATAACATCCATTCTTAAAGTGTTTTTCATTATGATTTCGCATAAGTCTATCACAAACTGAGACAGCATGCGCATTATGGACATAAATCTACTATGGCTTACACCCACCTTAATCAAAGCAACTTCAGTGAGCTCAGATTTATGCAGGTTTACCTCAAGTCTTTAAATATGAGCAATTCTCAAGAAAAAAAGCCAAACAAAAACCAAAACACAATACTGATGTTTCCAAAACAAATAGCAGCCTAATCACTAAGGGGAACACCTCTGTACAACCCTGGTCTCAGACCTGAACCTATGCACGTTCCCATGGCTCCTTCTCCTTCTAAGAATCCATCTCCATCCCCAGGAGACCCATCTGCCAGCCCTGGCAGGGGTGTGTGAGAACCAGCTCCAGGCACCTGCACTGAAAGTCTTTTGCTGCCCTGCTCCATGTAACCCTTAGCCCACACGAGGCATTAAGCTGATGCATGGGAAAAGTCCTCTATAGCTGACACCTCTAAGAGAGGGGAAAACATAATTTTCAAAAAGCAGCAGCAACGAAAAGGGAAGACAGACAGTAAGATGAAAGGAGTAAAAAGTTTAGGGACTGTAAACATTCTCATTAGTATCCAAATATTTGGAAAGGAAACTACACAGAAAACTACACAAAGTTTACGTTTTAATTAACTCGCTATACTCCTATGCTGTAAGAAAACATTTCTCCACCCTTGACTGGGAAATGCAGAGGTGCTGTACCTGGTTAAGCCTTTTGAAGACTCTTCTTATCTATCACTTGAGAACACCTTACCTTCTTATTCAGAATGACCATTTTCCCCTGAGAAAGGAAAGACCTATCCACCTCCCATTTCAGACCTCCTAAACCGACTCACATCTTCTGAAACTCTTTTTCTTTGTGGTGCCAACATCTCTAATGGACTTTGTTCTTTAAACATCACTTTGGTTCAGAGAAAAATTAGAACAAGGTTTTAAAAGTTCTGGGGAAGGAAAAAAAAAAGAAAAGGAAACGGATGGCAAGTTAGAGATTTTAAACCCACACCGCAAAATGCCACATAGGACTCCCCCATTGCTGAGAACATTGAAATCTCACCTACCAACCCTCCCCTAAACCATGCCACTAAGGGAAAAGAATTCAGCACTTTTTCTCAATAATGGTTTGGAGGAGACCTCCTGAAATCTTGAATCATAACCTGGAAGGCCTTATGCAAACCATGGCAATTAAAAACATCCTTGACTCACACTGACAATATTTATGTTAAAAACTCAAATGGCAGTATTTTAGAGTGCAGTAAGCATAACTAAGTTTGGCAGCAGCAGGTACTGAAAACTTGTCATCATTCCTCTTACACCCTGGACCAGCCACCCGTCCTATGAAGAAACTCCTCTTTTGCAGAAAAGCTGAGCTCTTGAACAGATTTTTAAGATGATGACTTCTGAGGGAAGCCCATTACTGCTGATAGCTCTGAGCCCTTCACACAGACGCCCAGAGACAGAGCTCCTAGCTCCTGTCTGAGATACTTCCCTGGATGGATTAGGAGCTCCGTGACTTGCCCTTTGCACCAGTGTCCATGTCTCAGCCCTGACGAATCCCCATGTCCTGTGCACACCCAAAATACCTGTTTTCTCTGGGCCCAGGAAAATGCCTCCATCAGGGCTGCCAAGAAAGTAATCGTAGGCTTAGCAAGGATATGCTTTAGCATTAGCAGGATGTTTTATCTTTTACCTCTCACCAGAGGTACAAATCTTACAGGAAATGTTTCAGCATGTCCTGATCTTTCTGCTCTTCATCTCTTCAGAGGAGCCTTCTTACACAGGTATTTTATCTGGTACATCCCTGCCAGCTCTTTATAGACAGCACTTCCCTCTCACACCACCCCCAAGCCTGACAAATGCAAGCCCAAACTGAGGAACATCGACCCCGTCACATCTGATAAATTATCACTGAGAGAGGCTGGCATTTTTGTTCAGTTTGTTTGGGGTTTTGGTGGTGGGTTTTTTTCTGGATGGGCAAGGAAACAAAGTTCCCCCTTCAAATGAACCCAGGGTCAAACCCCTAATGAAAAATCAAAGGCTTTCACCAGCAAGGGGAACTACAACACGGCGTAAGGATGCAAGGTGAACTTTACAACGTCCCACAGAGCCCCTGAACTAAAGAGGTATGCCGCAAAGCCGTGGTCTGACATGGTCGTAGGTGCACCCTGCCCTTGCAGCGACAAGGGCTGCAGGGAGCCTGCAAAACGCCCACTTCCCTCTACAGCACTGACATAGAGACGCCAGCACCGCCGCTGCTGTAGGGCAGCAGGGCACCTGACTTTCAGCCCAGTGTTTTCTTTGCTTGTTATCACAGTCATGGAATAGTAATATTCTCCTTATCGCATCTGAGGAATACAGTGTTCCTCTCTAATCTAAAGAAGTACAGGCCATGGCGCAGGAAGCAGGTTTCAAAAGGTTTTCACAGATGGGCTTTTTTTCCCCCCATTCTGGTGTGAAAATGATGAAAAGACAATATAGTTACACTTTTTTTTATATATTGAATTTGTTTTGGAAGTGAAGACACAGAGCATTCACTTTTAATTTCCTTTTTCCAGGTTCATACTTTATCTAGTAAGAACTATAAAAATTCTTTTGAAGAAGTAATATATTCAAGACTAATAAAATTCAAGTGCAAAATATTTTCAGAGGCAGCTTAGGTACAAATATTAAGTTGTCAAATAAAATCACCTAGTCTAAGCTATGCTGGAGAAGGGACAAAGTTCATAGGTAATTTCTCAGACTGAAAGGGAACTGTTTCCAGGAGCAATCCTTCTATCCGAGATGCCGCTAGGTAACACCAAGAATAGTTGGGTATATGAGTGAAAACAGTGAACCTGAGTACAGCATCAATGTTAGCAAGAACTCCACCTCTCACCAATCTCCAATTTTCACTACCACGAACCTTCCACCTCTACAGTCAGCCTACCTCTATCAACTGACCACAAACTCCGTATCGGTAATTAAAAACAAACATGCCTTTTTTTCTAGATGGCAGTAGTGAAGTGCACTTCCCTGATAGCTGATCCTTAGAAATTAAATCTTTCTCTGTCAGCTGTGGTATTTAAGTCACTAAAAAGTTATCCTGTCAGTGCCCTTTATGTGCAACTGACTGGTCAAAAATGAAGAAACAACATCGGAAGGGCTGAGACCAAATGCTTTTAGAGCTCCATTAGCTCCTGCATACACACATCACATCTGCAGTCACAAAAATGTCATTTCTACTACAATACAGGTATTTATTAAATTCAACAGTCTTTTTAACCCCTTACCTTAAATATTTTTAGAAGAAAGGTAATAATAATATTCTTTAAAAAAAAAATAAATTGAGGAAACTATGGATGCATAGGAAATTCAGAAGACTACTTGGAGTAGCCAAGTGAATGGAAGAACACAGAATGGAAGAATACACATGGTCACAGAATCAGCCCTCAGCACCCTGCTGCTTTGCATTAATGAAGCACTACTCTGCAAGCCTGACAGCATTTCAGCCTCCCTTTGCAGAAGCCCAAGTGAATACTTGGGATTCAAAGCTGCACTCCACAGCTTCTAGAACCAGAATTTAAAACTAGCAATTTTAGCCCACATAGTTAAAATTACTTCATTAAAACAACAATCAAGACACAATAACTCCAGTCAACAAGACTCCTTTTGGCAAGCCCACAGAAAGCCAGAGCTTACCTGCTCTGCAACTCCACAGCAAGAAGAAAATAAAGGACCTGTGCAACCTGCAGTGTCCTCATTCACCTTATGTTTTTCTAATGATTTCCCAGCTAACTCAAACATCCATAAACTTTTTAAAGCAATTTACTTATCATCAAAGCATTGCTGACCAAGTCACGCATGCCACACTGAAAAAAATACTAAGATGACAGTGCATGCAGCTGACACTGCATGGAGAGGTTTTCTCTCAGGGAAGGCTGGGTTCTTCTTTGGAGAAGGGACAGAGTCTCTAGAAGTATGTTTGTGGTGTGGTGATACAGCCACAGAGAAAGTCCAAATTGGAATGATGTTTTTATACAAACATCCTGAAATTCATGCAAAAATATATTTTATTGGATCTGACCTGCAGTCTGATTTCATATCAAGAAAGATCCCCAGCATGACATCTTTTTGTATGTAAAAAATAAATCTACATTTGTGAGCCAAAATCAGTGGCAAAAGTGTAAGAGCAAATACCCCTATGGCGAGCTTGCAAGAAAGAGCCGTTCTTAGACAACAAAGACTGAATGCGAGAGGGTACATCAATTATTGCTGCACAAACCAGATCAAAAGAACAGCACGCAGCTGATACGTTCATGCAGCATGACAATGAGAAGGGCTGAGATGATATTAGACAATACAACAGCACGCATTCAATTTTTAACAGATTCATTTTTTTACTCACAACCAAGGGAAGTTGCAATGCTACTGACACTGCACAGTTGACTGTTGTTGTTCAATGTGTTAAAAAAAAACTGCTATAATTAAGGAACTGCTTGGCCTCTGTCCATTTTGTTCCACACTGCTGCCTCACACTTGTTTAAAGAACTGAGAAAATTTGTTGAAAATGTGGCAGATAGTGGGAAAAAAACCGTTAAGCTTGACTGGTTCAAATTAGGCGGTATTTGTACAGATGGAGCACCTGCCGTGACTGGCAAGAAGAACAGTCATGTCGCTTTGCAAGAAAAGTTTTTGGATCGAAAGTTATTGAAATACCATTTGTATCCATCAGGAATTTTTTCTGAGCCAAAGATTTAGGTTTCTTACATGTCTAAATCCTGTCATCTCCCACTCTAGCAGAATAAGTATTTATGCATGAGAGCTGCCAATAAGCATACCATGTAATTGATGAAAATGATGAACAGAATACTTATACAATGTCTTCTGTCAAAGGGCAAAAACTGTGAAATATTTTGGAATCAGAGAATGACCAATACATTTTCTTCACAGAAATTATTAACCCTTCAGTGACAACACTCTGCTTAAAACCAAGAATGTGATCAGAAATCTGGTCTGTAGGGACAAAACATCTCAGCTTTGCAGCCTCGATACGTACTTACAGGGAAAGGATTGCCCATTTACTGCATGCTGTCATCCATGTGCTGCTTTTAAGTCAAAGCTGAGATGTTTTTATTCTATTTGAATTGGTGTGCTTCAGCTATTTGCAGTGTGAGAGAAATGACAGCTGAAGGTCTGAGAAATACTGTGATCTGATGTTTTGGGAGTTGTTTCACTCTAAGTTTGAAGATCCTAGAAGACAACAATTTCCCATTCATACCCCATTTTATAACGTGATGTAGACCATTTTCTTTGAAACAGTTTGGAATCTCTCAGCTTTCAAAAAGAGCAGACATCCTTGCAGCAGCAGCGGAGAGAAGATTGATACTGTTACGTACAGAACAGGACCAGGCACACCCAGAGAACAGCAAAACCCCAAAATGAGTACTTAAATGCATTTCTCCTCTGATACATGCCTTCGCTTTTAGTGCTTGTGCAGATTGGGACCGACACATATTCATAAACAGTAATCTTCTATTACAAACTTTGTTAAAAATAGACTGTTCAAAAGTCACCAATTCTCATCTCAATGACTCGGTGTCAACAAAGCTGAAAACAAGGGCAAAAAGGACGTTAAGAAACACGATCAGACTATTTGAAGGTTGTAATGGCGGTTGTACTCTGTTAACTTAATTTCAGGAGAAAAGAACTAAAGGTCATTCTCTCTTTTGACACTAATAACAATAAATTATGTTTAATGATACAGAGGAATCAAGATAAATTTTAAAGACCATTTGCAGCACATGTAGAAAAAACCCCACACAACAAAACCAAACCCTAGCCAGACTTGCTGTAAAGACTGACCCCCAGATTTACTGATTCCCAGTCTTGCGAACAGTCTCCTTGCCTTTAAGTATTTTCCCTCTTCTGGAACTCCTACATTTGCACATATTGATTCAAGATTTTTGTTCTTGGCCAATACCATTTTTGCCTAGATGGAGGAAAGTATAACAGAACATCACCATTTCAAAATAAAACTTCAGACTAAAAAAAGCATTACAGAATCTGTTTTTAGAAGTGTATGAAAAGGTTTTTTTGTTTGGGTTGTTTTTTGGGGTTTTTTTTAAGGTAAGAGTATTGAAAACAATACACAAAACCTCCTACATGAAGAATTCCAAATAAAAATAATTTAAATGTAAGTCTAAATAGTTTCTGACAATTTTCATTACCCAACACAAAATAAAAATGCGTAAAAAAGTCAAGAATTAAAACATCAGTAGCTTAAATAGATTTTGGTTTTAATCTTCATAAGCTTAAGTTTCACCAATAAGATACATAACCACCATTGCTTGCTTAACCACATATGACCTAGCAAGAAACTTCATAAAAAAATTTTGTTGTAGTTCCTCTTCTAAGAGGAAGAAGTACTTGCCTCTGTTCTTAAAGGAGGAGAAGTACTTGCATGAACTGGACACTGTACACCCAGTGCTTTTGTTTCTTTGTAATTATAATGCCTTCACAATAGCAAACAGCATAGATTCATTTGAATGTCCAAAGGCTTCACCCTTTTGCTGCAAATTATTCACGTGCACATAAAAACATATACTTTGTAAGTATTACAAAAATACTCTGCATGAAGCAAATTCTGCCAAAGCGATACACATTCGTAATCTAGATAAGGGAAACAACCCTCACATGCTTTTCACATGTCCCACTAACTCCCAGTACAAGCACATTAAACGCTCAGTCAAGCACTCTAATGAAATACTGAATACTCACGATCTTTACATACAAAGTATCTGTAGCTAGTACAGTTGCAAATGTATGTAACCCAGTTTTGGTAAACTGCAAAAAAACACTCCCTTTAAAATTAATGCTGTTATTTGTTGGAGGAGGAGGTAACTTTCACCGCAACTTTGACAGAAGAGAAAACGGTAACACCATTAAAACTAACATCATCTGCAAAGTATACCTCTTAAGACAGCCTGTCACTAAGGCATCGCTACCTTTAAAAACACATGCCCTATTAACTGAGGTTGTGTGTCCAAAGGATGAAGCAGGAACATGAAGTGACCCCCAGGAGAACACTGTATCAGACTTCCACAATCTGAGTAAAATACAGGTTGTTATGTAAGCACTGCAATATATGGATTTATACAGATAATATTTTCTAATTGAAAACTCCATGGAAATTTTAAATTCATCTCCTGCCCCTTTGATCCCTTCCTGTCCACTTTCTACTTTCTTTATGCATTGTTTCCCTTTCCCAACTTGTTTTCTATTCTGTTTGTCTCTCCTTTTACTGTCACTTTATAACCAGCTTTTCATTTATTGTTCCTTAAATAATTAGTCTTCATTTGCTTTGCTACTTCCAAACCAGAGTAGCATCCCATTTATGCGCTATTGCTCACTTCTATCACCTTTCACTTTCTCCTGTTATCATATCTTTCTAGTACTATTTGGCAGGCAGAGATCAACTTTTTTCTTCTTCTCGAAGGGTAAGTTAGCAGCTTTATGAAACTGTTATTAATGTACGGAAAAATTCATTTAAAACACAGACTAGCTAGTTGAACTGACCCTGAAAAGCGGAGGTAAACCTTAATCAAGCACATCAAGATCTGTAGTGCTAATTTTCATCTCTGTTTAAGTAAAAATTCCAATTATCCAGTTCAATGTATCTCTGAAAAGGCCTTTTAACAGCCCCGTTTACTCGAGAGGCATTTTTATCTCCTTTCTATCTGTGGAGTTGAGACACAAAAAGCCAAATTCAATCCCTCAGCAAGGCTTCTAGTCCCACTGAAATTAACTAAAATATCTTTTCTGAAGCCCCAGGGCAAGCCCGTGGCACAGCAGGGAGCTGAGCCAGAGGGCTGTGGTGCAACTCCACCGACCCCTTCATCCTTCAGGAAGTCAAACTACCCAGTTCAGCCACTACCTTTCCCCTTACTGTTTTTTTACTTTTCCCCTATTTTGAGGGCATCTGGCCCTCTTCATCTGTTCCCATTTCTCTTTTTTCGTCCCTATAAAAGCTTGTACCTTCCAGAGAGAGATACCCCTTTTTAATTCGGCTACCGTTGCCTTTTCCTTGCTGATGGAAAGCATAACTCAGGAGCTGTGCCGATCCTTACGGTAAAAGGCTTTTCCCATGTCCAGCGTTGAAGCCAGTGCAGAAACAAGCTAGTTTTAAAAAAAAATCTGCTTGCTGAAGGTACTCATAGAGCATTTAAATATCCAAGGACAGAGGAATAAAAGTTACTTTCTTGTTCAGTAGCAGAAAGCACTGTGTTTATTCTTCAAACTAAGTCTCCATGTAAAACAAGCCAGCGCCAGTTACAAATGCTGCTTAGTCTATAGGGGTAAGCAATGCAAGGCATCAATGGCAAGTATGGACATAGACACCAACTACCCACAGAAATCTTCATGAAGCAGGAGCATACATCTTTAATCATTGTGAAATAATGAGATCCTCCTCCACCGTGGGTTTGGCAATTGTTTATCTAAACCGTGAGCTCAGATGAAGCAACGAGTAAAACTGATACTACATCATACTGCTTTTTCTCTGGGATGTACCCACATGTCCATTGAACATCCAGTCTAACAAACTGCACCAGAATGGCAGAAGCACAGAAACTACTTTATGAAAAGAGCTGGATTAAAACTAGAAGCAGAGATTTAAATTCACCAGAAGAGAACAACTCTAAATTTGATCCTACTTCACCCACAGCACATTGGATTCAAGAGTAGAAGGCACACCTTGTTCATGCATGTATTTACAGACTGTGATCCATTTAAAAATACTTACTGAATGTGCTGAGGAATTCCTATATCCTTATTGCTTGTAGTTTCTGTAGACATACTGACATTTGATTCATACAAGCACTGAAGTGCTCTACCAAAACTGCACTTTCTAGAGGTTACTTGCAGTAAATAAAATAATATTTAAAAAGGCTTGGCCAAACAAGCCAAGGTAAATGCTACATATTCCGTGAACTCAAATAATTTATTCTTGGCTCAAAATACCATCATTTTAAAGTAGGGTTCTGTTTAGCATTACTGTAAGTTTCTAAATTTCATAGCTCCATAAGAGTTTTCTCTAAATTTATGGAAAAATTTTAACTGGATGAAGCAAAATTATAAAGATTATTTTGCTAGCCACAGAACACTAATTTAATCTGCATTCTCACGTGAGGGCTGATCCAAAGACCATTCATGCAGATGACAACACGGACAGCAGTTACATGTAAATCCTGTAAGTCATCACAAATGCAGTATTCTACTCTGAGAAAAAGTACCTTCCTTAGTCCATCTTCTGATTAACTGAAGTGGTAACAACAAGTATTTCTACACACATTCCTGCTTGTTTAAATTAATGAATAATTTAAAAGTTAAATTAAAGAGTTTAAAATCTTCCTGCTAGTGAGCCATGTAACCCTTGTGTTACTCTCATAAATACTCCTGGTGAAGTGACAGGAAGTATCCTTAAAAGCAAGATTCAGAAGTACCTCATTATTAACTGAACATCTAAAGGTGATTTTGTAACAAAGCAATACATTTTCTCTGGATTTAGACACCCAAGTTAGCACTTCTGAGTAAGGCCAAATTTTATAAATTTCAGTTCTACTGCTTGGAGGTTATTTCTTGAGCTGACATATCATGCGTTTGCTCTTAAGTTACTCTAACGCAGCTTCTGTATGAGCAGGAGGAGTTTCCTACCTCCCAAAAGACCTGAAATACGGACCCCGTAAAGTACATGGAAGAGACAAATCATAATGTATCCTTAAATTAAGTCTTGCTATTCTGTTTATCTGTGGCAAAGCTCTCATGGACTTTATTAGCACAGGACTGGATCCAGAGCACGAACTTACATGCCTATTAAATGATGCTTCCTCTTCGATTAATCTCTCATTTGAGGCAAAACTCATTGATTCTTGATAGCTGCAAATATAATCCTCCTTCTCATTCACTCAGGCCCTGATGTCCAAGATAGTGAGCAGCTTCAACTCACCCTAAGGCAACGGAAAACCACAGTCACCCACAGGAGCTCATTTTAGTTGAAGTCGGCGCATATTTTACAGCAGACCTCAGGGAAGGTGAGATGAGGGCTCAGTGACCAAGCAGCAAGAGCTGAATAAATGTAGGAGATCTGGACTTAACCCCAAGTTCTTCTCCTGCCAAAGTCAAAGACCTCTCATTAGTGCCAATGGGCGCATCCCCACATATGCCTGAACTACCTGACAACGGGCCCAATCCTGCTATCTTGAGTCATCAGAATATTACCGGTGGGAGTAATTCCATAGAAACCCATGGCAACACAAGTCGCCACAAGTAAGGGCTGCAGAATCAACAAAGCAATCACAGTTATAATCAATTCCAAGCGATTTTACTATTTAGAAACTAAACTAGAAAATCAGACTCTGAACATAGCAAAGGTTTTGCAAATTAGTTCATTCTACAGCTTAAATATGTTCTTTCCCTCTAAATGAAACTAGAAGCCTATCGCGTGCCTATCCTTTTTAATTAAATTACTAAGAATCGTATCAATGGGTAAGCCATACGAACACTGTGGTGCTCTATATCAAAGCCTTCAAGCTATCGCTATCAGTAGGGCGTGATGCACACCTTGCGATTCAAATGTACGAATTATTAGACAGACTACCACAAGAAGGAATTGTTGCCAGTTAGTTTTCAGCATTCAGAAAAGGCTATCCTAGTCAGCGTTTTCGGCTCTAAAAGTACTCGCTATCCTTTCCTTGCCAAATCTGTAACATTTTCTCGTAGTTATTATTTTTTTAAATAATTGCAATCACCTCAAAAGCATTAGCTTATTTTGTCATTTTCATATATAGGTAAATACCTCCGGACTCACTTCTTTGAAAGGAGCACTAAACGTTGTTTGCCTGTTTTTCATTCTGACTCTTTAAGTAGTTGGTTTACTCACGCTTTTCAAGTTATTTGGCTGCTTTTGTTCTGTAATCACACCATTTCTGCTGTCTAGGGACGTTCAGAAAGACTGGGTGATAAGCGGCAGCCTGAATCACTTCGCGGTTTCCTAACAGATACTCCAGAACCTCCTAATTTTTGAAGGCAGAAGCCAAGACGGAGAGAAAAATTCCCGCTGGCACATCCCCGACATTTTCCAAATTTTTGGAGAGGGGAAATTCTGGACGCGTGGATCGCCACAGAGGCGAGAGAAGAGCCTTCAGTTTCCGGAGCTCAGGCATACCACAGGCACACGGAGTGCCCAGTGCCCGCTCGCTGCGAGCGACCGCGACGTTTCCGCGCGGCCGCGAAGGTCGCGGCCGTGCCCCGCTCGGGGCGCCGGGGCGCCGGGCCTCCGCG
>NW_010973409.1:2274349-2274606 GCF_000737465.1 Haliaeetus leucocephalus
GGGGGCGGCCCGGGGCGGCGCAGCTCACCTGGGCGCAGCGGGCTCCGCCGCTGCCCCTGCAGCCCGGCTGCCGCCCGCTGCCATTTGTTGCTCGCGTTCAGAGGGAGCTGCCCTCTCCTGCCCACCGCAGCCACCGCCGCCTGCTCCGTCCCCAACCGGTCCCGCTCGCTCTCAAAGTGGAAAAATCCCACGGCAACGCACACGGCGTCTTCCCACCGCTCCCCGCCTCCGCCTCCCCCGCGCCCCGCTCCGCGCCC